>NC_134539.1:88872519-89217293 GCF_050624435.1 Tenrec ecaudatus | reverse complement strand
GAAGGAGCTCCCTAGTCTGGAGTTCAGAAGGCTTTGGTCAACAATGTTGCTGGTTGACCCCACTAGCTGAATTAAGCCCACCTAGCTTAGATTGCGGCCCACCCAGGTGCATTGGCTTCCTGGCTCAAGGGCCTAAATTTGCGCATGCCCTCTAGCCTTTATCCACTTCCACCCTCCTGTAAGCGGGGAGGGAGGCCTTGGCAGGTAAAGCGACACCCCCTGGTTTCTGCCCCTAGCTCCCTAACAGAGCTGCTTTCTCAAAGTAGAGTCAACTATGGCGGTGTGAATGAAGTAAAGCCTGTGGGAGTGGAGGCTTCCAGATCTTCATTTGCTGATGATGCAAAACTCAAGGTAGGAAGATAAAAATCCTCTGCCAAATAAGAATGAAGGGACATTTCTCGACATGATTGAGGGCATAGCTGGGCGAAGAGGCAGTTGTTTAACGAGAACAAAGGGCACTGCGTGGTTTGAAGTCAGGAAAGGTGGACTTTATGGTTGTATTCTTTCACTGTGATTATTCCGTCTGTACGCTTGAGCAAATAATCCAAGAAGTTGGACTACATGTAAAAGACTTTGTCACATCATGTTTGCAGAAAGCCTTAAAGACTTGAAGCTCTGCTGAGGCTCAAAGACTACACCCTTCAGTAAGGATTGCAACTCAATGTAAAGAAAACCAAAATCCTCATGATGAGCCAATAAACAACATGATAAACAGAGAAAAGACCGAAGATGTCCAGGATTTTGTCTTGCTTGGATCCAATCAGTACTCATGGAAGCAGCTGTCAAACTTCTTTGATCAAGTCAGATGTGCCCAATACAAACAATCAAATGACCTGTTGCATTGGGCAAATCTGCTTCAAAGACCTCTTTAAAGTACTGAACAGCAAGGCTGTCCTTTGGAGAACAAAGATGCACCTGGTATTTTCAATTGCGTCATATGCATGTGAAAACTGGACAATGAATAAGGAAGACAGCAGAATAGATGCATTTGAATTATTGTGTTGGCAAAAAATATTGAAAGTACCAAGGACTGCCAGAAGAATGAACAAATCTGTCTTACACGTTTGCCTCATGGACTTTGTAACACGGATAGCTCATGTATCAGGAGAGACCAGTCCCTGGGAAAGGACATCCTGGTTGGTACAGTAGAGCGTCATCAACGAGAAGAAAGTCAACGAAATGAATGGACATAGGGCCGCAACAACAGGCTGCAATTGTCAGGTCTGGATGGTATTGTGGTGTTGGTACATAGAACTGCCCTGATAGCACCTAACACCAACAGCAACATATGTACATTAGCATTTCAAGAGAGAGTCTTACTTCTTTCTTCTAATTTTGTTCTTTTGTTTTGATAACTCTGATTTGAACATCCAGTTGAATGTTGGTGGTATTGTTAGGTGCCATCGATTTGGTTCCAACCCATAGTAACCCTAAGCACAGTAGAATTAAACACTGTCTCGTCCTGCCCCATCCTCAAAATTGATTCTGTGCTTCAGCCCATTGACTCTTGTCAATCCATCTCATTCATTGTCTTCCTCTTTTTGTTGCCCCTCTACTTTGCCAAGCACGATGTCCTTCTCTAGGGAATGGTCTCTCCTGACAACATGCCCAATTATATAAGGCAAAAGTCTTGCCATCCTTGCCTCTAAGGAGCACTCTGCCCGTACTTCTTCCAAGACAGAGCTGTTGCCCTTTGGGCAGTCCATGGTACTTTCAGTATTCTTCACCAGCACCACAGTACAAATACGTCAAATTTTCTTTGGTCTTCCTTATTCAATGCCCAACTTTCATATACATATGAGGCAATGGAAAATACCATGGCTTGGGTCAGGTGCACCTTAGTCCTCAAAGTAACCTCCCTGATTTTCAACATTTTAAAGAGGTCTTGTGCAGCAGGTTTACCCAATGAAATACATCATTTGATCTCTTCCATGGGCATTGATTGTAAATCCAAGAAAGAGGAAATCCTTGACAGCTTCAATCTTTTCTCTGTTTATCATGATGTTACCTATTGGTGCAGCTGTGAGGACTTGGTCTTATTTACATTGGGTCACAATCCATACCGAAGGCGGCAATCTTTGATCTTCATCAACAAGTACTTCAAGCAAGCCAGGTTGTGTTATCTGCATATCACAGGTTGTTCATGATGATGCCACATTCTTCATAGAATGCAGCTTCTAGTTCTTCGCCCAGCATCCAGACGGAATCAGCACGGGAGAGGATACTACCCTGACACACACTTTTCCTGATTTTAAACCATACACTACTCCTTTGTTCTGTTCACACAGCTGCCTCTTGGTCTGTGCACAGTTCCACATGAGCACAATGAAGTGGTGTGGAATTCCCATTCCTCTCAAGGTCACTCACAATGAATGTGAATCGATTTCGATCGTGTCATGCCTGGCAGAGCAAACTACATGAACTTCTGATTCAAAATGCCCAATACCAGCCCATTTCAGCTCTCTTCCCCAACCTGCTTACCAGATCCAGGCAGGAAAAGGTTGTTTGGTGAAAATTAGAGACTTTGGCTGGAAGAGCCACATTAAATAATTCACTGTCCCTGTAGGTGTATATTTATCTATTTGTGTTAGAGTTTTTCTTGCTCTTGGATATATTCCAAGTAAAGGGATTTCTGAGTCATATGGGTTTTCTACTCACATTCCCAGGTTTTTTTTGAGGAAAGCCAAACTGCTTTCCACAGTGATCAAGCCATTTACCGTTCCCCCAGCAGTGCCTGTGGGCTCTAGTCTCTACACCGTTATGGTGTACTGTTGTTGTTATTGTGGCTGTTAGCTTTAAGCTTTACTATTAGTGCTGAGGTGAGGTGTACACTAATCATTGTCTTAATTTGCATCTCTCAGATGGTTAGCAATTGCATGTAGTTTGCATACGTTTGCTGGCCACTTGAATGTCTTCTTTGGCAAGCTATCTGTTCATGTTCTCTGCCCATTTTTCAATTGGATTACTCATCTTTTTCTTGTTAAGGTAATGCTGTTTTCTGTAGATTATGGTGATTAGTTCCTTGTTTGATATGTTATTATTGTTGCGGGGGTGGGTGAGGGTGGCATGTTTTCCTTAATATGAAATCCAGCCTAGGCAACTATAAAGAGAGTAATCGCACTAATAATTTCTTAAGGTTGTCACAGGGGAGATTGGGGGGAAACTGGAGGATTAATAACAAGCACAAGAAAGAAGAAAATATTCTAAAATTGATTGTGGTGATAATTGTACAACTCTCTTTAATAGGTTTAAAATTGTGAATTGTATGATATGGTAATTATATGTCAATTGATTATAGTGATACGTGCACAAATGTTTCTAATACATTTGAACTATTAGATTGTATGGAATGTAAATGTTATGTCAATAGAACTATTAAAATTATTTTTTAATTTAAAAATTCTGTTTCTTGTGGAAATTTTTTCTGATTGGGCTCCCAAGTGGCTAGTAGCCAAGTGCTTAAATGTCAATCGAAAGGCCAGGACCCACACCCACCAGCGGCTCCTTGGGAGAAAGAGACACAGCCCAGGTAAGCCTATGGGGCAGCCCCACAGCCCCACAGGCTCAGATGGTTCCTGCAACCGTGAGCATGTTATCTTCTTCTGGGAACCACTAGAGGGCACACTTATCCTTAAGTTTATTCCAGGGCTGATTCATTTCTGGGTACTTGATCTGTGGAATTCAATGTATGGTGGGTTAGCTGGTAACAGACACTGTCAAGTTTTATTGGACAAAGGCATCCATCAGGTTACAAGAGACTCCCCTGAATTTGGTTTACATTTGTCCTTTAGTTTAAACTTCACTTAATAGTTTTATTTGTTGCCAAATAGTCTTCAAATAGCCTGGACTGAGTGGAGCTTCCAGAATGTGGCTCTGGATTTCCCTCCATGGTATCTGTGACCCCTCCCCTAAGATTTCACAGGGAAGGTGGAAGGTATAAGAACATGAGAAGAACTTTGTTTAACCACCAAATCAGTCTACCCCTGCTAGCGGAGAGCTTCCCATCTCCCTTTTCTCTGCATCCGGCCAGAGGAAAGTCTGCGCTATTGTGAGTTTATTATTACCAAGACAGCCAGCATCATCCTAGAATTAGCAAACCCAAGATGCGTGGCTAGTCCATCAAGCCGTTAGTATCTTTCTGGTGACCCTATTCACTGGTGGTTCTTCTTTCTGAATTCATCCATATGAGTAACAAAAGATTATCAGGATCAGAATTGATTTGTTTTTCCAAATGCTTCATCCTGGCACAGGCCTGCCATATGTCCATCTGAGGTGGCTTGGCTATTAGCTAAAGCCTATGTCACAGTTTCCTGTGGGCCCCCATTCTAAATGGTTCTGACTACAGCAATACCTATGAGGATGTGGAGGCAACCCCTTCAAAGGTTAATTTACCAGTACTCTTACATAGAAAAGATGTGTAGGGCCCCCCAAGGAGACTTATGCATAGTTACGTTTGAGCAAGAGTCCTCAAGGCACTAACCTCAGAACCAAAAGAAAGCAGAAAGGGGTACTTGGGTCTGTGGTTGGTCCCCCCCCCCCTTATCTTGGCAGCAGGTGTTACAGAGCTCACTAGTACGGAAAAGCTCAAGAATTGCAATTCTTGCAATTTCGCCATGGAACTGAAATTATTTCAGCATGTTGCTGTTGTCGGGTGCCGTCAAGTCAGTTCTGACTCACAGTGACCCTGTGTACAACAGATGCAACACAACTGGGTCCTGCTCCATCCTCACCACTGCTCTTGGTGCAGCCCATCGGTACAGCCTCTGTGTCAATCCATCTCATTAAGAGTCTTCTTCATTTCCACTGGCCCTCTATTTTACCAAGCATGAGGTCTTATACAGGGGCTGGTTTCTCCAGACAAATGTCCAAAATACCTGGGAAGAAGTTACCATCTTGCTTCTAAGGAACTTCTTCCAAAATAGATTTCTTTTGGCAGTCCCTGGTACTTTCAATGTTCTTTGCCAGCAACATAATTCAAAGACATCACTTTTTCTTCCACCTTGCTTATTCAGTGTCCAATTTTCACAGGCATACGAGGCAACTAAAAATACCACAGCTTGGGTCAAGGGTACCTTAATCCCCAATGTGACATCTTTACTCTTCGATGTAAAGAGATTTTGTGCAGTAGATGTACCCAATACAATACTTCATTGGATTGCAATACTTCGTGGCTGCCGCTTCCATGAACATTGATTGTGAATCTAAGCAAGATAAAATCCTTAACGATTTCAATATTTTCTCTACTTATCAAGATGTTACCAAGATAGTCCAGTTGTGAGAATTTTGGTTTTCTTTACATTGAGTTGTAATCCATACTGGGGCTGTAATCCTTGATCTTCATCAAGTGCTCAAGTCTTCTTCACTTTCAGCAAAGTAGGTTGTGTCATCTGCATATCTCAGGTTGTTAATAAGCCTTCCTTTAAGCCTGATACGATATTCTTCCTCATCCAGTCCAGCTTTTCTGATCATATACTCGACACACATACTGAATAAGTATGGTGAAAGGATACAGCCCTGACACACTCTTTTTTCTGATTTTAAATCATGCAGTATTCCCTTGGCTGCCTTCCCAAGGCTGCCTCTTGGTCTGTGCACAGGTTCTACATGAGCACAATGGAGTGTTCTGGAGTTCCCATTCTTCTCAGTGTTATCCGTAGTTGGTTATGATCCACAGGGTCAATGCCTTTGCATAATCAATTCACACGAGTAAATATTTTTCTGGTTTTCTCTGCTTTCAGCCAAGATCCAACTGATGTCAGCAATGATTTCACTTGTTCCACACTCTCTTGTGGATCCGACTTGAATCTCTGGAAGTTCCCTGTCAGTGTACTGCTGCAATTGTTGTCGAGTGGTCTTCAGCAAAAATTTACTTGCATGTGATAGTAATGATATTATTCAATGATTTCTGCATTCCGTGGGGTCATCTTTCTTTGGAATGGGTAAAAATATGGACCTATTCCAGTCAGTTGGCCAGGTCTTCCAAATTTCTTGGCATGGACTAGTGAGGGCTTCGCTGATGTGTTGAAACACTTCAACTGATAATTCTGCCAATATCTAGAACCGTGCTTTTTGGTTAATCCCTTCAGTGTAGCTTGGATTTCTTCCTTCTGTACCATCAATTCTTGACCATATGGTATCTACTGAAACAACAGACTATTGATTAGTTCTTTTTTATATAGTGACCCTGTGTGTTCCTTCCATCGTCTTCTAATGCTCCCTGTATTGTTCAACTTTGACTAACTTTTAACCCACTACCTTTGAGTTGATTCCAACTTATAGTCAGTCTAGAAATAGGGTAACATTGCCCTGTGGGGTTCCGAAACTATAAGTGTTTACAGGAGTAGAAAGCCTCATCTTTCTTCCAAGGAGCAGCTGTTGGTTCTGAACTGTTGACCTTGAGGTTAGCAACCCAACACATCATCACTACACCACCAGCGCTCCTGTTTTGCCCCATTCTATAATCTTTTAGTAGATGCAGCCCGAGGTTTGAACTTTTTTTCTTCACTTCTTTCAGCTTGAAATATGCTGAGCGTGCCCTGCTTTTTTGTTTTTCTAACTCTGGGTCTTTTCACAGTTCATTAGAATACTTTGTCTTCTCAAGCTGCCCTTTGAAACTTTCTGTTCAATTCTTTTCATTTCTTCTATTTACTTTAGCTACTCTGCAATCAAGAGCAAGTTTTAGAATCTCTTTTGACATCCTCCTTGATTTTTTCCCTTTTCTTTCCTGGCTTCTTAATGATCTTTTTGCTTTATTCATATATGTTCATGATAAATTCCAGTTCAGCAGGTCTACTGTCATTAGTGTTCAATGAGTTAAATCTATTTTTGAGATGTTCTTGAAATTCAGATAAAACATACTCAAGATTGTATTTGGGGTCTCATGGACTTGTTTTAGGACATTATTTTTTACTAAAATTTATTTTCACTCAGTTTGCATTTTCTTCTGCCTTGTCGATAATGCTAACATTTTAAACCAAAATGTATAGAACCTGTCTTTTATGTTTCAAATATCCTCCCCTTTATCAGTTTTCTCTTGAAGTCAGTTTCTGCTAATTTAAAATAGCTTGGGCTACATTTTTTCTCTAAAAATATAATTCTTAAAATGTTTATTTTTAAATGATTATAATAACTTTGGGCACCTTGAAGAGCATAAAACTTGATTTCAATTGAAAACATGCTCTGTTTCTGCTGTCAAGGATGACTAGGTAAAAACTTTATATAAAGGGTCAGCTAATAAAACCATTTGGCACCAGAGTCTCCAATAAATGGGCATGTTTCCTTAAAGATATATAAGCATCCACAAGAAAGCTAAAAATATGCTCATATGTTGGCATAGCAAAATGGGACAATAAATCTTTAAAGTATTTTAAGTGTTTTATATCCAACTTTATCATATTTAAATTTTTTATTTATTATTTTATTATTGAGAATAAACACAGCAAAACATAACAACTCAACAGTCCCTGCATGGACAATTCAGTGATATTCTTTGAGTTGTGTGGCCATTTTCACCTTCTTTTTCAGGGAAAAAGCAAAAAACAGCTCATTGTTTCCTAAGGGTCGCAGTGAGTACAACTGACTTGATGGTAATGAGTTGTTGTTTTTTTAATCCTAAAATTTCTATCCAATCTTTCATCTTGCTGTTGTTCATTTGATCCAAGCAGACAGTTGCTAAAAGAACATAATGCTCAAGGCAGACATTTTTTACCAGTTAAGCTAAAATATTAGTTTTAAGGAAATTTCTGGGGATATTTTGGTTTGAAGCTTGATGGCAATAATTTCAAAGGTTCGTCCAGCCTCTATGGATCCAGAAAATCTGGATTCCATAAAACTTTTAAATTCTGCTCTGCATTTCCCCCCTTTTCATCATAATTGTTCTATATAATCATTGATAAAATGTTCCCTAATGGTAGCCAGGCACTATCCAATTCTTCTGGTCTTCTGGAAAAGAAGGCAGTTGTTTATGGAGACAATTAGCTTTCAGGGTAGCCAGCCCCTAACAGATCATCACAGGCCTGGCAGGCGCAATTATACAGCTATAATATATAAAGATTATAGTAAAGTCATAGAGAATAAGAGATAGGAGAGGGAATAAAATGAAGGCGTCAGACACATTCCATGGTAGCATGCTCACCTCACTGCCACTTGGGGGTCCACGAAGGGATGTGGAAGGTGGGAAGGGCAGGGGAGAGAGGGGGAAGGAGAACTGGAACATCTTTATTATTTGGGGGCTATTTGTAGGCAGCTATAAGACATGCATATTCAGTAGTTACATACGTCACAAGGTGAGTGGTAACCACAGTAAAGTCCCTGAGCTCACAGGTGAGGAAACCTATCTGCATTGGGGGAAGACATGAGGAAGGATGGGCGCCACAGTGGGAGGAGGTAACCAGGGAATGCCTGCCTCTACAGGGAGACAGAATCAACCACGTGCTCACTTGAAGGCAGCATAGCTGTTAGGGGAGAAACCGTGGGAATGACATTTGTTAGTTTCCCACAATTAGCCACACATTCCATATGCTCTTCCTGTGGATGAGTTTGTTTCCTCTCTCACTTCAGGTGAGTCGAGACCAGTTGTACCACAGGTGGATGCTTACGCTATTTTCAAGACCCCAGGCATTGCACAGCTAAGAGGTACGTAGAAACACTAAACATGATATTGTCAATTGACTGGGCTGTCCCATGAAACCATGCCCCTAAACATTGAAGCCAAAGAAGCAATTTCCATAATGTAGTTAGTTGTATATAAACAGCCTCAGCAGCTACTGTTCTGGGTTTGTGTGTGTGTGGTTGTTGTTGTCATTGTTATAAATAAGTCCATCGGACCGGTTTTGCCATTTTGGCTTTTAAAAGGTGTGCAACTTATTGAGAACGCTTATAGTAATCAACTATGCGATCAATGTGATTTTATTATTGTTATTACTGTAAACGAGAACTCAGGTCGCCATAAGCAATAAGCTCACTACCCTCTTTCTTCTGCCCCTGGTCACTACTAATAAACTGTGGTCTCTACATACATCAGTAAGGTCCTTTTGTGATTGGCTTATTTCACCCAGCACCATCAATATTGGAACAAGTATCAAGCCTAGTGTTCTCTTACTTGCAAGTAATAGTCCGCCGCATGTGTGTGTTGCATGTTGCTTGTCCATTCATCTGTTCATGGATGTTTAGCCACCTTTGGCTACTGGGGGTAGTGCTGCAGGAACACTGATGTACAAGTCTGGCAGCTCACTAAAAATGCCTGTCTTCTCAGTCTCATCCAAAAGATAAGTGCATTCTGCAGTACCAACTAGTTCTGCTAATATGGACTTCTGGAAGCAGACATGACCACAGGGAGCCAATGCTGTAGCCAGGGGCAGCCTGACAATGTACTTCACCTGCTCCAAAGGGTGACCTTGACACTACTATTAATAGTACTTTTAGAAACAGTAACGGGGGCTCAGTATCTCAAGAGCACAACCCAACACTGTTAGGTACACACACATCCCTGTATCCCAAACAGAACTCTAGCTTGGCAGGGGGTGGGGGAGGGGAAATAGCCAAATCAATTACCAGAGTCAATTCAGACTTCTAGTGATCTTATGTAAGGTTGCCAAAGCTGTTGACATTTAAAGGATCTGTAGTCTCATTGTCCTGTAGAGAAACAACTGGTTGAACGGCCAACTGTACGGTGAGCACTCCAACACTAACCAGACAAGAAGACAATGGTAAGTTGTCTACATGGAAATGAATATTCCCCAAAACAAAATGGTCCCTCCCACAGTTTCAGTCAGTCTCACGTGTTGTCCAGGCACATTTGTCCTTTTAACTGTGTACGCAGTGTACCATAAAAAGGCAATGCCCTGGATAGAGTGCCTTTCTGGATAGCTCAGACTCAATTGCTATAAAGTCATAAATGGTTAGGCTTTTGATACTTGTACTAGTCCACCTTCTTATTTTACAGATGAGCAACTAGGGGTTGCCTGGAAAAGTGGCCCAAGAAGCATCGGATTATAGAAGCCTTAGAGTTGGACAGGCCTCACATCCAAGGGAGGGGAGACCTGAAACCCAAGAGATCCAGGCAGTTGCTAACAGCACCGGGTTACCTCTGACATTGGGACAAAAATGCTTTCTCAAATGGATCGCATTTCCCTGTCATCTGAAACAGAAGACACCAAACTCTAATCTTAGACACCAGTTGCTCTCCTTAATTTGCAGCTGGGTTTTAGAACTGCTAACTTGAGAGACTTTAGCATGGTAAAGAGTTATGTGTTAAGTGACTATAAATAAATCCTAGGGCCACAGCTAGCATTTGTTGACTATTAGACGCAAGAGTTGACAGTGTCCTGGCAAGAAAAGATGTAGAAAGCTACTATCTACCCCCCAGGGATTAAGAACCTACTCTATGGCAGGAAGTCATCTGGGGTGTGTCTGTGCTTAGGTAGCAAGGCAAGCATGAACTTTTATGCTATGATATGGAGCCAGATCCAGAAAACACTAAGAAATTTCAAGGTGGTGCAGCCATTTAGGGAATAAGGGAATGTTTACAATTCAAGGTAAGTTATATTCCCGAAGCACCCCCACTCCTTACTCCCAAGAGTAAGGGAAAGGTCCCATTTCCTTTTGTTGTTCAGGTGACTGGACACGTAATTCAACTGCAAACTAAATCAGTTGTGTAACCTTATACTACTCTGTCCTAAAACTGGTTGGTGGAGGCTCAAGTTCTCAAAATAGAGACAACACAATGACACGGTAGATTTTTGTGAAAGGGAGATTATAAAGCTTGGTTTGGTGGAGCTTTTCCATGTCATTCTTTGGCTCATGCTTGCATGTGATTTGTTGTATAACAACTAAAAATGATCACAAGGCACTCAACTGTAACATGCTACAAAAACACTAAAGAAAACCAGAACTGAAAAGATAGATGGGAAAGTTATGAGAAAACTGAGACAAGGACAGGTGCAATACCAAAATGTGTATATTTTTGCCACAATTAGAAAAAATTACATAAATAACAATGACTACAAGGAAGAAGAAAATAGCCTAGAATTGAATATGATGACAATTGTACAACTCTTCTTCATAGAATTGAATTCTTGTACTGTATGACATATAGATGAAGTTTTAATAAAATATTGTTGTTTTTTTAAAATCCGGGACAAGAAAGAACAGATGCATTACCAAACTGTGTGTGTGTGTGTGTGTGTGTGTGTGTGTGTGTGTGTGGTGGTGGTGGTGGTGGTGATGGTGGGGTGCGGGGGATGAGGGGCCGACAAACTGGCTCTTGTTTCACAAGCACAAATCAATTAGAATACCATGCAAACTATTTTGAATGGAAGTCAGGATCTAGGAAGCAAATTTCTCTTGTGGGATGAAGCCCTGGCATAAATAAACAGGATAACTATGAGTCTCCTGTGATGCTTTGTTCGACTTCCACCCCCCACCCACCAGAAGAGCTGTCAATAATGTAAACCACTTCTCAGATGTTAGGTCCCCATCCTCAGCAACCACACCAGGCTCAAGATGGAAACCCAGAATGCCAAGGACTAGCTCTGCCACTGAGTATGGATGATCCTCGTGGGTAAACAAAATAGCTATTTTTCCTTTAGATTTTTCCAGTGTGTGTTAGTTAAGATGCAATATAGGCTGGCACAGGAGCCAAAGGCATGCCGATGCAAAACCGTCATCATGTGCTTCCATTTAAATTCTCCCCTAGAGTTCAAAGTTCAACATCTCCATGATCCAGTGGTGGCTCTTGTGGTCATGTCGTAATGTCTGACACACAGGTAGTTGTGTCTTCCCATTCACAAGCTCTCAGTGGTCACTCCAGGAGTGAATCTTGCACCCACAGCCAGATATGACAACAGTCTATGTTACACTTTGTTCTGGAGCTTTGTTTATTTTAAGTAGAAACTCAAGTTCATTCCTAGTCCAGTACCTGTAACCCTCAAAATCACTCACTTCTTTCAACTTCCCAAAGAGTTCTTATTTACTGAAGTAGATTTACTCCAGAAGACCCCAGGCCAAATGATAGATCATACCTCCAAGGAACAGACAAAAGTAATTGACAAAACAACAACCCCACGGCCTTGTTTCAATCCTCTGTAAGACACCATGGCAATTAAAAGAACCCGTCTCATCCATTGCTACTTTGTGACATGGCTCTTGACCAACATCTGAAATCATATCTTTTTGTTTAAGATGTCTATCAGTAGTGCTTCCAGACTCCTTGGGGACTGCAGTACAGAGTAGGGGCTGATTGCTTCTACAAAAGTCACATTTTCCAGTCCTATCTGGAGGTTAAATAATTACTTCTCACGAAGAGCTCCCCATCACTAACACCAAGAATGGTTCCATGATCTGAGAGCATGTGCTAACCTAGTGTGCATGGTTTCATGGTCATGAAAGTCTTGATGTCAGACGTCCAGAGGAAACATTCAGTTCTATGTCAGAGTTATTTGTCTAGTGATAGCTGACATTTAGAGAGGTCCTACTATGTGACAGACACTGTTTTAAACATTTTACACATGTTTAAATACTTTTAAGGTTCCACGGACTGCCAAGGGGTTAAAAAATGTGTCCAGTCAAAATGCTCCTTAGAAGCGAGGCTAGCAAGTCTCACACACTTTGGTCATGTTATCAAGAGAGACCAGTCTCTGCAGAAGGACATCCTGCTTGTTACAGGATTGGTGAGAAAGAGCAAGACCCTGGAAGAGAAGACACACTGGCTGCCACAGTTGGTCATCTTTGGCTGTTTTGTACATAGGCGTCCAGAACCAACCTGACAGCACTGACACCAATGCCTTTGAAGAGAATGTATGAGGGGATGCTTATCGCCTCATTTTACGGAAGACTAAGCAGATCCCCAATGAGATGATGGCATTCCCATCAGGCCTTCCATTAAAAAGTCAGGTAAGGATTTGGACCCAGCTAGCTGTGTTCTAGAGTGTGCACTCAGCTTCATTAAATAGCTGTTGAACTTCTTTTCAGCAACAGCCTGGGAAGTTGAAGGCAGCGCAGGGACTCCACACACAGCGAACACTCAGTGATGATGTGGCTAGATGCTTTGACATGAGAACGGGCAGTTTTCCAAGTTTACTGACTGACGGAATGAATCCATTTTTCAGTTTGAGGACACTTTAGGATGAAAACATTATAAATTGGGTAATATTTAACTACACACTGGCCTGATGTCTGGATTAGCTCCTAATAAAATGAGCTGGGAAATATATATATATGACTGTATCCTTAATTGTGTTCTGATCCTGATCTGATATTGCCTGTTAACTTCTCCAGTAAATGCACTTAATTTTGAGTACTGTCTGTGCGTTCCGTATGGTCACTGCATGGATTATAAAGCCCAGAAGAGAAAGAGAATGCCGTGGGAAGGATGGTTGGTGTCATGATACGGTGAAGAAGGGTAGAGGGTGGAGGCATGTCTGACTCTGCCTCACAGGAATCATCCTGGGGTAGATGTGGAGTTGGATTCTTCTCCATCCACACGTAGTTGTAGGAGGTCAAATGTGACCCCCCCCACACACACACACACTCCATTTCACATGGCTCCTTCAAAAAACATCTTTCCAAGCCTCCAAGAGAAATTGGAACTTCAATGAATAGGCTTAATTTGGATCTTAATGAATAGTTATGATGATCCAATCAATGAATATGCATGATTATATTAGGCTCCCTCCCTCTCTTCTTTCCAGAAGTTAGTTGGCTAGGTGTGGGCCTGTGAAGCCCCTATTTTTAGGGCTATTTTGGAAAAACAAAAGCACCTTGACAGCTAAGGTTCTTGTCTGAAACCATAGTCAAAGGGCCAAACCAAATTTGGCCCTTCATTTCAGGCATCTTTTAAAAATTGAAATATTATGCATATATCACAAAATTCATTCCTTTAAAGTGGTCGATTCAGTGTATTAGTCTAGGTTGACTAGAGAAACAAAGTCATAGACACTCACATGTGTCTAACAAAGAGCTTTATATAAAGAGTAATTGTATATCAAGAAAATTTCCCAGCCCAGTATAGATCAAGTCCATAAGCCTGATATTAACCCATATGCACAATACTGGTCTATAAATTCCTCTTCAGACTCCTGCAACACATGCAATGATTCCCAATGCAGGAAGATCACAGGCCAGAGAGTGGAAAGTCTTGTGGTAGAAGCATCTCAGTGCCGATGTGGGTCTTCACATGGCTCCTCCAGCTCCAGGGCTCTGACTCCATCAGTGTAGCTCCATGTGGCTTGTCAACAGGAATGTCTCATAGACAGAGTGTGTGTTCTGCTTCCAGGGAAGAAGATGGGAGTTCCCAGAATCCTTAGGAGAAGGCCATGCCCACACAGAGGCTTCATTGACTATGATCTGATTGACAGGCTAGACTCCATCCCCTCCTCAAGTTGACAGATTATGTAACTGCCACACAGTGGTTCTAAGAATGCTCACAAAGTTGGGAACCAGCACCACTATCTAAATTCAGAGCATTTTAATTACACTCTAGCTCAGCGACTCTCAACGCTTTCACAAGGGGTGCCCGATTCATAACAGCAGCAAATGTTCAGTTATAAAGTAGCAACAAAAATAATTTCATGTTTGGGGGGCCACCACAACATGAGGATTAAAGGGTCATGGCATTTAGGAAGGTTGAGAACCACTGCTCCAGCTTCTTTTAAGCTCTCGCAGATTCAGCCACATTGCTCCCCTCTGGACACCATTGAGCATCAGCTGAGCAGCAAGCACACTCAGAGGTGTGAGCCCCAGGGGTATAATCCCAAACAGCCTGGTGACAGGTATGACTAATGACAAGCGCACCATACTTCCGCAGGTCCGAATTCCAGTTCTTTGACATCTTTCTCTGTCCTACAGGGTCACCAAGAGTCACAATTGACTCAATCTCAATGACTTGAGGGTGTTTTGGTTTTTTTAACAGGAAGAGCTCATAGTCTCCGAAGTGGGCAGACTACTGCTTGTCATCATCTGTTCTTAGTCTGGAAGCTTCACTAACGCCTGTTCACCATGGATGACACTGCTGCGATTTGAAATGCCAGCGGCATAGCATCACAACACAGAAATGGTGGTCTGGGGTATTACTAAGCTCCTTTGAAACATCTTCCTGTTCATTTATGCTTTTATTTTTCCTGGAGGAAGTTGAGAATGTTTCATAAACTACACTATGTATTAAAAATCAAATAGAAAAATGCAAACAAAAATGTGAGGTCTTTATTGAACTTTGGTCAAAGAATAATATTTAGCCTTTTAAAGGATATATCTCCATCTTTCAAATTTGTAATGTTCTAATGGAGACAATAGGTATATTTTCTTCTTGTGAATTGTGTGCATTTTCTGATTTATCTACATTTTTTGCTTTTTGCTTAGCAATATTGATAAACTAGTCTTCTTGCCTCTCTCTCTTATTTTCCCCCTTGACAGGCTTGCTGATGGCCTCAGCTATTCTTTTCTTTTACAACTGAAACCTATTTTCTGATATTTAAAAATGCAATTGACATACAACCCTCTTCCTTGACAAACATGTACAAAGGGCACCCCGACTGCACAAAGAAGCTAACGGTGATCATTAACTATGGGGAGGCCATGACCGAGATGAGAGGTGCCCTGGTGTTATAAGTGGCTGCAGCTGGCTGCGATCCGCAGAGGTGCCCGTTTGAAACCACAGCCTGGGCTTTCTACTCCCGTAAATAGTTACAATGTCGGAAACCCACCGGGGGTCCCTAGGAGTCAGCATGGACTGCATGACAGAGAACTTCCCTAGATGAGAGCGAAGGGGCCACGCAGGTTACTGCCTAGGGCTTGAAAACTCCCAATGCTTTAGGTCAGGTAGCAGGGCTGGTCGCGGAGACTCACGGGAAATGTAGTTTTAACGTGCGGGGCCGGGTCGCGCACGGGCTTCTGCGCATGCGCCTCCGCCCGCCCTCTTTCACCGCGCGGAGGCAGCCCCTGGGCGGCGACGCCCGTGCACTTCCCAAGGGCCAGCGCAGCGCGGGAGAGGCGGGGCAGCCCGGCCGTGGGCGAGGGCTGGAGGCGGCTGAGGCCCGGGACCCCGCGGCTGGACCCAAGCTCCAGAGTTCACGGGGCGGGGCCGGCGTGGGGACCCGAGGGCGCGGGCTCGCCGGCCCTTCGCGTGCCCAGCCCCTGCCCGGAGGGGCATCGCCCCACGGAGGCCCTCGCGTGGCCAGTGCTCCCTGCGGGGCGTGCCTGTCTGGAAGGTTCTGGAAGGACGTGCTCCCGCACGCTCCTTTGTGGGTTCGCTCGTGGCTGGAGGCTGACGCCACCCCCTTGGTTGTCCACGTCCCCTTTCCAGACTCTGAGCAGCTGTCAGTTGTGTACCCCGCTTTCCCAGGGCGCTTCCAGGCCGGGTCCACACCAAAGAGCCAGCCCCGTTCATGTGGAAAACTGATCAGTAGCAAAGCCTTGAATTTTTGTTCTGCATCAGCGTTCACGAAGGAATGATCCTCCATTAATTGTGTCCCTATTTGTGTAACCAGCTCTGTGTGTGTAAAAGTGGTTATGAACAAGGGAGATTTAAATTGTTAGGAAAATAATCCTGAGGAAGCAAAAGTTGACACTCACGAGGGGAATGTTTGGTCCCTGAAAGTTGGTTACATGATGTGATTAGAGGATGGCCGTTGACCATCTTCTTCGACCTTCTCACGGGCCAACGAGACATCGTCCCACGGGAGCAGTTTACTTAGCGGGGATGGGGAGCTTCTTAGTGCAGCAGAATCCAAGAAAGATGAACTAGAACTGGACTGTTCATGAGCTCATTCCTTTGTCTAACCCAGCCACCTCTGCAGAGTTGCCCGCGGTTTTCCGAGAAGAGGAGAAAATGAGCAGATTCCAGGTAAGCTGTGTGTTTCTTCGTTCACTTTATTTTTTACAGTGTGCTTTCTGAGCTTGGTAACAGTCTGTGTTGAGATGGAAAATTGTTGCTAGGTGCTGTCGACTTGGTTTCAATGCATAATGGCCTTATGTACAACAGAACAACACACACACACACACACACACACACACAGGTCCTGTGCCATCCTCACAATTGTTCTTGTGTTTGAACGCATTGTTGCAGCCACTCCGTCAGCCCATCTTGATCTTGTCCAGAGCCTTCTCTTTTTCCCAGCTCCTGCACTTTACAAAGCATGACTGGTCTCGCCCGACAACATATCCAAAGTGTGTGAGACAGTATCTCACCAATCCTGCCTTTAAGGAGCGTTCTGGCTGTACTTCTTCCAAGACAGATCTGGATCTGTTTGTTCTTTGGCAGAACACGGTACTTCGATATCCTTTGCCAACACCATTGTTCAAATGAGTCAATTTCTTTTTTCTGTCTTCCGCATTCATAATCCAATGTTCATATGGTAGTAAGTGAAAAAAATTGAAGCCTCACAGGAAACATAAACTAACCATACAGTCTTAGAGGAACCAAGGGATGCTGCAACTATTTCTCTGATGTTTGCAATTTCTGTGACAGAAAGAGAGCTGCTATAAGTTGCAAGATATGCATTGATCATAACAGTGAAACTAACTGATTCCTTTGAGGACATAAGAACTTTCTGGAAGACATCTTAAGGCCTGAACATAGAGACACAGTGATAACTCTAAAACAAATATAAACTGTTTCCCTCAAACTGTTCCTCAAGGAAAGTAGAAAGGTCTGAAACATGGTTCAAGGAGTCAACTTTTGGTAGTCTTGCTTAATCCTGGGATAAAGTTTAGAACGTTTGGAAGAATGAATGGCTTGCATACAAAACTTCCAGTAACTGTTTACACATTCAGACTTCCTTGCTTCTGACTGGAGCCCAGAGGACAGGGTAAACTGCTCTTTGGGTGTGTAAGGCTATAAATCTTTACAGGAGCAGAAAACCTCATCAAACCCTCACCGTGGCTGGTGGGTTGTACTTAGCAGCCCAACAGATGCAGAACCCACTCTGCCCCCAGGGCACTGTTTACTTTTGCAAGTTATTCTTCCCCTCCACTTTTTGGAATCCAAGGAAACTAAAATAATTGTAGTTGTCTCTTTTCACCAATTCTTGTTTTAAGAGTCTAGGATTTTTTGGATGACAGACATATGCAAAGATACTAGGAATACATGCAAAACAGTATCCTTTTTTTGTTTTAAACTTGTATCGCCACATGAGAAAGTGTAGGGCCAGGTAGGAGGTTGTTTGCACCTAGGGCTAAGGTGAGAAGCCCTGGTGATACATATAGTGGTTACCTACCCATTGGGCGTGGTGTTTTGGAAAGTCACTATTCGCTTCTAGTGTCTCTCCCTTAAAGGATTCCTCGACTGCTTTATAGTTTGGTTCCAGATTTTCATCCTTTATTCTCCTAGCATTTTCATTTTACCTATATATTTAGATCGAAAAAGTATATATAGTTGAATGAAAATGCATATTTTAACTGCTTTTTATGAAGGTGGTCCCCAACTTACAGTGCATTCAAGTTACAGCCACCTTCACTTACAACTTTAGTGTTTGTGTTTATTTTGGGACATAGCTTATGATATAATATGTTCCACATAAAATGTATCTGTAGGTTTGTATGTAATGTTTCCAGTCTTAAAGACAATTGGCTACACTATAAATAGCAATCAGATTTATAAAGAAACTGATACAGAAGGCAATAATAATAGGCACTCAATTTATGTCAGAACCAATGCACAGTGGAGTCATCAGAATGAAAGACTGCTGTAAGTCAGGGCTACATGTACATGATGGACCTTTCTTTTCTGATGAACATTTTTTCTCAACTCACTAATAATTTGAAATCTGTATGTAGCTTATTCCTTTTAACAATGTATGTTCATTAAATATTTTATATACAATATTGTATTAGTCAATATTTATGGAATTTCCATTTTCAATAATGTGAAAAGATACAAGTTTGTTTAAAATTTTAAAATGTATTATGGTGCAAGAGCGTTTTGGAAAATGGGGAAAACAGAGTCTAAAAGCTTTTGGCGGAGTACTCCAAGAAGCGACCGCCTTACAGCAGTTCGTAAAGATAAAAGCCACAGGTGGGGAGGGGGTATATTTGGTGCATATTTGATTACAAAGGTGTATGTGGCAGGATTTGGGGTGGCACCTTTTGCAGGAGTTATCTTTTGAAAGGATAGCTGTAGGTTACAGGATTCTGACTGATTCTGAGTTTACTAAAACAGTTTTCACATCCAGATACATGGTGATGTAGTGGGAGTTTGGGACATTGCTGAGGACCACCAGAGTCACATTCCCTGCCACACTAGCTCATCCAGGCACCTGCAGCCAGTCTATGAGGTGAGCACAACTGATGCAGTTTCTGAAATATGGTCATGGGAGCAATAACTGAGTTAGAGCTGCAGTGTTCTAGTGCAGATTCTCAAATAGAAGAGCAGGGAGTTTGTGGAAAGAATAAAATAATTGCAAGTTAGTGTAAGTATTTTTATGCCTACAAGGAGAAAGGAGGTTTTAATACCAAAAAAGCTAAAAGCATGTCTCTATTAAATGCTAATTTATCCTAATTAAGTGCATGTCCGAAGTTTAACCACAGCTTGTTCTTTTTAATTCCTGGGTAAGCAAGGTAAGTAAAACTGCTTTTCTTTCTATCTTTCTTTCTTCCTCTCTTTCTTTCTATCTTTCTCTCGTAAAATTGTTCATATCTAGATCAAAGGTGCAGGGGATTTTTCCAAAGGTGCCAAGCTCCATTGTATAACAAAGATTATCTGAAAACATAAAATGAAGTTACTTAGGACAAGAAGAGATTTGACCCCGACTTTAGTTAAAAGTCTTAGACTAAGAGTCTTAGTTTTAAAAATATTCTTCTCTGCAATATAAGAAGTAATGCTACTGTGAGCATCCTTGTTATTCTTGCTCCGTGCACACATATACATATGTGTGTTTAGACTCGAGCAGTATTTTTCAAACTGTAGCATTAAGGTAGATCATGGGCACTTCTCAGGCTCCACTCACGCTTACTGAGTGGAGAAACTGGGGGTGCTGCCAACAATATGTTCCTGAAGATCTCTATATAATTCTTAGGCCTGCTAAGTTTAAGAATTACTACTGTAGAGTGATTAATTTTTTAAAATAATTTTATTGGAGGCTCATAAAATTCTTATCACAATCCATACATACATCCATTGTGTCAAGCACATTTGTACATTTGTTGCCATCATCATTCTCAAAATATTTGCTTTCTACTTGAGCCCTTGGTATAAGCTCCTCATTTTTCCCTCTCCCTCCCTGTTCCCTCCCTCCCCCCTGAACCCTTGATAATTTATAAATTATTATTATTTTGTCATATTTTATGGTTGAACATCTCCCTTCACACACTTTTCTTTTGTCCATCCCCCAGGGAGGAGGTTAAATGTAGATCCTTGTAATCGGTTAATTTTTATGATTATTATTTTGGGGTCATAGAATATAAGGATTTCCAATTTTCCTAGATACGTGATTTATGAGAATATTATTTTCCTTGCTCTCTTTAATTTTTTGTAGAGTCAATTCTCTAGTCCTCTTAAGATCTAAAATCATTTCCATTGCTAATGGGTGAAAAATCTCACTCTTCGTTTTTATGTGTATGATTATAAGTGAAGGGAATCTTTGGCACATATTTTATTTTCCACATTTTCTTCTGAGTTTTGTAATAGTTCTGTGTATGTTTTGGATGGCAATACTTTGTGGTATTTGTTGCCATTATTTCTCTTGGTGCATGATCTTTGCCTTTTAGCGTATTGATATCCTTTCTGAAAATTTTACATTGTGATACAATCCCTCTGTTTTTCAAATATCGTTTTAATTTTTACCTTACTTCAGAGACATAATGCATTGTTTCTGTAACTTGTCTACAAATATGCAACTTTAAAAAATATGTAGTACTTTTACCTGGAATTTATTTTTTTTTAGATATGAAGTCCTTTGGTTAAATGAGTTGCAAATAGCTCCTTCTTCATTCTGACTTACCTTTTTACCCTGTTAATGATATTTTAATCAGAAAATCTTTGTATTAATTCTACCTTAATCGGGGATTGCAAACTATGTTCTCCAGCCCAAATATGGCCCCAGTTTGCTTAGGTAAATATGAAAGTTTTATTTAGTTCCCATCATACATATTCATTTACAAAGAGGCTTTTATGCTTAGATGACAGAGGTAAGTAGTTGTGAAAGCAAATATCTGGTCAACAGAGGCTAAAATAATTTATTCATTGGCATTTTACAGGATGATATTGATTATAAATCACATGCACAAGCAGTTCTTTTCTTTTTTCACTCTTAGCCATCAGTCTGTTCTAGTGCCAGTACCACACCTGAGGGCTTGATATCTAGTAGTACGAGTTCCCCATTTTTCATCTACAGGATTCTGACTCTCAGCTCTTTGAATTTCCATATAAATACTGTCAATATTCACAAAATAACCTGATTAGTGCTTTCTTTGGCTTTGAATTGAATCTGTAAATAAATTTGAGGCAAATATTTATGTTTAAAATATTGAGTCTTCTGATCTATGAACACAGGTTTTCTACAGTTGCATAAATCTTTGATTTTGTAACCTTTATAGGTTGTGTGTGTATAAAGTTCTTGCACAAGTATGGTTAAGTCATTTCTATATTTTTGGCATATTTGTTCATTGCACTTTGTAATTGCTTGCAACTCACTTATAGACATAAAATGGGTATAAAATTAATTTTTTTAATTCTTAAAACATTTGCTTTCCACTTAAGACCCTGGCATCAGCTTCTCATTTTTTCCCTTCGCTCCCTGCTCCCCACTCCCTCTTGAACCCTTAATAATTTATAAATTATTATTTTGTCATATATTGCACTGTCCAACATATATCTTCACCCACTTTCCTGTTGTCCGTCCCCCAGGGAGTAGATTATATATAGATCATTGTAACCAGTTCCCCCTTGCCAACCCACCCTCCCTCCACCCTCCCAGTATCGCCACTCTCACCACTGATCCTACAGGGATCATCTGTCTTGGATCCCCTGTGTTTCCAGTTCCTATCTGTACCAGTGTACATCCTATGGTCTATCCAGATTTGTAAGGTTGAGTTGGGATCATGATAGTGGGTGGGGAGCAAGCATTTAGGAACTAGAGGAAAGTTGTATGTTTCATCGTTGCTACACTGCACCCTGATTGGCTGATCTCCTCCCCGTGACCCTTCCATATGGGATGTACAGTTGGGCTTTGAGTCTCCACCCTACACTCCCCTTCATTCACAATGATATGATTTTTTGTTCTTTGATGCCTGATACCTGATCCCTTCAACACCTCATGATCGCACAGGCTAGTGTTCTTCTTCCACGTGGGCTTTGTTGCTTCTGAGCTAGATGGCTGCTTGTTTACCTTCAAGCCTCTCAGAGGCCAGATGCTATAACTTTTGATAACCGGGCACCATCAGCTAAAAATTTAATTTTTAAGTTAATTTTACAATGCTTATTAACACCACTAGGTCCTCCAATAAATCATATTTGTAGAAATAATAAAAATAGATCTATGGAGTTGCTTGGCTATGGCCCTTCCTTGTGCTCCACCAGCCTGGCGCATGCTGTCTGTGCAGCTATGGCTAAGTGGGGTCAGGGATACCTGCAGTGTATCATGGAGAAGTGGGCAGATGACAGCAACATGAATAAGTAGCACTGCGAGAACAGGATGGCACATCGTGGTGGAGAATGAGCCAGACTGCTGCTTGATCAGTGAGCTTAAGCAGGTGGAAGGTGAGGCTTCCTAAAGCAGCCACAAGGGAAAGCTGGTTTTCTTCTCTGAGTGGAACACCGGACTGAGCTGGAAAAGCACTACTAAGGAATCTGGTATGATGCTGCTCAAGGTTTGCTTGAAATACCAATCCTTTCAAAACAAGTGAAGTAGGTGATTGTGAGTAAAAAGAAAGTAGGTGGGAATGTAGTGAAACTTGATTTTGCTAAAGCAAATTGAAGAAATGTAGTAAAAAAGTAGAACAGAAAATTTCTTTTTTTATATATTGAAAAAGTTTATATTTAGCATTAGCCAGCTGGGCTCACTTTAGATGATTCAGATTCTGTTGGCAACACCTAAAGCGTCATAGTCAGGAGCCAGTCGAACATATGCCTTCTTCTCCCCGTCAGGCCTGATCAAGGTGTTGACCGTGGCTACGTCAATGTCATAGAGCTTCTCCACAGCCTGTTTGATCTGGTGTTTGTTGGCTCTGACATCCACAATGAACACAAGTGTGTTGTTATCTTCGATCTTCTTCATGGCAGATTCAGAACAGAACATTTCAAAGGGCAGCTCAAGAAGACAAAGTAAAGGATAATGTGTGAAGACCTGAAGTTAGCCAAAAGGAAAGAAATGCTCGGCATTTCTCAAGCTGAAGTAAAGAAAAGATTCAAGCCTCTGGGTGAAATATTTTAAGGATTCTATAGGGGAAAATATTGAACAAAGCATCAAAAGAAAATAGAATAAATACAAAGAGTCACTGTACCAAAAAGTGTTGGTTGATGTTCAACCATTTCATGAAGTAGCATATGATCAAAAAGTAATGGCACTGAAGGAAGAAGTTCAAGCCTCACTGAAGGTATTGGTGAAAACATTGACGGGATGCCATCTGAAATGTTCCACCAGGTGCTGGAGACTGGAAGCACTCACTTGCCTGAGCCAAGAAATTTGGAAGGCAGCTATCTAGCCAACCAACTGGAAAAAATCCATGTTTGTGCCCATTCCAAAGAAAAATGACTTAATAAATTACTGAAATTACATATATTTTAAAATAGCATTGATGTCACACATACAAGTAACATTTTGCTGAAGATAATGCACACACAAAAAAGATTAAAACAGAATAATGGCCAGGAGCTGCCAGAAATTCAGGCTGTATTCCGACGAGGTTATGAAATTAGGACTGTCATTACTCGTGTCAGATGGATGTTGGATGAAAGCAGAAAATACCAGAGATAAGTTTACTTGTGTTTCATTGACTATGCAAAGGCATTTAAATGATAATTATGACTGACATTGGGAAGAGTGGGGATTTGAAAACACTTGATTGTGCTCATGTAGAACCTGTGCGTAGACCAAGAGACAAACCGAACAAAAGATACTGTCTGGTTTATCATTAGGAAAGGTGTGTTTTAAGGTTATAGCATCATATATACATCATATTTACTAAAGCTGTATGGTGGGCAAATAATCCAAGAAGCTAGACTTTATGAAGAAGAACATGGCATCGGGATTGAAAGAGGGCTCATTGAAAATAGTTTGCCGATGACACAACCTTTCTGGCTGGTTCATTTAATGATGGAGATAAAAGATTACACCTCAACATAAAGAATAACAATTCTGTTAAATGCACAAACCATTAGAGATGTCAAGGAATGAATTGTGTTTATATCCACATTCAACAACACGAAGCAGTCAAGAACTCAAAGGAGAGATTGCACTAGGCAAATCTGCTGCAAAAGTTCTATTTACAGGGTTTTTAAAGATGTTAATGACAAAGGTGCACCTAACTCAGGCCATGAGAGTTTGAATCACCTCACTTTCGTGGGCTAGCTGAACAATAATAAAGATGACTGAAGAAGAATTGATGCTTTTGAGTTATTATATGGGCAGAGAATCTTGAATATGCCTTAGACTGCCAAAAAATATGTGTTAGGAGAAGTAGGGTCAGAATGCTTCTTAAAAGGTAGGATGGCAAAACAACTTCTCACTTACTTTGTGCATGTTACCAGGAGGGTCCGGTCCCAGTAAAAGGGCATCATGGTTGAAAAAATAGATGGTCAGCAAAATAGAGGCAGACCCTAGACAAACTAGACAGACAAGAACAGTGTCCCCAGACACAGAAATAATTGTGAAGCTGGTGTAGACCAAGGAGGGTTTCATTCTGTTGTATTTATGATGGATGTGAGTTGAAACTGGCCATACAGCATGAACAAGATTCTTTGACTCTCCATCCATTTGGGTGTGTTCTAGGCATTTTACAGAAATTTCACATGTAGCTTCCTACACATCCTAGTTATTACTGAATTGAAGTGTTAAAAAGTAGAGTGATCATTTATTTTTCTTTTTTTATAAATCATTTTATTATGGCTCTTACAGCTCATAACAATCTATACATCAATTGTATCAAGCACATTTGTACATATGTTGCAATCCTCATTTTCAAAACATTTTTTTCTACTTGAACTCTTGATACCAGCTCCTCTTTTTCCCTCCCTCCCACACCTTCCTACCCTCATTACCCCTTATAATTATAAAGTATTATTTTCATATAGCATCTTCTGTCTCCCTCGACCCATGTTTCTGTTGTTCATCCCCCTGGGGGTGGGGATGTCATATGTCAATCAGTGTGATTGGTTCCCTCTTTCTTCCCCCTACCCTCATGGTATTGCTACTCCCATTATTTTTACTAAATGGTTTATCTGTCCTTGATTCCACGTGTCAAGAGCTCTTAGCTGTACCAGTGTATATGTTCCACTCTATCCAGAATTGTAAAGTAGAATTGGGGTCGTGATAGTGGGGAGAGGAAGCATTAAAGTACTAGAGGGACTTTGTATGTTTCATCGATGCTATACTGCACTCTAGCTGACTCGTCCCTTCCTTGTGACCCTTCTGTGAGGAGATGACCAATTGTCTACAGCTGGGCTTTGGGTCTCAACTCCGACCCCCTTCCTTCTCATCCATATCATTGTTTGTTTTGGGTCTTCTGATACCTGATCCCTTGGAAACCTCGTGATCCCACAGGCTGGTGTGCTTCCATGTGTGCTTTGTTGCTTCCTGGCTAGATGGCCACTTGTTTAACTTAAAGCCTTTAAGACCCCAGACACTGTATCTTCTCATTGCTGGGCACCATCAGCGTTCTTCACCACCTTTGCATATGCACCCATTTTGACTTCAGTGATTGTGTCGGGAAGGTGAGCATCACATAATATCAAGTTATTAGAACAAGGTGTTCTTGAGCTGAGGGAGGACTTGGATAGTGGTCCAATGTCCATCTGCTATCTTGATACTTAACATAAATATATGTACATAGACCTATATCCCCATCATTATATATTAATATATAGACATATATACATGCCTATATTTATACCTCTATAAATGTCTTTTGCCTCCTAGTTTTTTTCCTCTATTTCCTTTTACTTTCTTCTAATCCCACTATCATGTTCTACCTTCATTCAGCTCTCAATATGTCCTTTCAGTTACATTGCACTTGATCAAACCAGGTGTTCTACACCCTACTCACCATCGATTTTAGATCTCTTATCGTTCCCGTATCCCTGGGTTGTTCATCTTGCCTATCTTATATAGGTAGACATTTTTTTAAATGTGTGTGTGTGTGGGAAACAACCATATATAGTTCCAGGTCTGCCTGTTCTGTCTGTTTACTCTTTTTTTTTTTTTTACATTTTATTAGGGGCTCATACAATTCTTATCAGAATCCATACATATACATACATCAATTGTATAAAGCACATCCATACATTCCCCGCCCCAATCATTGTCAAAGCATTCGCTCTCCACTTAAGCCCTTTGCATCAGGTCCTCTTTTTTTCCCCTCCCTCCTGTCTGTTTACTCTTTTTTTTAATGTATGAAGTTATTTATTTAATCCTAAATCAATTGCTAATAGAATATTGAAAACAAACTCACGCCTCTGTTTACTCTTATGAATGTTTTCCGATGGAGTCTCATGAGGTACCAAGCCCTGCTCTCCGGGTCTGAAGTCTATTTCCGGAATTCGTCTAGGTAGGACTTCCTTGCTTTGCTCTCCTTGCTGCTTTGTTGCATTCCCTTTGTATTTCACGGTGGTGGGGGTGGGAGGGCTCAGACCCGGCACAGTTCCCACACTGTGTCTCCAGGGCTGCCCCTGCAGTGCTCTGGATCAGTGAGGGGACATTGTGTCGCCTGGTGGGGCCAGCCTACGGTTCTCTCTGTGTCTTGGCTGCTTCTAGCAGGAATGTGGTCCTGGGGGGTTGGCGGGCCAGGATGTCTCTCTCTCTCTCTCTTTCCCTCTTAGTTTGCTCCCGAGTAGTCTGGTCTCCCTGGCTTCAGTGCTGTCCTCTGTAGTGCAGTCTTCTGGGGAGGGGTCAACATAGCTGGGATTGGGGCCACCTCCACAGGAGTTTGCTGCTTCATGCTGGTAGGTTGCCCTCAAAGCTTGGCACACCAGCTAGAGATACGGCCCCTTACCCCTTTCCTGTGGAGTAAACAATACCCTCCCTCCCTGTGGGTGGGTTAGTGCCCTGTTCCCCCATTATGCTTCTTTTTTTTTTCTTTCCCCATCCTTTTTGGTTGGCTGCCATATACATCCCTGGGTTGGGTATAACCCCTACCAGAGTCCATGGACCACACCCTGGGAATGTATGCATTTAGTGGCTTTTCCCTTATGTTTTTTAAACTTCCTTCAGTGGATCCATGTTGTACTTGTCCTTTTATGCTTGGCTTACTTCGCTTAGCATAATTCCCTCCAACGCTTCCATGTGGCGGATGTGTTTCATGCGTCCACCCCTGCTTCTTAGGGTTGCGAGTTAGAGTGATCGTTTCAAGCAAACAAAACATTAGGTTGTTTTTATATACTTAAAATTTTGATAATAAAATTCTTAATCTGAGGATAAAGTATTGCTACTAGTATCCAATTCCTACATGCACAGGTTTATTCCAAATAAGACATATAAACGTGTCTCTGATCAGTGGATGACGGCAGATAAGTTATCTGAATAATACATTCATCTTAGTGTTCTTAGGGTGCTTTAACAAAATGTATATTCAAATCAGTGGCTCCCAAGGGGATTTGCTGACCCAGTTAAACTCAAGGCAAAGAAGTCAGTCCAGAAGATTATGGTGCCTGTGTCTTGGGAATCCTAAAGAATTATTTTAATAGATTTTCTTGAAGAACACAAGGTGATCATGGGGGCTTAAAATTTAAAACTGTATTAGTGAAAAAAGGGCTAAGGAGCTTTTTCCATCAGGACCATGAATGGGCTCCTTTCTTCAAGGGTAGAAAGTGCTCCCTATGATAATTTAATTGGGAAATCTTACTCCATCCAAACTTCAACCTGGATCTTGCTCCTCCAGACCTCTTTTCTGTTCCCCACTTCAAAGAATATTACAGTGTTCCCCAAACTGCCATTTGAGGAGTTGGTATAAATTGAAGATGTAGAACATGAAGAGGATGGGGGGGGGGCGGGAGCGGTGGGGGGCGGGGATTTCTAACCTACCACCATCAAGTCATTTCTGACTCATAGTGACCCTAGATAGGGTTTCTGAATTAACAGGTCATGAATTAATTAGCAATTATCTTAGGAAGATGTTTCTTTTCAGATTTTCTCCTTCCCATAATATATGAAGTAAAATAAGTATTAAAAGTTATTTTTGGTAAGCTGTGAACACTAATGATAGGAATTCTTTCTTTTATCTATTTTTTTAACATTGCAGACTGAGCAGAAATTGCAGGGATCGGTGTCATTTAAGGATGTGGTTGTGGGCTTCACTCAGGAAGAGTGGCAACATCTTGACCATACCCAGAGGTCGCTGTACAGAGATGTGATGCTGGAGACCTACAGCAACCTTGTCTCAGTGGGTAAGGTCTTAGTATGTCATTCCAAATAGCATTCATTTACTGTTTTAATTACTGAAATACATGAACACTCTGTAGACTTTAATGATATTTTAACATCATAGAGATATTTGAGGTAATTATAAAATTGGGATTCAGGAGCTAGTTGACTCTAGTTACTATCTATAGATTTCCCTATCCTGTATTTCATAAAGAAAAACATAGAAAAAATAACAAGAACAATAACAAATGCAAAAGAAATCTCAATCCAAACAGAACCAGAAAATAATGCAAACTAGACTTAATTTGAGATGAGTCAAGGGAGACTATGGGGAGGTCAACTGGCCAAGTGTCCAGTTGGTTCCAGCATAATCCAGATTACAGTGGTCTCTGCCTGACAGTAAGGCTGTTCGAGAATCCTGCCTGTGGCTAACGTGGCTCTGTCAGGGACCCAGTGTAACTAGATGCTCTGCAGATGAGTTTTGGGCTCCCACTGCCCTCCACCGCTTCTACAAATAGGCGTTCATAGTTTTAGCTCTGCTGCTTTCCTCGTCACCATATTTGAATTTTGTAATTGTCATCTTTGGCTCACACAGGGGCTGGTGTGCTTCTTCTGGATGGACTTAGTTGATGCCTCGCTAAGATGGCTGCTTGTTTGAATACAAGCCTTCAAAGACCCCAGACGTTGTTCTGACTAATAGCCGGCCACTCCTTTATTCACCACACTTAGCTGAACTTGTACTGGGTGCAAGTATCTCTTAGTTGTTCCATGACAGAAATTTCTACCCTGGCTTTTTGAATATTGATGGGTGTCTTCTCCTTCTTATGCATTATTTGTATTTTTGTGTTTAGACTAATATGATACTAATATACTAATATGATCTGATCCTGTTGGGTTTCCCAGCTGTGAAGCTCAGGAGTAGCGAATGCATACTGATAAATTACTGATACAAGGGGTGAGATGGATGATGGGGAGGGAAAGGGGATTTCTGGAGTAAATGATGAAGGTGGGGGGGGGCACTAGAACTGATGGTGATTGCACAACTCATGTGAAGGGCGATTGATTGATGGGGGAGGGAATGCACCAAGACTGATGTGATGGTCATACAATTCCCCTTGATATGACTGAACGATGGAACTATTCAATTGTATGATCATGTAAATTATGTGCCAATAAAACTGTTGGAATAAATAAATAAATACAATTGGGATGGATACCTTAAAACAATGGGGGAGAATAAGTAATAAGGTATTAAGTCTTACCCTAACTACACCTGTATTAACCCAGTGTCCAATGCACGTTGTCTGGTAGCAGAGCTAGTCCCATCCCTGGTCAATGGTCAGAGGGGATGCTGACCATGGGTTTAATCCAAGTGAAGCCACTGCAAATGGATCCAGGCTATCCCTGTTAGCCTTAGCCTTCTGCAAGCAGAGTGCTCGGAATTTAAACTCCAATACGGTTCTCTTCTCCAGGCTTCTGTTGAACTCTTTGCAATCCTTAGATCACACAGGCTGCTGTACTTCATCTGTGTGGATTTAGCTGACACCTCAATTAAATGGCTGTTTGTCTTTTAGACAAGCTTTTAAGAACCTAAGCACAATTCTTTTTTTTCCCCCAAACCATTTTATTTGGCGTATCATTCCATAGTTGAATCATACCAAGCAGTATTGTACCATTGATACCACAATCAGTTTCAAAGCATTCTCTTCCTTTCTGAATTACTTAACATCAACTGCCTTTCCCCTCCACCTCCACGTCCACAACTGTGCCCACCCGCAAGAAACCCTGAGTCTACTTGCTGTTCCTACAGGCTCATCAATCCAGGGGTTCATAGACTGGAAAACATAACGAATAAGAGGCTGACCCCCAAGGACATAACACATCTGAAATGAGCTCCAATGTGAACAAACAAATACAGAAAATGTTGAAAACCAGATCAGGCTTAATGTGCATCAGAGTGGGGATCAACCGACAAGATTTTAACCGTTCAAGTCCGGTTAAAATCTTTCGATCTTCTGTAGTCATCTCTCAGTGCACTCTGTATAGTAACCACTTTCCTCCCACTGCACTAGTATGGGTAGAGGGAAATCATGAGGCTTATTTCCTGTGTAGATCCCATAAATGTATCTTGGGCGCCCACTGTCATCCCTAGCCTTCTGCAAACCCGATTCTCACAATTTAGGCTCTGATGCTATTCCCGCTGGCTTTGGATTCTGTGATTTATAATCCTTCTGTGACTGGTATTGGTGTGCTTCTTCCGGGTGGCCCTAGCGGACAGCTCACTGAGATGGCTGCTTGTTTGGAAACAAGCATGTAAGATCCCAAACACTGTTGTGTCTGATAGCCAGGCACCATCTAATTTCTTCACCACATTTTGCTGTAGCACCCATACCTTCTGCGTCCCCTTCCTGAGTTTCAGTATGGAGCAAGGCCATGATGTAAGAACTGATTGCTCTAAAGTGAAGCTAAGATTTAGTACAAGCCCAAAACCCATTCCTAGGCCGTGTGGTGTGTGTGTGTGTGTGTGTGTGTGTGTGTGTGTGTGTGTGTGTGTGTGTGTGTGTTTTAAATCTGCCTTTGGCTCTCTTTCAAAAGCACCTTGTTAGTTTATGGTAGAGAGTCTTATCAATCATTCCCCTGGGGCATAATACTCTTCTGTTAATACAGACACTATTCTTTCTGATAGCTGGGCACCATCTGCTTTCTTCACCACACTCTTATAGTACTTATATCTTCAGTGGTCTCTTTATTAAGGGAAGTATTAAGCAGAGCCTCATCACATCAGAAAAATTAATTATTCTTATATTTATATTATGTGTTAGTCTGGATTGACTAGAGAAATAGCTTTAGAAATTTATGTGTGTGTGTGTGTGTGTGTGTGTGTAAGAGAGAATTTATATCAAAGAGTAATTAATTGTATATTAAGAAACCAGCTCAGCCCAGCCCAGTCCAGATCAAATCCATAGGTCTAATATTAGCCCAGATGTCTGATACATAAATTCCTCTTCAGACTCACACAACACATGCAACGATGCTGAATTCTGGAAGATCACAAGACTGTGGGTAGAAAGTCTAGTAGATTCAGTGGTGGTGGCTGCTTCTCCAGGTTTCTGGCTGCCATCAGCATGGCTCCATGTGACTTATCAACAGGAAGGTGAAGCAGAGAGAGAGTGTGTCCCACCTCCAGGGAGGAAGAAGAAGTTCCCAGAATCCTAATGAGAAGTCAAAAGAGGGATTAGTCAGGCTAGATTGACAGGCTAGACTCCGCCCCTTCATTCTTTCATCAAGTTTGCATAAAATCGTATAACTACCACAGACTACAATTGAGGAGTCTCAAGTGTGAGTTCAAAATCCATTCCTATATCTATGGATTTTATACGTCCCTAGTCTACTTTAACGACATTATTGTCATTTTGTTGGGAAACTTTATAAATCATCCCCCTGAGGTATAGGGTAATTCTATTAGTAGTATCATTAATTTATCCAATGGTATATAATTTAAAATATTGTTGAGAAAAGGAGATTACATGTACAGGGGAGCTTTTTAGGCGAAAATACATGAATTGTAGCTTTTATGGCTAAAGCTTAAGTGAATGGACACTACAAACAGTGAGGGTTAGAAATAGAGAAAAATTTTCAATACTCAAATTCAGAACTATGCTTGCTAGACTAAGGTATGTCATGAAAAAGGAAAGAGTATGAAAATAGCACATATATGGTGGTCTTGGTTTACCATTGATTGGTTGGCCTCAAAGTAAGAAATGTGAACCAAAAACCAATGGCTGCCCATTTCATAGCCTTGGGATAGTAACCTGCTTCTTCTTATACTAGGGCCTTTCCTCTTGAAGTTCAAATGAGTATTTCAGTTCCTCTAATATGCTAAAGTCCAGTTTGCTTGATGGAGTTTCCAAATCAAACCTGATAATGGCCTATGAAAAATGTTGTGCGCCTCAAAAGAACAGAGCCTAAATCCCGGATTGTCACCAATGGCTGGAAAGAAACTAGGTCAAAAGTGCCCAATTAAGAACATAATACCAGGTGTATCCTCCCATGATGGGGGGAGGGGTATCTATATAAAAAATATCATTTTTCCCAATGGCAGGTTTCCCACCTGGTTTACTTAATAGAAGTGAAAACACCTACTCTGAGACAATGCCCTGTGAGACACACACACACACAAACACTGGTGGACATGAAGTTTCACTGAGCACCCCTGTAGACGTTTCTGTTGATTTTAGATGACCATAGAACAGTGTTATATGGCAGGAATTGATTGGTCTTCTCCCTCTCTCCCCAAAATGAGAAACTGGATCCAGCCTTATCTATCAGAGTTGTTGTTAAGATGTACAAATAAAGGGGGTGATATATGAATCTTGAGCAATAGGCAGGCATCCTACCTCATTGCTCTGGAGACCACACCTGAGAACAGATACCTGCTTTTGTCTTACTATTTATCTTTATAGTAGTGATATATACATATATATCACTATATAGAGATATCATACTATATAGCTAGATATCATTGCTATGTGCAGTGTGTGTAATCTCATACAATATTTGCCCTTTGGTGATTGACTGACTTCACTTAGGATAATGGTCTGCAGGTCCATTCATGTTATGAGGGTTCATAGTTTCATCATTGTTTATAAGGATGTAGAGTATTCCATTGCGTGTAAGAAACAGAGTTTCATTGTCCATCCTTCTACTGATGGGCATTCGGGCTGTTTCTAGCTATTGTCAGCTGTGCTGCAACGACCCTGGGAGAGCATATGTCTGATTTTGTTGTGACCCTTACTTCTTCGGGGTCTATATCCAGCAAAGATCTTGCTGGTTCACATCGGCATTTCTACCCCACTGTTTTAGGCAGCGCTATTTTGCTTTCCAAGGAACAGTATTGATTGAGCACTTTTTGATTTAATTTTCCTTTAACACAGGGTATTGTGTTACCAAACCAGAAGTGACCTTCAGAGTGGAGCAAGGCCAGGAGCCATGGATATTGGAAGAAGAAATCCCAAGCCAGAGCTTCCCAGGTGAATTAATACATACTCTATAGATGAACACCAGAGAATGTTATTTCTCCGTGGTTAATCTGGGAGTTGGAAATTTTGAGACATTTTCAGGAATATCTCTTTAGAGATCTTAACCTTTGGAAATTAGTGAGAATCATGAATCCTTAAAAAGGAGGGGAGGAGAATCTTGAAAGTAGCTAGAAAAAACCACATATGGGAGAATACTAATTTCAATAGCAGCAGATTTCTCATATGAAACCATGGAGGCCTGAATGAAATGCTTCTCAGATACTAAGAGAAAAGAATTTTCAAGTATTCAGAAATAAATTGGAACTAAAGACATTTTCACACAAAGGAAAACTAAGAATGTATTTATAGCAACACTAATCTTTAAAAATGTCTGGAGAAAGTCTATAAAGAAAATGGAAATAATAACAGGAAAAAGATTGAAACTTCAGAAAAGAAAAAACATAAAAATAGTAACTATACTAGTTTCCTTGTCATGTTTCCAAAATCATATGTGATGATTCAAACAAAAGTTATATTAACATATGAAGTGTTCATGTGGTATGTACACAAATACTTAAGATAATTATACTTAAAAAGTGGAAGGGGGGGAGGTTAAAGGGAATTAAATGAAAATAAAAGTTTTTGCTTTCATTTGAAATGGTAAAATGATGATGCAAGTGGATTGTGATAAATCACATGCATACATCAAAATACTTAGAACAACCATTAAGGAATCTATGTTTACAGTATAGATAAATGAAGATAATAAGCTTTCAAAAATATTCTGAGGAACCAATAGGAAATAGTAAAAGAGGAATAGAGTAATGAGAAACAGAGGAAGCAGATTTAATGAATAACATGTCAATAATGATCTTAAGTGTAGAGGATCTGAACATAAAAATTAAATTATACATTGACAGTAATTTTTAAGCATAACAAAACATAATAATGTGTTATTTGTAAGATATCCACTTGTAGGTATTAACAAACCAGGGACAAGGGAACTACAAGTCATCTAAAATTTATGGCGAGGAGGGTGTAGGAAGCCTGGTAGGGCTTGATCGAGGGCAATATAACTGAGAGGAATTACTGAAACACAAATGAAGCCTGAACATGATAATGGGACAAGAGGAAAGTAAAAGGAAATAGAGGAAAAAACTAGGAGGCAAAAAGCATTTATAGAGGTCTACATACAAGCATGAACATATGTAAATATATTTATATGTGATGAGGGAGAAATATATCCATGTGCATGTACTTATAGGTTTAGTATTAAGATAGCAGATGGACATTGGTCCTCTACTCAAGTACTTCCTGAACACAGGAACACTTTGTTCTATTAACCTGGCATTCCATGATGCTCACCTTCCTGACATGATCGCTGAAGACAAAGCAGTTACATAAGCAAATGAGGTGAAGAAAGCTGATGGTGCCCGCCTATCAAAAGGTATAGTGGCTGGGGTTTTCAAGGCTTGAAGATAAATAATTGGCCGTCTGGCTGAGGAACAACAAAGCCCACATGGAAGAAGCACACCAGCCTGTGTGATCACAAAGTTTTGATAGGATCAGGTACCAGGCATCAAAGAACAAAAAAATAATATCATTGTGAATGGTGGGGGGGGGGGTGCAGAGTGGAGCCCCAAAGCCCATCTGTAGGCAACTGGACATCCCTTACAGAAGGGTCATGGGGAGAAGATGAGCCAGTCAGAGTGCAGTATAGCACTGCTGTGGGAGGAGACAAGTCAGTCAGGGTGCAGTGTAGCAACAATGAAACATACAACTTTCCTCTAGTTCTTTAATGCTTCCTCCCCCCTACCCCCACTATCATGACCCCAATACTACCTTACAAATCTTGCTAGACCAGAGCATGTACATGGATACAGATAAGAGCTGGAAACACAGGGAATCCAGGACAGATAAACCTCTAAGGACCAATATTGAAAGTAGTCATACCAGGAGGAGAAGGAAAAGGTAGGGGGAGATAGGGGTCACTGATCACAATGATCTACATATAACCCCCTCCCAGGGGGATGGACAACAGAAAAGTGGGTGAAGGGAGATGTCGGTCAGTGTAAGACATGAAGAAATAATAATTTATAAATTATCAATGGTTCATGAGGGAGGGAGGGTGGGAGAGGGAGAGGGAAAATGAGAAGCTGATAACAAGGGCTCAAATAGGAAGAAAATGTTTTGAAAATGATGACAACAAATGTCCAGATGTGCTTGACACAATGGATGGATGTATGGATTGTGATGAGAGTTTACGAGCCCCCAATAAAATTATTTTTTTAAAGGAAATCCACTTTGGATATAACAAATAGCAATCAACCAACCAACTGCTATTGAATTGACCCACACATTGTAAACTGATGCCCCCTCCAAACAAAAAAAAGCAAACATTGCTATCTAGTGATTCTGACGCACAGATATCCTATAGGACAGAGTAGAACTACTCCATCAAGTTTCTGAGCCTATGATCCTTATGGAAGCAGACTGCCACATCTCTCTCCTGTGGAGTGCATTTATACCTTTTAATTAACAGGAAACATTTATCCATTATACTACCGGACTCCTTAGGTAAGTTTATAAAGAAAGGCAAACGTTTTACCATATAGACATTAATCAGAACAGACAAAAAATGGTCTCATTAATATCAGATAAACTAGACTCCAGAGAAAAGAAAAGTACTAGAAACAAAGAGGAGCATTACATAATAATAAAAAAGCAATCAAGTAAAAGGTGGCAATTTTAAATAAGGCCACACAAAACCAAAAAGCCTCAAAATACATGAAGCAGAAACTTATATAACTTGACAAAGAAATAGACAAACCCAAAACTATAGTTGGGAAATTCACTGCCTCACTCAATAACTGGTAGAACCATTACACAGAAGCACCATTGTAGAAGAAGAGCATTTTCAACCAGCAAGATTGCATGGACATCTATAGGACAGTGCACCCGATCTTATCAGGACACATGCAAATGCAGTCCACTGCTATGGAACATTCAAAAATATGAGAGGATAGCCCCCCCCAAAAAAAAATGGAAAAAGCTCCATTGGGCAGAGCTTTCATAGTGCCCATTTTTCTCACTGGGTGAGCATCGAACAACTCGCTCTGAGTTGGTGCACCCAGTGGAATCGCCTAGGAGGGTTCTTGACGCAGTGATTTTTTTTTTTAAGCAGTTTCACTCAAACCTCGTTTCTGTAATGGCTGATTAAATTTTGTAATCTGCTCTGGAAAAATGCCGCAGAAACTGTTAGGATATAGAACACAGCTTACAAGGATCGCGCTACGGGAAAAACTGAAATGTATGAGTGGATTTCTTGTTTCAAAAGGTGAAATGTTGATTGATGACAAACCTTGTTGTGGACATCTATTAACTTTCCGAATGGACAAAAATATCGACAAAATTTGTGCACTTGTGCTCAAAGACCAATGAGGGACCATTGAAGAGATGGGGAGTTATCTGGACTATATTTGCAGCTCAAGTCAGTGAGTTTTAATGGAAGATTTGGGAATGAGAAGGGTCACTGTGAAATTTGTGCCTCAGGATATGACTGACCAGGAAAAAGATCATTGAGTGGAAACATGCCATGCTTTCAAAGAACAGCTCCAAAGTGACCCAGCCTTTTGTTCCAAGGTCTGGTGATGACACACGGTGCTATTCTCTTTTTGTTTTAATCATTTTATTGGGGCTCATACAACTCCTATCACAATCCATACATGCATCAATTGTGTCAAGCACATTTGTACATTAGTTGTCCTTATCATTCTCAAAACATTTGCTCTCCACTTAAGCCCCTGGTATCAGCTCCTCATTTCCCCCTTCCCTCCCCGCTCCCCCCTTCCTCCCTCATCAACCCTTGATAATAAATTATTGTTTTGTCAAATATTACACTGTCAGATGTCTCCCTTCACCCACCTTTTCTGTTGTCCGCCCCCCAGGGAGGAGGTTATATGTAGAGCCCTGTAATCGGTTCCCCATTTCCACCCCACCCTCCCTCCACCCTCCTGGTCTGGCCATTCTCACTACTGGCCCTAAGGGATCATCTGCCCTGGATTCCCTGTGTTTCCAGTTCCTACCTGTACCAGTGACATCCTCTGGTCTAGCCAGATTTGTAAGGTAGAATTGGGATCATGATAGGGAAAGAAAGCATTTAGGAACTAGAGGAAAGTTGTATGCTTCATCAGTGCTATACTGCACCCTGACTGGCTCATCTCCTCCCCGTGACCCTTCTGTAAGGGGATGTCCAGTTGCCTACAGATGGGCTTTGGGTCTCCACTCTGCACTCCCCCTCATTTACAGTGTTAAGATTTTTTGTTCTTTGATGCCTGATACCTGATCCCTTCAGCACCTCGTGATCGCACAGGCTCATGTGCTTCTTCCACGTGGGCTTCGTTGGATATGGTGTTATTCTTATGACCCATAAAAGCAAACATCAGTCAAGCCAGTGGAAGACGCCATCATCACCTCACCCCCACAAAGCTCATCAAGTTAAATCAAAGATCAACACGGTGCTCATTTGTTTTTTTGATGTGAGGGGATAGTGCATTTGGCACTCATTCCACCACTTCAAACTGTTAATTAAGCTTTCAATTTAGAGGTTTTGAAAAAAATGTGTAACTGCGAGACAAAAAAGGCCTGATTTGTGGCAGACGTGGGACTGGTTTTGCCACCACGACAGTGCACCTGGTCACGCAGCCATCTTAGTGTGCCAGTTTGGGGCAAAAAACAGCAGGCCTCTCTTGCCCTACATACCTTCCTTACCTGACCACACAACGTGCGACTTCTTTTTTTTAACTGTGAATGAAGAGGAATGTGAAAGGACAGCGATTTGATGACATAGAAGAGGTGAAGGGAAAAGGACGAGGGAGGTGCTGTCAGCCATCCAAACAATGCATTTGAAAAGCTTCCAAGAATGGAGTGGTAGATTTGAAAAATGTCTTCAGTGTAATGGGAAGTACTTTGAAGGTGAAAAGGTTGTTTTGTAAAAAAATTAAGCACATAGCTTTGAAAAAAAATCAGTTTTTTTTAGTGGGTGGGGGAATACCCCCTCATCTAGATCATAATCTGGGCCATAAAATTACAACTTTATTACAACTTTAACCATAAGGAAATCAGTAACCAAAGATAACAAGAAAATATGCGATACACATTGTAAACTAAATAAAACACTTCAAATGGAGCATGAGTCAATGGAAAACTCTCGAGGAAGCATTTTAAAATTTGTAAAACGAATGGGGATAAAGTACACTAGATGCGGGAAGCTGTTAAAGCAGTCATCTTAGAGAAATTTAAATGCTAACATCAGAAAAGAAGAAAAGTTTTCCATCCATTATCCTATTTTTCCTCAAGGTACTTGCAAAGAATGGAAAATAAACCCATAGTAAGCAGAAAAAAATAATAATAAAGCTTAGAGCTGAAATTGAAAATACTCATGTAATATGGAAATATTTTAAAGCAATTATTTAAAAATAATCAGTGATGTTGATCAGCATTTAGCAAGATTGGCCCAAAAGAAAAGATTAATCATCAATATCAGTAAAGATACCATTCAGATACTGCTTTCTTTAAAGATAATAAGGAAATACTATCCACTGTATCCGCATAAATATGATCCTTTGGAAGAAATGCACCAGTTCTTTAGAAACTGAGATTAAATCATTTGATTGGTGGCATAGATATAGGTAGGTGCCATGGTAACAAAAAGGGTTAAGCATTTTGCTGCCAATCTGAAAGGTAAGGATTTCAAACTACCAGCCACTCCTTGGGAGAAAGATGAGGATATATTTCATAAAGATCTAAAGCCTTAAGAACCCTGTGGAGAAATTCTACTCTTTTACATGGTTTCTATGACTTGGAATCAACTCAATGGCAGTGGGGTGGGTTCTGGGATTTATACATAGGAAGAAATTGAACTTTAATTAAAAAGCTTTTAAAAAAGAAAATCACCTAACCCAAGTACATTTACTGGAGATCTGTACCATGCATTCCAAGAATTATCAATGTTTTTACATAGTATCTTCCAGAAAATAAGAGGGCACATTACTTTAATAGCCCTGATACCCAAAACATAAAAAAGCCAGTACCAGAAAGAAACAAACAGCTATAAAAGAACTACAAACTCTGTGCAGTGCAGTGAATTACTTAATATGGCTCTTCTACCCACTGTCTTTGTCACTGACCAAATGACTGGATAGGGCTGGTAAAATGTGAGGCACTATGGCCCACAACGAAATCAGACAACTTGCTAATGGGACCATTCAGGTAATATGTATAGAGCCCTGATGAAGGGACTGGTTGGTTTTGCCACCCCACTAGGTTTAAGATAAGCCATCAAATGGGCAGAAAAGGGGATCTCACTACCATCATTAAAGCAGAGCCAGGAGTGAAGCGTGTCCTCTAGGTCTGAGATCCATGCTCTGAAACCCTTCACTCCAGGAGGCAGAAAGCTATGACACCAGAGACAGTGAGAGAGGATGAGACATAGTTACAAAGGAAAGGCTGCAGCAGAGGTATAGAACCAGGAGATTAGCACTGAGTTAGAAAGTTGAGTGCCTTTGGGCAGGAAGCTTGCAGGCAAGAATATGTTCCTTCATAATTAGGAACTCTGTTTTCTGATCTCCAAAGATCAAGCTGAGTGACTTAGGGCCAAGGCTCACTAGCAAGGTGAAATGCCTTTGAGTATTTATTGGTAGAGCTAAAAGAGCTTTGTAACATTTGCCTGAGCAGGCAAAAGCCAAGTTACAGAGAAAGGCCAGGTGTTCCTTGCGGTGTGTCTGAGAGGAGGAGGCTACTCTGAGCATTTCTGATGTAGAATTGTTACCTCTGTTGTCGATGATGTTGTTGGGTGCCATCAAATGGGTTCCAACTCACCAATCTAATGCACAACCGAATGAAACGCTGCCCACTCCTGCGCCATCCTGACAGTTGTTCTTATGTTTGAGCCCATTGTTGCAGCCACTGTGTCCGTCCATCTCTTTGAGTCATCCTCTTGTTCATTGACCCTCTTACTTTGCCAAGCAGGATATCCTTTTCTGGGGACTGCTTTCCTCCTAACAACATGTCCAAAGTACACGCGATGATGTGACGCCATCCTCGCTTCTAGGAAGCACTGTAGGTGACTTCTTCCCAGACAGATGTATTTGTTCTTTTGAAAGTCCATAGTACTTTCAATATTCTTCACCATCACTTAATTCAAACACATCAATTCTTCTGCAGTCTTCATTATTTATTGTCCAACTTTCGTGTGCATATGAGGCGATTGAAAATACCATGACTGAGTCAGACACATGTTAATCCTCAAAGTGACATCCTTGTTCTTCACACTTTAAAGAGATCTTGTGCAGCAGATTTGCCCAGTACAATATGTTGTTTGATCTCTTGATTGCTGCTTCCATGGACATTGATTGTGGATCCAAGTAAGATAAAATCCTTGACGATTTCAGTCTTCTGTGTTTACCATGATGTTTACTGGTACAGTGCTTAGGATTTTTTCTTTTCCTTTACACTGAGTGCAAGTCATAATGATGGTTACAGCCTACTTTTCATAAGCAAGTGACTCACACCCTCATTTTCAGCAAGCAAGGTTGTGTAATCTGCATGTCACGGGTTGTTGTTAAGCCTTTCTCCAATTCTGATGCCACACTCTTCTTCATCTCATCCAGTTTCTGAGATTATTTGCTCAGCATACAGACTGAGCAATGAGCAAGTTTGGTGAAAGATGCAACCCTGACACAAACCTTTTCTAACTTTAAATGATACATTATTCCTTTTTTGTATTTGAGTGACTGCCTCTTGATTGTTAGAGTTTTATAGAGGATACATAGAAAGATATAGGTTCTTCGTGAACATACTAAAGTGTTCTGGAATTTCCATTCTTTATTGAGAGTGTGTTATGATACTCACATACATGACTTTGTATCAACCATAAAACACAAATAAGCATAATTCTAGTATTTTCCTGCTTTTAGCCAAGATATATCTGACATCAGCAATGACATCCTTCAGGCTGCTTCTGCTTCTGAATCTGGCTTGAATTTCTGGTAGTTCCGTGCTGAACCATCATTGAGTGATCTTCAGCAAAATTTGTCTTGTATGTGATATAAATGATAATATTCAATAATTTCTGCATTCTGTTTGGCCACCTTTCTTTGGAATGGGCATAAATATGGACCTCTTCCAGCTGCTTCTGCTGTTTAGAATATTTATTTTCAGTATAGTGGTGATTTGAAGTGAGTAGTATTCTCTAGATTCTAAATTATATTAAAGCTAAGACTCTTTATTTTCTAGTCATGCTGAAATCATTGACTACTACAAGGAACTTTATTTACTCTTCTATTTTATAGTTTTATGGAGGATATAGAGAGACATAGATTTAGATATTATGCAAATACAGTTGCAAACCATATATGAATTGTCTACTAGTCAGTATCCTCTTCCATTTCCCTCTGTTCTAGGACACATTTTTATTTTGACAAACCAAATATTAAGAAAGATATGTACTTGGGCGTACTTTCATTCCTGAATGCTAAACAAGAAACCAGAATCAGATACATGGTATTTATATAGCAGTCCCATTCCACATAAATTTTATTGATATTTATATGGCAATTTTTCTTTTTCTTATTTCTGGAAGTCTGGAAATCTGATAACTTGAAAGAGAAGATTGAAGAAAATCAAAATAAACATTTGTGGCAAGTTATATTCATCAATAACAAAATATTGACTAAGGGGAAAGATCATGTAATAGGAAATCTATATAATGTACACCTAAAGTCTTTTCCTTCCAAAAAATTACTCTGTCAGCATGACATCTATGGAATGAAATTTAACTATATTTCAGAATTGGTAATTCATAAGAACAATTGCATAAGAACAAAGTCTGATGAATTTAATGCCTGCGGGAAATTACTACTTAATATTAAGCATGAAAATACTCACACAGGAGAGAGTGAACTTTGTAATTATAGCAAACTCAGTTCTAAGGAGAACTCTGTTCACCATGAGAAAAAGCAAACTTTAGGCCAACATTTTGAGCTTACTACCTGTCAGGAAGTCTTCCATGAAAAGGCAGCATTTAATATATATGAGAGACAACAGGGAAGATACTGACAGTGAAGACAAAGAATGTGAAAGAATGATCTCTGATAACTCATCCCACTCGTTCCATCAGCTAGATCCCTCAAGAGAAAATCACTATGAATTTAGTAATTGTGGGAAATCCTTATGTGTGACGTCAATCCTCTTGGAATATAATGGAATGCATATGAAACCCTGTGAATGGAATGAAAGTGGGAATAAATCCAGGAGAAAGTTATACCTCTTTCAACTTCAGAAAACGGATAAAGGAGGAAAACACTTCGAATGTAAAGGATGTGGGAAAGCTTTCTGGGTGAAGTCGCATCTCACTCGACATCAGAGGATGCACACAGGAGAAAAACGCTTTGAATGCAATGAATGTGAAAAAACCTTCTGGGAGAAGTCAAATCTCACTAAGCATCAGAGATCACACACAGGGGAGAAACCCCATGAATGCAATGAATGTGAGAAATCTTTCAGCCACAAATCAGCCCTCACATTACACCAGAGAACCCATACAGGAGAGTGGGTTGTATTCCCCAGGCTATGTGTTTAAATCCTAACCCTTATACCTGTGATTAGGATCCCATTTGGGAATGAGTTTTCTTTGTTAGGTTAATGACACACAGTATTAATGTAGAGTATGTGTCCTACATCTACTTTGAGATATAAAAGAGCCAGTGATTACGCAGAAATGCGAGTAGGTGTCATACCACATGAAGATCACCAAGGAGCCAAGAAATAAGGAATGTCCCACTGAGCCAACAGAAAGCTTTCTGGAGCTGGCACCCTGAATTTGAACTTTGGATCTCCTAAATTGTGAGAGTAAAGTTGTATGTGCTAAATATACTCACTTGTATTTCTGTTACAGAAGCACATCATAACTAAGAATGTATCACCAAGAAGTGAGGGTGCCACTCTAATCCGTACCTAAAATGTGGAGGAGGTTTTGCAGTTGGACATTGAGGAGAGGCAGGAGGAATTTTTATATTCTTCATGGTAACGTCTTAGATTGCCTCCAAAAGACTTGGTAGATTTAAGGCCAATATTCTGATGGGGACTAAAAAAAAAATAGAACTCTAATGATCGTTTCTGTCGTGAATATGTTTCTAGAAATGTAGATGTTACGTGAGGCTTTGAAAGAAATCATTCATGTGTGATTGGACACTAGGGAAGGTTATACTTATTATGTAGTGGCAAAGAACTTGTCTGAGTTATGATTAAATGTTTGAAGGAGGTTGAACTTCCAAATAAAGAACCTAGATATTTTAGATGTGGTTTCTTCGTGCTGCCTATACTAAAATGGGAGAGGAGGTGGGCTTAAAAATGAACTATGCAAAATGAAACAAATTTGGAAAATTCTATTGTGCAAATTTAGGGCATGTGTCCTCGAATTTTCCTCAAGGATTTTGCCACACAGTCTTCAAGTGTTAAAGAATTAAGCCTGTGACTGATGATGAATCTAGCCAACGACTATAGCAGAAAACCCATTAACTTGTACTGAAAGCCACAGAGGAAAGAAAGCTGTCAACCTCCTGGAATTCTACAGGCAGGTAGCACAAGCCAAAGAAAGTACATCTATTGACCTCCAAGCAGAGTAAGTAAATATGTGTGGGGAAATTTGGAGAGGTGTTGGAGGAAGCATAGGTAGCAGGACTACCTCAGGTTCAAATAATTGGGCCACAGTCTCATATCTCTCAACAGCTGGAGCCAGGACCTCCTGTTTCTAAGTGGGGAGCCACTAAATTTTTAAGATAGCGTTACCAACTTAGTTCCCCTTAGTATGGGGGTTTCATGTAGGTTGGCCAAGACAATGGGGCCACCACCCAAATTGTAAGGTGGCCACACTTCCATGGTCAAGAGACTGAAGAACTGGGCCTGCTAGGGCCAAGAATCCCCTAGTCACCACTCATAGAGAATTAGAATGTTTAAATCTGAAGAAGTCTTGGTGGCCAAATAGGTTTGCAGATAGGGCTCAGGTCCTGAACCAAAGGGGTCTCCATCCAACACACAGAAAGAATGGCTAGTACAGTCTATAAAACAAAGTCATTGCCCTGTTTGTCCTGGAGAATAGAGAGCTAGTTTGAAACCTTGGATATAACTTAGTCTTTGTGATTTTGGACTTACCTCCCTGGTGCCGGTTTTCTCATTTCCCTCTGTTTTCTCCTGTTTATGATGGAAATGGAAATTTATGTCTGTTCCATATTTTAGAAACAGCTGACTTATAGTCTAGATTTGACATATTCAAAGATGAGGAATTTTACTGCAAAATAGAATATGCCTAAATCTCATCTGTATTTTATTATGTGATTCAGATGATGGGATTTGAGACTTGTTGATGATATATGATTTGGGTGATAATGTAATTGGGTGACTGTGTTTTTTATTCAAGAAGAACTTGAATTTTGGTGTACCAGAGGGTAAAATGTTATGGATTGAATTGTGTGCCCCTCAAAATATGTGTTGTAAATCCTAAACCCTGTGTTTATAATCTCATTTATGAATGGGCTTATGTGGTAGTTACATAATCTGGAGTTAATTTGAGACTATTAAAATTGAAGAGGTGGAGTTTAGCCTGTCAATCAGGTCACAACTAAATGACCTCATTTGGAGGTGCTACGGAGATAAATAGCGCAGTGGAGGTCAGGCCACACACTCTGCTTGTCTTCCTGCTGACAAGCCACTTGGAGACCCCTGATGGAACCAGAGCCCTAGAGCTGGACGAACCACACAGAGACCCACGCCAGCACTGAGATGCTTCCACTGCCACTGCACCCACAAGACTTTCCGCTCACTGGCCTGTCATTTTCCTGCATTTGGTGTCTTTGCATGTGTTGCGTGAGTCTGAAGAGGAAATTATATACTGGTATCAGACATATGGGCTAATGTTGGACTTATTCACTTGCTCTGGACTGGACTGGGATGTTTTCTTAATATACAATTACTCTTTGATATAAAGTTCTCTATTATACACATGTCTATGTTTCTCTAGTCAACCTGGACTAACACAATTTATAAACTCATTTATGAATGGATTTCCTTTCTTGGGTTAAAGAAACAGTATTGGTATAAAATATGTCTTCAGTCAATCTCTTTTTGAGATACAAAACTTTGAAGCAAGTGAATAAGCAGTGATGAGAGTATGAAGACCACCAAAGCCAAGAATAAGGACCTTTCACTGAGAGTCAGCTGTGAGAATAAACATCTGTGTGTTCAAGCCTCTCGCATGTTATTTATATGGGAAAGGAAGAGACTGGATAAACAAAGCACTTTATAAAGAAGAACAGTGCAGGAAGTCTCTCACTCCTGGCCATAAAACCTACTACATAGCCACATAGTCAAGCCAGCCAGGTACTGGTACAACTAGAAATGACATAGACCGATGGCACAGAATAGAGAACCCAGAAATAAATCCACCCCATTACAGACAACTAATCTTTGACATAGGATAATTTCCACTACAGAATGAAACAGGACCTATGCCCCTTCATATGCAAAAATTAACTCAAACTAAAAGCCTAAATATAAACCCTAGAACTATAAAGGTTGTCAAAGAAATGGGGACAGGTTTAGGGTACTAGTACACGGCATAAACACACTTAACAAATGCACAGCAGAAGACATGACTGAGACCTCCTAAAGATAAGACATGCATGTGCATCAAAAGGTGTCACCAAAAGAGGAAAACTAAAACCCACACAGTAGGGAAACATCTTTTGTCGGTGATAGACATGGGACTAATTTATAAAATCCCTAGAAAACGTTAGCACTTTAACAGAGAAAGCCCAAAATCCACCTGCAAAGTATCTAGTCCAGTGGTTCTCAACCTGTGGGTCGTGACCCCTTTGGGGGTCGAACAACTCCTTCACAGGGGTCACCAAAGACCATCAGAAAACACCTTTACTGATGGTCTTAGGAACCGAGACACTGCTCCTCTATCCGTCTCCAGGCGGGTCTGCCCACATGCAGATATGCCCACATATGAGTACCTGGTGTGATGACATCATCACACCAACCCCATCACATACGTCCCATACAAATACGGTGTATGTGACAGGGTTGGCACCATAATATACTTATGCAGACCAGTCATGCCTGTAGAAAGAAGCTGCTGAGTGTGTGTGTGTGTGTGTGTGTGTGTACACACACATAACATGGGAACTTAATCTGGGTGCTTATCGGTCTTTTTATATTGAGCTGTGGTTGAGGTGAACAATGCCCCCTTGTGATAGTAACAGGTATGTGATAAAAACAACAGAGAATGGTAAATCACAGGAAACTTTACTGAACTCTATTGACTGAATTATGCCAGGTATCATCTTTTGTATTATTAAAGCTATTGTCATATATTATTTTCATTAGCAAACCATCCCATGACAATGGATCATGTAGAGAAGAACGTTAAGAAAATATAGTGATCTTTTTACAGTATGGTTTTACCTCAATAATTACAGCAGGAATTGAGAAATCGCAATGTTTTATTTGTTGTGAAATTCTATCAGCTGAATCTATGAAGCCGAACAAACTAAGACGCCATTTTGATAGTAAGCATCTGAGCTTTGCCGATAAGGATCCCAACTATTTTAGAAGCAAAGCTGATGGACTCCAGAAAGCCAGACTTGACACTGGTGGCAAGTACCACAAACAAAACATAGCAACTGTTGAAGCTTCATATTTGGTGGCACTCAGAATCACTAGAGCTATGAAACCTCACACCATTGCTGAGGATTTACTGTTGCCAGCAGCCAATGACACTGTTCCCATTATGATTAGAGACGAATTTGTTACTAAATTGAGTGCAATTTCCTTATCTAACGACACTGTTTGCAGAAGAATAGATGACATGTCTGCTGATATTATTGACCAGGTAATCGAGGAAATTAAATCTGCTCTACTTCCAATATTTAGCATCTAACTTGATGAATCTACAGAATTTGCAAACTGTTCACAGTTCCTGGTTTACATGAGGTATGTTAATGATGGCGACTTTAAAGATGAGTTTCCTTTTTGCAAACCGCTTGAAACGACAACTACTGCACATGATTATTTAACACAGTTGGTTCATTTCTGAAAGAGCATAAGATCTCTTGGGAACAGGTTTGATGTCAACCTGGATTTCAATGTTTGGTACTAAATGAGTCACCAAAAGTCATCGGAACTCACTGTATGCAAATATTAGCAATGAAGACGTCACAAGAGTTACAGGAAATAGTGAAAAACGTCATAAGTTCTGTCAATTTTGTAAAGGCGAGCACTTTAAACAGTTGACTGTTTTCACAACTGTGCAATGAATTGGATGTGCCTAGTAATACTCTGCTATTTCAGACTGAAGTGAGATGGTTGTCGAGAGGAAAAATTTTAAAATGTGTTTTTGAGCTTTGTGATGAACTCAAAACGTTCTTAAGTCAGAAAACAAGACTGCAGTTCAAAGCACTTTTCAGTGATAAACGTGAACTGCAGAAAATAGCTTACTTGGTCGACATCTTTGCCATGTTGAATGAGTTCAACTGATTATTGCAAGGACCAAATGTAACGTGCCTCGGTTTGTCTGAAAAGATCTGATCACTCCAAATGAAAACAGCTATGGCAAAAAAAAAAAAAAAGGATGAAATCTTTCTTTGAGGAACATGACATTGAACCAAACAAAAGGATTATGATGTTAATTTCTGTGAAAGAACACTTGCATATGCATGCTGATGAAATTTCATCACACTTTCCAAATCTACCAGACACCCCATTTGCACTTGCCAGAAGCCATTTACAGTCAAAGTTGAAGGTGTTCCTGAGACAGCACAAGAGTTCATTGAACTTATTAACAGCGATGCAGCGAGAACTGATTTCCCTACAATGCCAGTTACAAAATTCTGGATCAAGTGTTTGTAGTCACATCCTGTTCTGTCTGAGACTGTGTTGTGCCCTCTTCTTCCATTTCCAACAGCATATCTTTGTGAAACAGGGTTTTCCAGCTTGTTGGTTATCAAGTCTAAATACAGAAGTAGACTTGTTGTGGAAGATGATCTTCGTTGTGCTTTTGCAAAGACTGCCCCGAGGATTTCTGATCTGGTGAGAAAGAAGCTATCTCAACCTTCACACTGACATTGGCTTTTTACGCATACTGTCACAAAATGTAGCAATGTGGTTTACTGTGGTTATATTAAGACTGTTACCCACACTACACCATGCTTCAAGACAAAATTGCATTATTTGTAATTAGAAATAAATATTCACAATATAATTACATATTGTTTTGTGATTAATCACTGCTTTAGTTATGTTCAATTTGTAACAATGAAAATACATCCTACTTATCAGATATTTACGTTGGGATTCATAACAGTAGCAAAATTACAGTTGTGAACTAGAAACTAAAATAATTTTATGGTTGGGGGTCACCACAACATGAGGAACTGTATTAGAGGGTCACGGTGGCATTAGGAAGGTCGAGGACCACTGATGTAGTCAGATTAAGCCTGTTTCAGATCCCTCTAGCCCCAGGCAAGAGACTCAAACAGCTTTACTATCAGACATTGTAACTTGATTATAGTGAATTGAGCCACGGTATAATATGATACAAGGTCAGTTGACCTCCCTCTTGACCCAACCTGAATTTGCTCTAGGCTCAAATATATCTCACTTGTTCCATGACAGAAATTTCCTCTCTGGCTTTTTAAATATTCTTGGTGGCCTTTCTTTCTTACTTTTTATTTTTAGCTTCCTTCTGTTTGATTTTGTTTAGTATTGTTTTTGTTGGGTTTATGAAGCACAGAAGAGTGGATGCATACAGACCTATGCAATGTTTTATCAGGGATGGGGTGAGGCGGGTGAGAGGAATTGGGAAGCAAAGAATGAATGCGGGATGGGGAGGGAGCACCAGAACTTATTGTGGTTTATATTCAACTCTTGTTAAAAGTGACTTAACTGTGATATGTGAATATTATATTTTAAAAGCTACTACAAAAGAAACCCAAGTTGACCAATGGTTACCATGGGTGAAGGAGAAAGGCTGTTGCTTAGTGGGCATGAAGATATGTTAATGGGGTTGGAATAATTTGGAAAAGGATATCAGTAACAGTTGCACAACACAGAGAGTATAATCAGTGGCACTGAATTATACATGTAAATGTTGTGGAATTGGAGAATGGTTTTAAAAATCATTTTATTAGGGGCTCATACAACTCTTATCACAACCCATGCATACATCAATTGTGTAAAACACATTTGTAAATTCATTGCCCACATCATTCTCAAAACATTTGCTCTCAATCTAAGCCCCTGGCATCAGCTCCTTATTTTCCCCCTCCTTCCCCACTCCCCCCTCCTTCATGAACCCTTGATAATTTATAAATTATTATTTTGTCATATTTTGCCCTGCCCGACGTCTCCCCTCACCCACTCTTTCGTTGCCAGTCCCCCAGGGAGGGGGTCACATGTAGATCCTTGTAATTGGTTTCCCCTTTCCAACTCACCCTACCTTCACCCTCCCAGTATCGCCACTCACACCACTGGTCCTGAAGGGATCATCCACCCTGGATTCCCTGTGTTTCAAGTTCCAATCTATACCAGTATATATCCTCTGGTCTAGCCAGACTTGCAAGGTAGACTTGGGATCATGATATTGGGTGGGGAGGAAGCATTAAGAAACTGGAGGAAAGTTGTATGTTTCATCGCTGCTACGTCACACCCTGACTGGCTCGACTCCTCCCCAAGACCCTTCTGTAAGGGGATGTCCAGTGGCCTACAAATGGGCTTTGGGTCTCCATTCTGCACTCCCCCCTCATTCACTATGATATGAATTTTTGTTCTGATAATGCCTGATAACTGATCCCTTCGACACCTTGTGATTGCACAGGCTGGTGTGCTTCATCCATGTGGGCTTTGTTGCTTCTGAGCCAGATGGCCGCTTGTTTACCTTCAAGCCTTTAAGACCCCAGATGCTATATCTTTTGATAGCCGGGCACAATCAGCTTTCTTCGCCACATTTGCTTATGCACCCATTTGTCTTCAGCGATCGTACCAGAAAGGTGAGCACACAATGATATGATCTTTTGTTCTTATATGCCTGATAACTGATCCCTTCAGCACCTCGTGATCACACAGGCTGGTGTGCTTCTTCCATGTGGGATTTGTTTCTTCTGAGCTAGATGGCCACTTGTTTACCTTCAAGCTTTTACCCAGACGCTATATCTTTTGATAGCCGGACACCATCAGCTTTCTTCACCACACTTGCTTATTCACCCACTTTGTCTTCAGCGGTTGTGTCGGGAAGGTGAGCATCATAGAATGCCAATTTAATAGAAGAAAGTATTCTTGCATTGAGGAAGTACTTGAGTAGAGGCCCAATGTCCTTCTGCTACCTTAATACTAAACCTATAAATATATGCACATAGATCTATTTCCCCATTCTCATATATAAATATATTTGCATTTGTACAAGCCTTTATTTAGACCTCTATAAATGACCTTTGCCTCCTAGTTCTTTCCTCTATTTCCTTTGACTTTCCTCTTGTCCCACTATCATGCACAGTCTTCATTTGGATTTCAGTAATTCCTCTTGGTTACATTACCCTTGATCATGCTCTACCAGACCTCCTACATCCCACCTCACTACCGATTTGAGTCATTTGTTGTTCCCTTGTCCCTGGGTTTGTTAACCCCACTACCTTTCCCCCACTTCCCCCTCTTGGAGAATGTTTTGTTGTGTGTATTTTTGGCACAATTACAAACATAATAATTACACTAATGACAATGAGTAAAAGGAAGAAGAAAATGTTCCGAAATTGATAATGGCAATGATTGTACAACTCCTCTTGATATGATTGAACTATTGTATGAGATGTGGATGAAGTGCCAATAAAACTTTCTTTAAAAAAGATGGAAAGTACAAGCCATGGGGAGGTTTGATACATTGCTGAATTCAAAGTAATGATCTGATATATAAACCCCCACCTAGTTAAAAAACAAGGATTTAAAAAAGAAAAAACATTATGCTCGGTAGAGGGTCGGCCAAAATGAGGAAGTCCCTCCACAAGATGGATTGACACAGTGACTTCAACAATGGGCTCAAACAACAATTCTGAGGATGGGACAGGACCCTTAGTCTTTCATTCGGTTTCTTTCAGTCATGTGGTCGCTGTGAGTCTGGACCAATTTGATGACATTTAACAACATGTACTGGCTTTCCAAGGTGAATGTTAACAGTGTCTCACTATCCTAGCAGCATAATTTACATTTTATGTCGATTATTCTCTGAATGTTTAAAATACTTATTTCTTTTATCTCGTATTTTTAGGCATTGATAAATGTCAAAATTATAACTCAATAAGATGTGAAACTTTTGTAGAATTGTGTCATTAAAGGATATTTAAAATATACAGTCAGTTATACAATTATTAAGAGCAAATATAAAAGATAATTTAAGAACATGGTTGTGTATAGTAGTACTTAAAGCACTCTCCTCAATAAAAATGGAGGGTTGTGTAAAGAAAATGTGGGTTTATTTTAACATGCTTTTGATATATTTCATTAGATCCCTGCACATGAAAGTACATAGTCAAATACAGTGTAATGGCAACCCTGTCTTTGTATTTAATAGGGGATGCTATATATTTGGGGTTTTGTTTTTTATCTATCCTTCCAATAAAAGTAACATGGTGATTTGGTTTATGGTGTGGACTCAAATTAGGTTTCTAGGGATAATTATCAGTTCCCCATCTCAATAGTAGTGTGACCCAGAACAAGTCTTGTAGCCTCTTTGTATCTGAACAAGAAGTAGCATTTTCCTGTGAGATGGTTACTTGTGCAAATTACCCTGTAAAAAATTAATAGGAGATTCTAATTCTATTTTAGCTTGGTGGTGGTCCTTTGACCAGATAATTCCTCAATTAACTCTTTTGTAGTTGAGAAAGCTAGCTGTAAAGGATAACATAGTAAATATTCCCAATGTTTCAGACCATACTGTCTCTTTTTCAGGTCTTCATCTAACTCAAAAATTCTCATAAGCAATATGTAAATGAATGAGCATAGCATTACAGGTTCCCCCCAGTAACAGAAAGTATTCCTATTAAACATTTCATAAGCTGAAATGATGTAAAGTGAAGAAGCAACTATGATTAATTCATAAGTGGAAACTTTTAGGAAGTACCCAGAAAGATATTCACTTGTGTTTCATTGACTATACAAAGCATTTGACTGTGTAACTCTGGGGTCCAGAGGCAGCATTCCGGAAGAAGACAGCAGCAGCCACATCTTCTGTTTACAAAGCTTTCTCCACCCATATTTCTGCCCAATTAAGTGATGTCTGCTGCCCCAGCCCAACTGCTGTTTCTTTCCAGCCAGCTCCCACATCTAACGCAGCAACTGTGACATCAGGCCCTTTCACTCTTGCCTGGACAGACTCTGTTCTAGTTTGTTATTGGGTCTGTATTAAACCTAATTTTCTCTTCCTTTCTGTAATAACAACTCTCATGGTCTCTATACCTTTTAAGTTAGCTAATTCTCTGGCTTTAGACAAAGAGCTGGTTCTAATCTTTCTTTATGCAGCTAAACCCCTTTCACCTCATTTCCTTTGATGCCTTCTTCCCGGCTGGGAAAGAGCCTGGAAGGTGTCCCTCAATAAATCTGTTAATTAAAGGTGTCGCTCCATCTCTTATCTCTGAAAGGCCTCACATGGACACATAATAAACTGGGAATAATCTTGAGAAGAATGGGAATTCCACAACAAATTATTGTGTTCATTCAGAACTTTTACGTGGATCAAGAGAGAGTTGTGCACATAAAACAAGGAAGTGCTCATGATTTAAAATCAGGAAAGCGTGCATCAGGCTTATATCCTTTCACCGTACTTGTTCAATCTATATGCCAAGCAAATCATCAGATAAACCGGATTATATGAAGAATACTGGGACATCAGAATTGGGGGAGGGCTTAAAAACAACCTGCAATATGTACATGACACAACCTTGCTTGCTAAAAACGAGGAGGAATTAAAGCACTCACCAATGAAGATCAAGGATTATAGCCTTCAGTAGGGATTACAACTCAATGTAAGAAAAACCAAGTTACAACTGGGTCAATAGGTAAAATCATGATAAATGGAGAAAAGGTTGAATTTGTCAATGATTTTGTTTTACTTAGATCCACAATCAGTGCTCGTGGAAGCAGCAGTCAAGAGAGCATTAGATAAATTTGCTGCCAAGACCTCTTTAAAATATTGATGAGCAAGGATGTTACTTTGAGGACAAGGTGTACCTGACCCAAGCCATGGTATTTTCAACTGCCTCATATAGATGTGAAAGTTGAACATGGAATAAGGAAGATCAAAGAAGCATCGATGCATTTGCATGGTGGTGCTGGAGAAGAACACTGAAAGTACATGGACTGCTAGAAGGGCAAACCAGTCAGTATTGGAAGAAGTAAGGCCAGAGTGCTCCTTAGGGATAAAAATGGCAAGACTTCCTCTTACATGCTTTGGACCTATTATCAGGAGAGACCAGTTCCCTGCCTCCAGGACATCATGTTTGGCCAGGGGCAGCGAAAAAGAGGAAGGTTCTCAGTGAGACAGATTGACACAGTGTCTGCATCAGTGGACTCTGGAATAGAAACAATTGTGAAGATGGCACAGGAGTGTGCAGTGTTTCATTCTGTTGTGCAGAGGTTCGCTGTGGGTCAGAAACGACTCAATGGCCCCTAACAATAACAACAATCCAGATCCCTCAAACAGCCCGATAAATCATACCAATTAACACGTAAAACCTAACCACTAACACACAGAGTTCACACAAGTTAAAGATACGAGGACTTGATGCTGAGTGTAGTGTCCAGAGAAGAAGCTTGGAGATGACAGTCGATTTTAGCCTTTTCTCATAAAAGCAAAAATCCTCTTTGGCTTTCTTGCCATTAGCTAAAACAGGTACCAACCATGGTCCTTCATGAAAGTAAAGTGGCATAAAGCAGACTTTCAAAAAGCAGAATATACCTGTATGCCAATACGACAATCGCCACAGGAAGCAGGCCAGATTTGGACCACATGTCATCATATGCTGTTTTGCTCTCAATACCGTTTCACACTCATCTGTCAATTTGTCTTACGATGGTGGCTTGTGTTGCATGCTGCTAGAAGCTATGTCACTGATATTTCAAATAGAACAAGAGAACCAATAGTGGGAAAGTTTCCGAATAAAAATAGATAGGAAGAAATAATAGGCTTCCGAGGAGTTGTTGTCATTGTTAGGGCCTATGGAGTCCATCCCAAACTATAGTGACCCTACGCACAACCGAATGAAATGCTGCCCCGTCCTCAAACATCCTCACAATTGCTCCCATGCCTGAGCCCATTGTCACAACTACCGTGTCAGTCCATCTCATTGGGGCCTTTCCCTTTTTAGTTAACCCTCCACTTTACCAAGCATGTTGTCTGAGTTAGTTAGCTTATTGTCCCAACCTGGCTGATAAACACAGGTGGGGTTCATTGAAGGGCAGGGAGATAAATGGCTCGGTGACCTCACCTTTCAAGTTCTCGGGTCTCTTACTTTGTGATGGTCACACCAGAGTGCCGCTGCCTTAGCAGTTCCCTGCTTCAGCTGGCAAGGCTCACTTCCTGCAACACACCCCCAAGGAGAAGCCGCATGGACATACCGGATGCAGCCCTGGGTGCTGAGCAGCCGTGTGGAGACCCCTGCCAGCGCTGAGATGCTTACATGTTCACTGATTCGGCTTTCCCCCTGCAGTTGGTATCATTGCCTGTGTTTTGTGAGATGGAGGAGGACTTTGTGGATTGGTGTTGGACATATGGGTTAATGTTGGACTTGTGGGCTTGGGAAGCACTGGGTTGGGATGCTTTCTTGATGAGCACTTACCCTTTATTTAAAAGGCTCTCTTCTACATGAGTTTCTGTGGATTTGCTTCTCTAAGGTACCAGACTCAACCACTTGTGGTTTTTGACTATGCAAAGGCATTTGACAGTGTGGATCCTAATGAACTCTGATTAGCATTGAGAAAAGTGTGGGTCCCAGAATGCTTCACTGTGGTGTAAAATCAGAAAAGCGTGTGTTTGGATTGTGTCCTTGCACTGCGTGTTCTCAATCCGTATTCTGAGCCCATGATCCAAGAAGCTGGCCTATATGAAGACGAGTGTACCATCAGAGTCGGCGAAAGGCTTGTTAACAGCCTGTGCTTTGGAGAAGACCCAACCTTGCTTGTGGAAAGCAAAGAGAACTTGAAGCACTTGCTGGTGAAGATTGAGGAGTGCAACCTTCATTATGGATTGTAACTCGGTGTAAAGGAAACAAAATTCTCCAAACTGTACCCAGCTGATGAGGAGCTCAAGTACTGAAAGTCCACATCTGAGAATAGATCATGAAGGAGCTGAACTGGAATTGGGACAGAATACAAGACTCAACAAGGGAGAAAAGATAATAATAAATTATCAAAGGCTCGTGAGGGAGGAAGGGTGGGGAAATGTGGAGCTGATACCAAGGGCTCAAGTAGAAAGCAAATGTTTTGAGAATGATGATGGCAACAAATGTACAAATGTGCTTGACCCAGTGGATGGATGTATGGATTGTGTTAAGAGCTGTATGAGCCCCCAATAAAATGATTTTTAATTAAAAAAAAGACTGAACAAGGGTAAGTTTATTGATAAGGAAATTTCTCATATGATTAAGGATCGAATATGCTGACAGGGACACTTGGAATTGGTCCTATTACACTGCTCATTGAAGTTTATACAAAATGATGATCTATAGTAAATAAAATAAGGAGGAAGAAGTGCTTTGATAGAGTTGAGATTTAGAAGAAAGGCCAAAGAGCTCAGAAAGGAACAAACTTTGGAATGCATGCATTACATGGGAACAGAAAACCTATCAGCTGAATGGTTACAGAGATAAATCAAAGAAGATTCCCTTTACTCTGAACACAGTGTGAAGTATGCCATTGAGGACCCAGCTTAATAATTCTTAAGGAAGAAACGGCCATCCTGTCGAGGCTCGAGTTGAAGGCCAAATAAACTGCAATGGAATTGAAATCTCAACTATCAACGGCATGACAGGATTTCAGATGGCAGCACTTAACCCTCAAGCTAGGTAGAAATTATGATTAATGGGCAGAAAAGCCAAGTCAACAAAAAATGGCACTGACTTAGACATCTGTGAGTCATTTGTTACCAAGCAGCATGCCTAGGGGTGAGCTTAACAGACAGTCCTGTTAAGCATTGCTAACCCTATTTAATAAAAACATATCAAAAGTGGGGACACAATGGTACAACAGAAAATCAAAAGGTTCCACCCAGTTTCTGTACCTTAGCTTCAGACTCCAGAACTAATGAAAGATACCAATCCCCTCAAGAAAGAGCCCTTCATGAGCATAGGTAGTATATGCAGGAGAGATGTCTCACTCTGCTGCATACCTACCGCCCTTAACCAGAGTAATTCCACATTGAGAAAAGGGAATATCCAACTTTTTTTTAAACAATTTATTGGGGCTCATACAATTCTTATCACAGTTCATACATATACATACATCAATTGTATAAAGCACATCTGTACAGTCTTTGCCCTAATCATTTTTTTCTCCTCTTTTCTTTTTTTACATTTTATTAGGGACTCATACAACTCTTATCACCATCCATACATATACATACATCAGTTGTATAAAGCACATCCATACATTCCCTGCCCCAATCATTCTCAAGGCATTTGCTCTCCACTTAAGCCCCTTGCATCAGGTCCTCTTTTTTTTCTCCCCTCCCTCCCCTTTCCCCCCTCCCTCATGTGCCCTTGGTAATTTATACATCGTTATTTTGTCATATCTTGCCCTATCCGGAGTCTCCCTTCCCCCCTTCTCTGCTGTCCCTCTCCCAGGGAAGAGGTCACATGTGGATCCTTGTAATCAGTTCCCCCTTTCCAACCCACTCACCCTCCACTCTCCCAGCATCGTCCCTCACACCCTTGGTCCTGAAGGTATCATCCACCCTGGATTCCCTGTACCTCCAGCCCTCATATGTACCAGTGTACAGCCTCTGTCCTATCCAGGCCTGCAAGGTAGAATTCGGATCATGGTAATTGGGGAGAGGAAGCATCCAGGATCTGGGGGAAAGCTGTGTTCTTCATCGGTACTACCTCACACCCTAATTAACCCATCTCCTCTCCTAAACCCCTCTATGAGGGGATCTCCATTGGCCGACACTTGGGCCTTGGGTCTCCACTCTGCACTTCCCCCTTCATTTAATATGGTATATATATATACATATACACATGTATACACATACATACACACACTTATATCATTGTGGTTTTTTTTGCATGATGCCTTATACCTGGTCCCTTGGCACCTCGTGATCGCACTGGCCGGTGTGCTTCTTCCATGTGGGCTTATTTGCTTCTGAGCGAGATGGCCGCTTGTTCACCTTCAAGCCTTTAAGACCCCAGACACTATCTCTTTTGATAGCCGGGCACCATCAGCTTTCTTCACCACATTTGCTTATGCACTCATTTGTCTTCAGCGATCCTATCATGGAGGTGTGCAGTCAGTGATATGATTTTTTGTTCTTTGATGCCTGGTAACTGATCCCTTTGGGACCACTCCATCACACAGGCTGGTGTGTTCTTCCATGTGGACTTTGTTGCTTCTGAGCTAGATGGCCGCTTGTTTATCTTCAAGCCTTTAAGACCCCAGTCACTATCTCTTTTGATAGCCGGGCACCATCAGCTTTCTTCACCACATTTACTTGTTCTCCCACTTTGGCTCCAGCCGTTGTGTCGGGAGAGTGAGCATCATAGAGTTCCAATTTAATAAAAGAAGGTATTCATGCATTGAGGGAGTGTTTGAGTAGAGGCCCAAGGTCCTTCCGCCACCTTAATATTTGACCTATAAATATAGACACATAGATCTATTTCCCCATCCTCCTATATATATTTGCATGTACATGTCTTTGTCTAGACCTCCATGAATGCCCTTTGACTCCTAGCTCTTTCCCCCATCTCCCTTGACTTTCCTCCTGCCCTACTACCATGCTTTGTCGCCACCTGGGCTAGAGTATACCTCTTCTCTAAGCAACCTTACCCTTGATCATTTCCCACCAGGCCTGCCACTCCCCCTTCTCTACCATTTGGGGTCCCATGTTTTTCCCTTGTCCCTGGGTTTGTTAACACCACTTCCTTACCCCCCTACCCCCCCACCCCAAGTCCCCCCGGAACTGTCGGTCCCGTTGTTTTTCCTCCAGATAGTTCATCCAGCCTGTCCTATTCAGACAGACCTGTGGAGACACTAACATGCACGAAAACAAGACAGAGGAAAACAAAGCAACAGTATACAACCAGACAACAAAACAACAAAAACAAACCACTGACAAAGAACAGAACAAAACAGTTCACAAGAGAAAAGCTTGTAGTTAGTTCAGGGATCGTTTGCTGGCCCTTAGGAGCGTTTTCCAGTCCAGTCTGTTGGGGCGCCACGCCCTGGCCCCAAAGTCCACTTTCAGCATTCCCTGGGGACCTTGCCGTGATGATGATGTTCCTGAGTAGAGCAGCCAGTCCACAGAGAGAACAACATGGCTGGCCCCACTATGAAAAATGATGTCAATCAGTGACTAAGGGCGATACAGGGGACAGCACCGGAGACACAGTGTGGGAATTGCACCCGACCTGATCCCACCACACCGAGGCAAATCACTGGGGGAGTGCAGCGGAACAGCAAGGGAATGGAGTGGCAAGATCCCCAGGGACTATCCAACATTTTTAAGGAACTTTAAATAGAGGGCCTGAACTGACACTGATAGCAGGGCCAGATCATTGCTTTATGTTAGAGAGGGAATTATGGAGACCAGGTGACAAATGAAGTCTTGATGTAAATCCTTCTCCCCAAGATATGGTAGATCCATGGACCCAACCTGTTGCTATTTGGTCGATGGACACACTTGACAACATCTACTTTCCCACTGGTTTCCTGACTGTGGAGGAAGAGTCATGTTGGTAGAAAAGGCCAGATGGAAACCCCAGAAACGTCCTCCTCGTCCAAAACACAAATCAGAAGTAATGGCCTATCCTGCAAAGCAGTACCACTCTCAAAGATGTAAGGATCCTGGAATGATAGTCCCCATCACGTTCCCATTCCATTAAGCAATTTGACCCGTGCAAATATCTAATGAATACTATCAGATGATGGTGGAATTCTGTATACCAGCGGTTCTCAACCTGTGAGTCGCAACCCCGTTGGAGGTCAAATGACCCTTTCACAGGGGTCGACCAATTCATAACAGTAGCAAAATTGCAGCTAGGAAGTAGCAACGAAAATAATTTTATGGTTGGGGTCAGCACAACATGAGGAACTGTATTAAAGGGCCGTGGCATTAGGAAGGCTGAGAACCACTGCTGTGTATTAAACTGAGTGGGAGTCCCAACGGTAGCTGCTCTGCTAGATGTGGTCTCTGTACCAAAGCAGATACCAAAGCCTCCGGCATTGGCATGTGACTCTGGCAAATGTATTCTTTCCGTCTCCATGAGCCGCATTCCTAGTTAATTGGGAATAGGCAGCAGCACGCATTCGTGGTTTTGCCTGGAAGCTTTAAAAAACCAAACAAAACTAGTCTCTCCTGCTGTCTGGCATAGTATAGTCCAAGAGGGCATGACAATTAACATTCCGCAGAACATCATGTCTTGGCAAGTAGATTAGATGTCCTGGTACATCAGGTTGAATAGTGTTTCTCCCTACAAATCCATAACTACCTGTAGCCTCAGGATGTGCAATTAATTAGAAAAATGCGTTTGCAGATGCAGTTATATAAGGTGAGGTCATACTGCATTAAAACCCAAACCAAACTCACTGCGATCGAGTTTATGCTGACTCATAGTGATCTCCTGGAGTTTCTGAAGCTTTTTTCCCAGGGAGCTGCTGGTGACTGTGAACAGCCAACTCTGTGAATCGTAGCCCAGTTCGCAGCCTACACCGCCAGGGCTCCTTTGCTGGATTAAAGCAGGCTCTGTATACAATGTGACTGGTGACTCCTCTTAAGAAGAGCGGAGGACACAGATACAGAAAGGATGCCATGTGCAGACCGAAGTGGCGAATGGAATGACGCATCCACACACAAAGAACACCAAGGAGTGCCAAAACTTACCAGAAGCTGGAAGAGGCAGGAAAGGATTCTTCTCTGGAATCTTTATAGGGAGCATGGCTCTGTTGACATCTTGATGTTGGATTTATGGCCTACACAACAGTAAGAAAATTAATTTATGGTTTTTCAAACTACTCAGCTTTTGATCACTTGTTTTACTAATATAGTTGGTTATATACCTGGTCAGAGGCTTGGAGATAACAGTAAAGTTTTGAGGGGCCCAATGATCTGAAGCATGACTGAATACCCTTTATATTATAATAGGCAAATCATATTGTGCAGTCTACTCCTGAAAATACAACCGAGTGCTGGATCTTAGCGACAGCACATACTTATTTGGGAACATGGCTCTGATCCTTATTGGGTGACTTGGAAGACTGCCAGTTTTAAGTGAGGCCCTGGGCAATAAATCATAAGATTTAACCTTCAGTATACACTCCCCTGTCACTCAGGCCATATGATCTTGTGTATCCTGTAGTGTCAGATGCATGCTTTTGGCTAACAGTAATATGAAAATTCTCTAGCAAGTCCAAATCTGAGAGACCCATTGTCATCCTCTTGGACACGCTCAAGGACAAGCCTAGGGAATTATTCACCATTTGAAAAAAGAGAAGCTCCCTAAACATCAAGTGATTCTGTGGCCAGAGCTCCCCCCCATAAGCTATTATTGCATGTACCAAGTCACACGTAGCCTTTTATACAATGGGACCAGTACATTCAACATTGAGCCTGAAAAGATCCAGAGGGCGTAGGTTACACGAATGGTGGCCAGACCCCCATGACACCCATCTCTGTTACACTCATGCCTCTTCTTTAGCTCATATCTATGACCAACTAATAGAAGATGTAAAACCTTGGGCCTTGCTCACAGTTAATTTGGCGTGATATACGTGGTGGCCTGTCTAAAATGAACTACTTCCATATGATTGCTTTACTGTTGTGGGAGTGGGTCTTCAAAGTGTGGTGTGAGGAAATCCTACAGTGGGCAGAACTTCAAGTGCTCAAATGATCAACTTTGGGATGGTGAAATAGAAAGTGAAATGGAGTCCCGAGAAATGGCAAATGGCTTGACTGGTTTTTCAAGGCCATAGAATGAGCAAGATTAGAATATAAAAACAAAAGAACACTGTGGAAGCAACCTGTGGATGACTTATGGGAGTGTGCCCACAATGTGAGGATCTTTGTGTAGGAGACGAGTTTTCACTGGAGACCAGCCAGTGTGGATCCCCGGTCATTGTGTTACTTGCACAGGTTAGCTGTTATTGCAGGATAGGAGCCACTGCATGGCCCTAATAACATGGACTCCCATTTGTCAAGGCTGATCTCCCACTGCCTCTGCAGAGTGTATAGCCTATTACCAGAAGACTTACGCTCAACCTGTAATGTTCTTCTGCCCCTCAAGGAGACCAACTAATCATTGTGGGCAAGGTGAGTACAATGAATCTCTTCCAATCTGCCAGAGGCTGGAATCCATTTGTATTGGGATTGGCACATACCTAAGAATAAGTCACCTGGGTTGCTTATAATGCCTCATCAAACTTCACTACCCACAGGTTCATACATGTCTGGTTTACTTTTAGGTAATCCTAAATAACATTACCTCAAGTTTTAGAAATCCATTTTCCTGGGGCCAGCCCCAATCCTCGGTGTGTCCAGCCCCTCCCAAGAAGGTTGCGCTAAAGAGGACAGCACTGAAGATACAGCCCAGGGAGAGTGGCGGGTCTGCCCAGCCCACATGGGAGCAAGCTAAGAGGGAAAGGGAGAGAAAGAACCAAATCCTGACACACCAAGCCTTGAGGATGACACTCGTGCTCAGAGTAGCCAAGGTATAGAGAGGACCATAGGGCCAGCCCCACCAGAAGACATGGTGTCCCCTTACGAACCCACAGCATTGCAGGGGACAGCACTGAAGATACAGTGCGGGCATTGTGCCTGGTCTGACCCACCCCCCTCACCAGGGCAAAACACAAAGGGAATGCAACAGAGCAGCAAGGGGAGCAAAGCAACCAAGTCCCAGAAGAATCCCAGAAATAGACTTCAGACTTAGAGGGCAAGGCTTGGCACTTCATCAAACTCGATTGGAAAACATACATAAGGTTCAGCAGACAGACCTGGAACTATTTATAGGCCTCCTGTCCTTCTCTTGCTCCTTCTCCTCCTCCTCCTTCTTTCTTCATATCTATCTATATAAGATAGGCAAGAAGAAAACAACACAACTGATGGTGCCCAAGGGGAAAGCAGAAGGGGGGAGGGTAGGGAGAGGGGAGAAAGGGAGGGGGGTCCAACAAACCCACGGACATGGGAACAACAAGAGATATAAAAATCAATGGCAAGGAGGGTGTAGAATGCCTGATGGTGTTCAATGTAGCCGAAAGGAATTACTGCGAGCTGAATCAAAGTTGAACAAGAGAGTGGGAGAGGTGGAAAGTGAAAGGAAATAGAGGAAAGAATTAGGAGGCAAATGACATTTATAGAGGTATAAATATAGGCATGTACATATATAAATATATTAATATAGGGATCTAGACCTATGGACATGAATTTATATGTTAGACATTAAGTAAGCAGACAGATATTGGTCCTCTACTCATGTACTGCCTCAATGTAAGAACACTTTTGTTCTAATAACCTGGCATTCTGTGATGCTCACCTTCCCAACACAATTGTTGAAGACAAAATGGGTGCATGCACAAATGTGGTGAAGAAAGATGATGGTGCCTGGCTATTAAATGATACATTATCTGGGGTCTTAGAGGCTTGAAGTTAAACAAGTGACCATCTAACAAGGAAGTAACAAAGTCTACATGGAAGAAGCACATCAGCCTGTGTGATCACAAGGTGTTGACAGGATCAGGTACCAGGCATCAGAAAGCCCAAAACAATCATACCAATGCAAACAAGGGCGGTCAGAGTGGAGACCCTAAGCCCATCAGTAGACAACTGGACATCTTCTCACGGACGGGTCACAAGGAAGGGCAAGTCATCCAGAGTGCAGTATAGCATCAATGAAACACACAACATTCCTCTAGTTCTTTAATCCTTTCTTCTGCCCCCCACCTGCACCTCACTATCATGACCCCAGTGTTACCTTACAAACCCACCTAGACTGGAGCATGGACACTGGTACAGATAAGCGCTCTTGACACACAGAATCCAAGACAGATAAACCCTCCAGGAACAGTAATGGAAGTAGCAATACCATGAGGATAGGGGAGATTGAGGGGAGGAGGGGGAGAAAGGGGAGACCAATCACAAGGATTGACATATACCCCCACCCCAGAGGGACAGACAACAGAAATGGCAGTGAAGGGAGACAGTGGATGGTGTAAGATATGAAAGCAATAATAATTTCTAATTTATCAAGGGGTCACAAGGATGGCAGGTAGGGAGGAGGGTGGGGGGGAGGAGTTGATACCAAGGGCTCAAGTAGAAAGAAAATGTTTTGAAAATGATGATTGCAACATATGTACAAATGTGCTTGATATAATTGATGTATGGATTGTTATGAGATGTAAGTACCCCCAATAAATGATTTTTTAAAATCTATTTTACCATTACCATCCTAAATTAAAGACACTATCGACAGAATGACTTCATGGTCCAGGGAAATGATTGATGTCTAAGAGATGTCTCTAAGGTGAATCAGAAGCATATATAACCCAAAAGTATATGAATGGATTTGGGGCTTGCGCTTAATCCTAGCACCAGTCTAAGAGCAACAGTTCTTATGACATGACCCTACTTGACATTCACCTTCATGAAGACACCACGGAAGATATGGATGCTAAGTAAAATGTGGTGACCAAACAAGATGGCATCCAGTTACCACAAAGAATAGTGTCTGGGGTCTTAAAGACGTGCCTCCAAAAGGTTCTTCTTAAAAACACAAAGCAGCCATCTAAGTGAGGCCTCAACTAAACCCACATGAAAGAAGTACACCCACCTGTGTGATCCAAGGATTGTAAATAATATAATCCATGTCCAAGGAGGGAATGGTATCAGAGCTTAAGATCGCCTGGTTTACAGAAGGATGACAGTGGACTCCCAAAATCCATTTTCAGGGCTTCCAATGCCATCAATTGTACAGGATTAGAAAGTCCCCTCGTTCTCCAGCAGAGAACCTGGTGGTTTCAAACTGCTAACCTTATAGTTAGCAGCCCAACTTGTAACCACTATGCCACAAGAGCTCCTTCTGGATGAATAGGAATCTCGATTACCTAAAACTTTAAGAGTGTGAACTCCCCAACACTTTAAGAGTATAGAATGGTCTCTCCTGACAATATATCCAAAGGATGTGAGATGAAGTCTTGGCATCCTTTCCTCTAAGAGCATTCTGGTGTACATTTTCCAAAACAAACTTGTTGGTTGTGTTGGCAGTCCATGATACGGTCAGTATTTGTCACCAGCATTCCTTAATCTGTTGCCAGATCAAGGACTGCCCAAAAAACCAACAAATGTGTCTTGGAAGAAGTACAACTAGAATGTTCCTTAGAATCCAGGATAGCAAGACTTCATCACATGTACTTTGTACACATTGTCAGGAGAAACCAGTCCCTGGAGAAGGACATCATGCTCAGTGAAGTAGAGGTGCAGTGAAAAGAGGAAGATCTTTGTACGATGGATTGACATAGGGGTGCAGCAATGGGCTGAAACATAAGAACAATTACGATATGGCATACGAGCAGGCATGTTTCATTCTGTGGTGCATAGGCCTCTGTGAGTTGGAGCCGACTCAATAGTACCTAACAACAATATTTCCCCCAAATTGCCTGGCTGTTTCACAGAAGATCCCATCACGGAGTTGACCACACTATGTTAGGTCATGTTATGGGAGAATCCTGGACCACCCAAATGGACATAAAACCTATCACAACTCTTCAACAAATAGTGCTAGAAAAATGGAATTTCCATATCCAGAAGAATGGAAAAGTATCCACACCTCACCCCATGAACAAAAATGAATTCACAATGTATTAGAAAACTAAATGTAAATCCTAGGGCTATTAGGATCATCAATGAGAAAATTAGAACAAACTTACGGGCCCTATTGCAGGGCCTACACGGACTACCAAATATAAGAAAGGAAGCACACGGGGGGCCACAAAGTAGATGCCCGGGGCGATTAAAACATTTATGCACACCAGTATACTTATCAAAAGAATAAAACAAGAGCCCACAGCTTGGGGAGAAAATCTTTAGCAATGACATAATAGACAAGGGACTAATTACTAAAGTCTATAGAACTCTGCAATATCTCAATAAGGGAAAAAATCCAAATAAAAGGTAAGCAAAAGACATGCATGGACAATTAACAAGGATGACACTCTAATGGCTGGCAAATACACGAGGAAATGCTCACAATTACTAGCCATCTGGAAGATGCAAATCAAAACAAGGATGAGCTTTCACCTTACACCCATGATAGCCCTACTCAAAAAAGAAAACACTACAAAGAGCAACAAATGCTGGAGAGGGCGTGGAGAAACTGGAACTCTTAAACACTGCTGGTGGGCTGGTATATATATATATATATATACACAACCATTGTAAAAAGCTTTATATACTTGAAATAGAAATATCATATGACCCAGCACTATATACACTTTGATGGGTATATATACCAAAGAAGTAAAAGACAGAACCCAAGCAGATGCACACTCCCAAGCTCATTGCAGCACAGTTCATAATAGCAAGAAGTTAGAAACAGTCCAACTGTAAAGGAAACTATAATATATACACACAGTATGAGTCCACTACTATAAGGAAAAAACACTGAGATGAAGGCAGACTTCTGTCATGCAATCTTCTAACCTGGTCTCCCCAGCGATATCTTCAAAATCACTTTGATGGAGGAGACCTCGCCTCGACCGGGATCAGTGTCTCAGGATTCTGGCAGAGAGAGAAGACCATTCAGTTGCTGCCACACAACCTTGTGCTAAAGTCACCCCAAATCAACACACTGCCACAGGAGTGATAAGCCAACTTTACAGTCAGATTGGGGGTGGAGGTACATACATGCCTCCGAGAACCCAAGCGCACTTCTGTGGGTGGGTCGACCGAGTGAAACACCTTAACGAGACTTATAGAGAACCAAAAGGAGACAATACTAATTCCTAATTGGACACGTTTGACCTAGTTTCTCTCCAGCCTTTGGTGGCCCAGGGCTTGTGCTGGGACTTGAGAGGTCTGGGACTTCAGGTTACTGGGACTTCAGACTCTGTCCTTTCAAGGCACACAGCATCCTTCATTGCTCACAGCAGAAGGATTCGATGTGAAAATCACACTAAGCGAATTGGGCTTGCCCTCACGCTCACTTGTAGCAGATTTAAAGAACTGGCGTACTCCCTTAGACTGAAGACTGACAGGCCCTAGTGTGAGAAGCCGGCGACTGTTATCGTAAGGTTATGGAGTTGGTGGTCATTGGACTTTTGTTTGGATCTCTTGCTTTGAGGGTGTCCATGAGTGGTGGCCCAGACCTACCATATATTTACTATTTTAATGCTCTCCTTGCTTTCTGATGACATGTCTTCATCTGGCAGGCATGGCTCTGCCTCTGTGAATGAATTATTGAAAGTTTTGCCCTATCACCAACCCCTATTGTTTGTGTTAAAAGTGTCTAGTCACTTGAGAGTTTAATCTGTACAAGTCAACAATTCAGATATTTCATTGTGAAGAGCTGACCTATACATGTATAATTTCCTTTTCTCGACAGTGATTTAAATTCTGTACCGTTGGTTAAATTAATGACACTGTCAATAAAACTACCTTATGCCCCAGGGAAATTATTTATAATGTCCTCTATCATAAAATGATACTGACATCTCTAAAGTGAACCAGAGACAAATATGTCTACATGGAAGAAGTCCACACACCAGCCTGTGTGACCCAAGGATTATAAATAATAAAATCCAAGTCCAAAGGAGGGAGCAGTACCAGAGCTTAAATTCTGAACACGTGTGGGACACTGAGAACCTAAAGGAAGTGTGCTTACCCTGCTCCCAGCACGCGTGACCACAGGGCTTGGCATGCCATTCCTAGCATGGAGCACGCCTCCACAGTCTGAAATATGCCTCCATACACAATAATCCAGGAAGGAAGTTTCTCCACAACACATCCATCCCGCCATCAATGTTAAATAAAGTTGTCAGGTACGCAGTTAAAAGTACACTTATAACGAAGAGCATTTGCATCCCTTGTCGCTTATTTTAAGGAGTGTTTGTTCCTCTTGTCCCTTGTGTATTTTGTACTCCCCTTGAAGTATTCTCTCTAAATGCTTGGATTACCAAGACTAGTACATTGCCTATTTGTCGTTTGATGTATATGATTAACGGTTAACGAAAGACTTGCGTGCCTCAAGAGCTATAAAAAACCTTTGTTGAATAAACTCTGGGCTTGTCTTCCTCTTCTCACTTCTGAGAATGGAGTTGAGTTCCCGCGCCCCACTTTCTGTCTTCTTTGCCTACTTTGATTGCACAGGTCGCTCCACAGGACCATTCTAATGTGGGGCCGGGCCCCACACATGTGGTGTGCGCAAGGTTATGGAGACAACGGAAGCCCAAAATCCATTTGCAGGGTCCCCGCATGAGTGAAGCCTCCGGTGAAGTCCCTCTGACCACAGTCCAAGGATGCGGAAAACTGCTGTCAAACAAAGGGTATTGTGAAGCTGATTATGGCTAATGTAGTTAGGTTAGATGCCACATCTTATCATGTGATCTCCCTTTTAACCCATTTGTTTTCATTTTTAATGTTTTCTCTCTTTTTGAATTTTGTGTTTCTCCATTTTGTCATTGTCGGTGGGCTTTGGTTGTTTGCTTGTGTTTTGTGTAATTTTCTGTACCAAGATAGGTCAATCAATACAGACAGTAACTGGATTAATAATTACCTAGGGGCACACTGGGGGAGGTTTGGGGGTATGGGGAGCTAATGAGAAAAATGTGTTTTGAAATTGTGGTGATAATTGCACATGAATTATATGCCAATGAAACTATTTTAAAAATCATTTTCTAAAAGAGAAAAAAACAACCTATCACACTACGAATGTTTCTTTTCCTGTGAAACCCTTTTCTTGACTTTTTTCAATAGTGGACTCATACAATCTTTATCCTTTTGTGATTGACTAATTTAACTCTGCCCATTGTTCTCCCGTTTCATCCATGCTATGAATTGTTTCACATATTCACTGTTATTCTTTTACGTTGCGTAGGATCCCACTGTACATGTATTCCGTAGTTTATCCATTCTTCCACTGGTGAGCACGTTTAGATCTTTCCCTATTGTAAACAATGCTGCAATGAACATGGATTTGCAAGTATTTATTCGTATCATGGCTCTTCTATCCCTATGATTTATGCTACACAGAAGGATTGCTAGATCATATGGTATTTCTCTAAAATTTTAAGGACGCATCAGAACATTTTGTGGATTGCCTGTGACATACATCGCACTCTGGTAAAATCTTTATGGGAAAATACTACCATTTCATTCTTTTCTATGAGCAGACTTTCTGGGTTAGAATGTTAATTTTTATTTCCCCAACACCTCCCACTCATAAAACTAGCATTTATGTATCTTTTTCATATATATATGGATTCTACATGTTGATTTTATTATGAAAATCAAAGTTTTGTAACTTTAGAATAGGAATTCATTTCTATTGTCGGCACAAGAGTGAATTGATGTCATAAAGTTACTGACCAGGGAAGAGAATCAGTACATATTCTTTGTGAAATGGATATTTTATTCCACGATCAAACGTGTAAAAACCTCAGAAGTATACATTTAACATCAATCGCCACCGCCCCCCCTTCTTTTTCAGTTTGAGAAGTGTTGTGTGTGACACACGTCTTCGCATTTCAGATTAAATGCGTTAGAATTCTATGTTGCTGCCGGTGTCAGGTATCCCTTGCACGCAGTTCTGAAAGCTGCGGTTCCTGAGACAGTCAGCGGTTATAAGCGTCGTATGGAGGGCACTGCTGGATTTCGTGCATTACGTAAATAGCCCATCTCGCCTCTGGACTGGTCACGTGCTGAGCTGCAACCACAAGGTCTCCAGTTGGAAATCATGGTTGAACCTGTCCTGAGTAACTATGAGTCTGCATGGACTGGGAAGCAGCGAGTTTGCTTTGTTCTTGAGCTCCATCTCACGGGCTCCTGGTAGCTTCCTGTCCTCAGCCCCTGGGTGTGGGTAGGGCCCCCTATAATCCAGTATCACTGTGCTGGATGCGAGGACCAGGCTTTCAGTGGACCCCCGCAGGACGCCTCCAAACTGCACATTTCCAGGGGGGTAAAAAAGCTCCTCTCCTGCCACTAAAAGCCCCCCTCCTCCCGCCACCCCCACTAGACGTCATGCAAATTGGGTGGCCGCCAAGCCGGCCAGCACACGTAGTTCCGCAGTGGGTGGCCAAGCAGTGTGCGCCTGTGCGGCCGGGCGCCGCGTCCCTCGCCGGTCCTCTCCGGAGCAGCAGGAGGGGGCGGGCCCTGGAAGCTTCTGGTGGCTGTGACGTCACTCGAGGGAGGGGCCCGGACGCCGAGCCCGCCGGCAGCCCAGGCAGAGCCCAGCCCGGCTCCTGCAGGTGTGTCAAAGGTCACGCTCCGGATGTGGGGCGCGGGGCGCGGGGGGTCTCCGCGGGGGGGCGGAGTCAGAGACCCCGGCTGTCCCCGCCTTCCGTCTGGGCGCCGGCGGGACCCTCGGAGACGCCCCCGGGGGAGCGGGGTGGGGGTGGGGGGCAGGGAAAGGGTTCCGAGGGTCCAGCTGTCCGGCGCCCGGGTGCCTTCCCAGCAGCGGTTTGGCGGCTCGTAGGCGAGGCGGCCCGAGGGAAGCTGCCGGCGCGGGGAGAGCGAAGCGGGCTCCGCGGAGCGGCTGCGGGGACCGGACCCGCCACGTAGGGCCGCGTGTCCGCTCGGGACGGGCCCGGACGCGGGGGACGCGGGTTCGCCTCCCGGGCCGGGAAGTGCGCACCTCCTCGCGGGGCGCTCCGAGACGCATCTCGGAAAGGGGGTTTAGGATTAGCCGACGGGTCCCCGTCGTTTGCCCCGCGGCTTGGCTTTCTGTCTGGACTAGTGTAGCGCTGAAGACGTATGACCGGGATGAAATAAAGGCGAGCTGTTTCCATCATCACAACGCATGCTGCTCTTCATTTTTCCCATCCTGGGATCGCGCACCCACCCTTCCGCTCTGCATGTAACATCTTCATTGCCATGAATTAAAAAATTCGGGGAGATGATGGTTCGTATTCCGGTCCCTGGCTGCGCGGCCCCGCTGACGGTGAAGTGCGCAGGGCTTGACAGGCGACAGGTTGGCGACTTAACCCCTTCGCTCCCGACGCGTCCCCGCGCTGGGTGTTTAACCACTTCACCGCCAGCGTCGTTCCCAAAGAGTCAGTGCCCCCAAACGAGGCCAACTTAGGGTGACCCTGCGGGGACCGTAGATCAGACTTCTCCATCGGGTTTTTGAGACTAGGCATGTTTTATGGGAGCAGACAGACTTATTTTTCTCTGCCACAATGGCTGGTGGGCTTGAAGCGCATCACGGACCTTCCGATTAGTAGCCCAGCGCTCCCCCTGCCGCCGTGCTATCAAGGGCCCCTCTAGGGCACACTGATCCTTCGCAGCGGTTCTGCTTTGTCGGCTGGGTCGCCATGGGCAGACTTGAGGTCCACAACAGTACATAAGTGAGTTAAGATTTAGATTGTCATTTGCGTCATGCTCGTCCCCATACTAAAATCCAGCCTTAGGTTGTATTTAGCACAATATTTGTTCCTGATGCTTATCAGAACACAATTGGGCGTTATCTTAACATGTTACCATCCTGTTAACAAATATTCTTGGACAATCCTCATAATCCCTGGGCCAGAGGGGTAAGCACATCCTTTATGCATCTTCTAACCTGTCTGACTCCTCAGAGAACATGGAAATTGAAACCTAAAGTTGAAACCTCAGTTTTAAGGTTTCTGGAGAAACTGGAACCAGAATTGAGATTAGTCGTTTAGAGCAGGGGGGAAAGAACAGAGGTTTAAAAGCAGGAAACTGCGATTCATTTAATGCTTCATATTATGACAGTCATATACGCCTCTGTTTGGATGATGATCTCAGAGCTTACTGAGGACGTGCGTAACTAAGGACGTGGCTTCTGCGGCATATGAGAAGCGCCTCAGAATGATGGCTTCTGGTTGCCTTTTCCATATCTGTGTATATATCTGATTTGGGATTATGGTGCTCACTTATATTTTAGCTGCAATTGAGTTTCTGCCGATGTCAAAAGACCAAATGGCCATATCAGAGTTCCTCAAGGTCTAATTAAAATTTACATTTAAAAAATATTAAGAACTAGAACAAATTTAAACAGATCATAATGGAGATGAAATGATAGGCTGCTAAATCTTAACCTAACTGCATCTACAACAATCCACTTTCCAATACATCCTGCATGTTAGCAAGTCTATTTTCTGCTTTCTTTTCTATTAAAGTTTTCATCTGTCTTACTTTGTTATTCTTATTAGCTATTAATTGTTGTTTGTTTTTTAATGTTTTTCTATTTATGAAATCCAGAATAGGTAAATCTATAGAGACGGTAACTGGATTAATGGCTCCTTCGGGTGTGGCAGGGAAGGTTGTGGGGATTTCATGGGAGCTAATAATGATGGGGACAAGATTGAAGAAATGGCCTGAAACTGATTGTGATAATTTCACAGTTCTTGATGTGATTGAACGATTGTAGGAGATGTGAATTATATGCTAATAAAACTGTTGGGGGAAATTTCACATGAAGCCTATGGGGAGGGTCCCGGGAACAGTGAGTCTGAGGACACTGTGTGGGATTTGTGTCTCTAAGTGAATGTTTATCCAATGAAAGTGGTACTTGGAGGCTTATTCAAGATTATCTAATTCTGCCTCATCCTAAATATAATACACTAGAAACCAATACACTGCCTAGGCTTCCTAGCCTAGGGGAGAGCCAAAATCTTCAGGTCCTCTCTATTTAAATCAAAACAGGATTTTGGGGAAAGTGATTTTGAGAAGGAAAAGAAAATTTCACTTTGAAAGCTTACAAAACGTAGTGGGGTCTATAAGGTTAATAGGAAAAATTGTTATGATGTAAATTAAACATTCATATCAATAAATATTTCTCTTCAACAGCACTTTCAATGCTGGCTTAAGATTCCACTCTTGTAGATATTCGACACTTTGCCTAACTAAGGTGCTATTTTTGGTGCTTAAGGTTTGGCTTATTATTTTGTATTATTCAGTAAACAATCATATACTTTTCAAAACAACCAATAGGAAAGAAATGTTTCCTTATTCAATGAAAACGTCTCCTGTTCATCAGTAGATCAGAGTCACCACTAGCCAGCTGGGTCCTCCTTCCTGGTGCTCCTTCCTGTTTCCTTGGATGGATCAAAGGAACATTTTTCCCAGAAGAAATCTTGTACTAAAATATATGGAAATTTCTCACAGGTGATTCCTGGAACTGCAAAATAAGATCTTTTATGACGTGTGCCTTCCAACTTCCCCTGCTCTGGTTTCATAATTTGTAGCCCTTTCCGAGAGTAGCAGAAAAATGAGCAAACCCCAGGTAAGTTGTTTATTTAGCTCCTCCTTTGGTTCATTGTGTGTGTGTGTGTGTGTTTAATTAAAAAAACATATTAAACTAGGCATCGGGCCAGTAACCACAATGCCAGCAACGTAGCAGCCACTCCTCAGGAGAAAGATGAGACTGTCGGCCCCCGTGAAGATCGACAGTCTCAGTAACCTTGGGGGGATCAGTTGTACTCTGCACTACAAGTCACTGTTTGTCACTTTTTAATGTTAAACTAGAAGAGTAGAAATGGCCAAATATCAACTGGGGTGGGGCAGGGGCCGTTCTCAGCATGTAGTCTGTAGGATCCTTTGGAGCCCTCAAACCCTTTCAGGGGGTCTGTGAGATCAAACTTACTACAAATATGAACGTGGGACCAGTGAGTGCCTGGGGCACAACAGTTAAATGCTCAGCCGTAACCAAAAGTGTGGCTGTTGGAACACACCCAGCAGCTCTGTTGGCGAGAGACCTGGTCATTGCTGCCAGAAAGAATGTAGCCCTGAGAACCCCTGCCCCCCCCCCCCCGTCACATGGGGTCGCTATGGGCCAGAATTCACTCCGCAGCACACAGCAAGATGGTGGTTGGCCTTTTTCACCGCCTGTTTTGCCCAATCAAAACAGTATCACCAAACGGTAAATGTATCCTTCTGCAACGTATTCACACTAAGAAATCGTTAGTTTCATTGAAAGACATCCTTGATAAAGCAGTAAAAATGGGTTCATTTTTCCTTTAGTACATATATTTTTAATATTCAATGTAAGTACATGGGGAATTCACATAAAGTACTTCTGTTGCATTCTCAAATATGATGATGGTTATCTTCGACTTGTGAATAACCTTAATTTTATCGTGGACTCCATTTCTTCTGTGAAAGAATATCCAGAAAACAAACGATGGCTATATAAATGTGAGTATTTAACAAATATTTCCTCAAAAATGAAGTGATCTGTCATGTCAAAGAAGAAGAATATTAGTGTTTGTTCTCAGGGTTGAAATTTGAGCTTTCAAGTGAGTATTAGTTTGGGAAATCCTGTATTCTCTATTGTGAATTTGTCAGCTTCCTAATAGTTACACTTATTTGTTGAAATTAGTGAAAATATTAGGTAATTTTTTTACACAGAGTGATACTGAGTAGAAGAAATGGGGAATGAGTTGATCGGGGAATTAGGATGACTTAGATCAATCTGCACTTACTTTCAGTCTTCACAGTAGTGACACGTGCTTCATACAATATAGTATATCATTGCTGATGTCATAATACTAGTAGGAAAAACAAGGAGCAGATTTATAAAGACACTGATACTAAAAGTAATCATAATGAAAACTAAAAATGACAATAACAAAACCTAAAAAAAAAAGAGAGAGAGATCCAGTTTACATCAAAACAGTGGAGCCATTGGAGAGGAACCCTGCTGTAAATCAGGGACAACCTATTTGAAGAAAGACCTAAATTAAGTGGAAGAGCCAAGTGGAACTCTTGGGGAGTGGGGGCAGGGAGGGAGCAGGGAAAGAATGGGGAGCTCACTTTAGCCAACAAGAACAGCGAATATAAACACAGGGCTGTTCTAGAAATAATACTCTGCACACTGAAGCTAAAGAGGAGTGACAGGTGAGAATGGTAAGCACTAAGATTAAAGAGCTAACCCAAAGCAAACCCACTGCCATCAGGTGGATTCTGACACCTAGTGACCCCATCTAGGACTTCCCAGACTGTCAATCTTGACAGTAGCAGGCAACCTCAACTTTCTCCTGCAGAACCTCTGATGGGTTTGAACCATCAACTAGCAGGCTAAATGCCTACCCATAGTTCCACTAGAGCACCTTTAATGAGTTAGACTGTGTAAGGACTTTTAGTCGGCAGAAAAACTTTGAATTTTGGTTATATTTCATTTTTGTTTCAATTGAGCAAACTTTATATAATTATAGAAGTGTAGATAATGCTAAAAACAAAAAAGCTCACTGTCATGAGTGGATTTCAACTCATTGTGACAATGTAGAACAAGGCAGACCTGCCCTTGTGGATTTCCGAGACTGTAACTCTTGATGGGAACAGAACCTCTCACCCTTGTCCTGAGCAGAGAGGGCTTCAAAAAGTTCATGGAAGATACAATTAAAAGGTAGCCGGATTTTCCCACAAACTTTCTGAAGCCCCTCCTATATGTATACTTTAGGGAATACAGTAAATCCCCAGATTGCAAATGTCCTTCAGGAAACTCTCATACTTGCCCTTGAATGTTATGCAAATTTGCCCTCATTTTCAAATGATTGAATCAGCTGTTACTACCAACAAATCATCCTAATCATCTTCACTTGCTGCATATGAAGCTTTTAAATTGTTGAAAAGTCTTCAAGACTTTTCTTGCTCCAAAGTAACTCTGCACTTACCTACAAATTAAAAGACACAACTGGAACAAATAACATTCAGAGAGGGAACTACCTGTCTTGACTTAAGTAGACACAGGTACACCCCCTACCTGGGGCAGGAAGGAACATTACTAGTGCCTGTAGAGCACTAGTACTTCTTCTCAACCACATCGCCACCATAACCCAGAGAAAACCATTCTGAATCTCGCAGTAACCATTTCCTTGCTTTTTCTGTCTTCATATTTGTAAACAAAACAACATATGTGGCAACTAGTTAAGTGCCCAACCATCTGACAGCACTTAATAGAGTCTGTCACATAATTACTTTCCAAAATGTGACTAAAACTGCATCGTGAATTTTCAGTGTGGACATCATGTGTTACTCAAAATCATAGCCTTTCTGCTTAGTGGACAGAAAGGGACTCTGGGAAGAAAGAAAGAAGGGTGCCAGGTTACTTTATAAACACTTGGATGTGTTTATAGCTTTTATGTGAAATTCTAATAAAACATCCGTTCTAGGGATAGCACATGATGTTCTTCCTACCTTTTGTTTCTTACGCTGTATAGTCTGAGACAGCAGATACCACTAGTAAACCTTTTTGTTATTTGAAACTATTTTGAGTCGAGTTGTCACTACTAACACTTGCAAACGTTTGTTTTATGCAGATGCTGAATATTTTTGTTTGGTTCCAGCCATTTTAGCCAAATTAAGATTTCTTTTTTTTGTTTTTACTCCTTCCTAACATCCCTCAACTTCACTTGGCACACATTTCTGTCTTTGGAAAACACCCCTCAGAGTGTTTGTTTGCTGTTGATCTTGCTTGCTTTTTGGCTTAGTGAGTTTTATTGATAGAAAACTCTGTTTTATCTGAAATATTCATGAAGTTTTTGCTGGGCATAGAATTCTTGGTGGATAATACTTATTTTTTAATAAATCATTTTATTGGGGGCTCTTACAGCTCTTATATCAATCTATACAGCAAATACAGCAATTGCATCAAGTACATTTGTACATGTGTTGCCATCATCCTTTTCAAAAACATTTTCTTTCTACTTGAGCCCTTGGTATCAGCTCCTCTTTTTCCCCTCCTTTCCTCCCCCTTTCACCTTCGTGACCCCTTGATAAATTATAAATTATTATCATTATTTTCATATCTTTCACAATCTGCTGTCTCCCTTCACCCACATTTCTGTTGTTACATGGAACATTGTGATCAGTTCCCCCTTTCTCTACCTTCTCCCCCCACCATCTCCCGACCCTCATGGTATCGCTACTCTAATTATTGTTCCTCAGGGGTTTATCTGTCCTGGATTCCATGTGCCAAGAGCTCTTATCTGTACCCATGTTCATGCTCCAGTCTAGTCAGATTTGTAGGGTAGAACAGGGGTCATGGTAGTGGGGGTGGATGGGGAGGAAGCATTAAAAAGCTAGAAGAATGTTGTGTGTTTTGTCAGTGCTATACTGCAACCTGGCTAGCCTGTCCTTTCCTTGTGACCCTTCTGTGAGGGATGCCCAATTGTCTACAGATGGATTTTCTGTCTCCACTTTGAACCCCCTCATTCACATCAATATGATTGTTTCTTTGGGGCCTTCTGATGCCTGATACCTGATCCCATCCGCACCTCATGATCACACAGGTTGGTGTGCTTCTTCCATGTGGGCTTTGTTGCTTCCCTACTAGATGGCCATTTGTTTAACTTCAAGCCTTTAAGACCCCATATACTGTGTCTTCCAATAGCAGGGCACCATCAGCTTTTTTCACCACATATGCTTATGCACCCATTTTGACTTCAGTGATTGTATCAGGAAGGTGAGCATCACAGAATGCCAGGTTACTAGAACAAAGTGTTCTTGCTTTGAGGGAGTATATGACTAGAGACCCAATATCTGTCTGATTCCTTAATACTTAACATAAATATATGTACATAGGCCTATATCCCTATCATTATATACTAATATATTTACACATACTATGTACATATTACATATACATGTGTGTTATATACTAATATATTTACATGTGTACATATGTGCATTATATATTTATACCTATATAAATGTCTTTTGTCTCCTAGGTCTTTCCTTTATTTCCTTTTACTTTCCTCCTGTCCCACTATCATGTTCAACCTTCATTCAGCAATCAGTAATTCCTCTTGGCTACATTTCACTTGATCAAACCCCACCAGGCATTCTACACCCTCCTCACCATCTATTTTAGATCTCTTGTTGTTCCCTTGTCCCTGGGTTTGTTGGCTCCCCACTTCCGTTCCCCTACCTCCCCGGCTCCCCTGCCCTCCCAGAACCTGGGTTCCATTGTTTTCTCCTCAGGATTATTTATCTTGCCTATCTTATATAGATAGATATGAGGGGGGGAAGTGAGAGGGCCTATAAATAGGTCCAGATCTGTCTGCTGACCCTTATGTGTGTTTTCTAAATGAGTCTGATGAGGTGCTTTCTGAGTCTGAAGTCTGTTTTCGTGATTCCTCTGGGACTTGGTTGCTTTGCTCCTCTTGCTGCTCTATTGCGCTCCCTCCCTATTTTGCCCCAGTGTGGGGCTCAGACCGGGCACAATCCCCACACTGTGTCTCCAGTGCTGTCCCTGAAGCTTTTTGGGTAGTGAGGCGACATCGTGTCTTGTGGAGGGGCCAGTCTTACCAGCACTTATCTTTTAAAACCTTGAAATTAATATCACTGTCTTCTAATAAATTCATCTATCAATTTGTCAGACATCTGAGGCAAATTTACTTTTTTTAAAATTTATTTTGCATCCTTCATTAGCATAACTGCCACTTACCCAAGGAACCCTGTGGGTTATGCAGTGAGCTGCTACACCATATGGCCAGCCATTCGATTCTACCAGTTTGCTCCCCGGGAGAACAAGGAGGCCTTTGGCTCCCATAAAGATTTACAGCCTCCAAAACCCACAGAGGCAGTTTGATCAGCCCTATAGGTCTAGAATCACAAAGAGTCTGAATGGACTCAGTGGCGAGTGAGCATACACTTATCTTGCCTCATTAACATTTACAAATTAGAATTCATAGCATGTGGGATAAATTATGTCAGCTCACAAAACGGAGGATAATTATACAATACGGAGAATCATGACCTAGCCAAGTTGACGTGTATGTTGGGGAGACACAATATTTTACAGGTGAAAGTTTGCTGTGAATGAGGCTCCCCTTTGTGGAGGTGGCATCCAACCTCCTCTGACTTCCCCCAAGGGAAGGAGACTCAAACTCAGCATCAGCCCAAGATGGATTCCTATCATGGGGGTCAGATGTGGCTTCCCCTGCCAGCCTCCCTTACCAATTCTGACTCCAACCATCCTTCCCACACCACTCTCCTCCTCTGATGAATTTTATAATCCATGGCAGTAGTCACACAGAACTCACAGAAAATACTTATGATTATGGAGTTTATTATGAAAGTTAATAGGTTACAATTTAGGACCAGAAATGCTCAGGATATAGCATACATTTCTTCAGTCAGGACCATCTGTGCTCAGAGGCATGGTCCTCTCTGGCCCTCAGTTTCTGAGTCATGCATCCCTTTGCTCCCTGCCTTTCTTGGGCAATGTTACAAAGCTCTTTTAGGACTGCCAATAAATGGCCAAAAGGCCTTCCACTCCACCAGTAGCCTCGCTCATAGGCATTCAGAAATAGCTCTGGGTTGTCAAAACTTTTCAACAACCCAGACAAATGTCCCCAAAGCAGTCCACAGGTCAGCCTCCTGCTGAAGAGACTCAGATTTCTCCCCCTGTGGGGTGGAAGGCCCACAGGTCTGTCTCTTGGTGCTATGTCCTCACTGCTGCTGCTTCTCTGGTGTCATAACTCTCTGTCTCCTGGATCAGGGATGTTGGTTCAGTGTTGGGTGTGTGCTTCGGCTCTACTTTTCTGATGGTACTTAGAATCTGCTGTTTCTACTTCTGAAGTGGTTCATTTTATACTTAGAGGGATGATAAAACTGACCAATCCCACATTCTATTTGCATGGTCCCACCCCACATGGTTACTGTAAGGTAAATTTGACGGAAAGCAAGAAAGAAAAGGGGCAAAGACAGAAAATAGTTTTAAAGGTTTATTTCTGAGCTCAACAGGCAAGGTTCACAGGTCCCTAGTTGGGGCCAGAGAAGTTGTATTTTCCGGGTGGGAGGTGAAGAGTTTTATAGGTCTTGGGGAGGGAGTAGCTGGGGGATTTTCCATTGTGATTGGCTGTCTGCAAAGCCGGGACTAAACAACAGTGTTCAGTGTTATCTGCAACGGTTAACCTCCTGCATCTGGGCTTGGAAGGCCACCGAAGGGGAGGAGGAGGCTTGGTTGTTGGCAATGTCCTTGGAGTGTTTTTCACTCGCCCAGGGCATTTTTCCTCTTGCTCACCTGCCAACTGTTTCTACTTAACAGTGAATGTGCACCTTAGTTACACTATTAGCAAATGACCCAGTCCCTCCAGTGTGCCTCAAAGGCCTCCCATTTGCACAGTCCTACCCAATTGTTTGATAGGAATTAGAAACTAAAAGAGTCATATCAAGTAATTCTATACTGCAGTACTTAGCCCCTCCACTATTCTCTAGTAATCATTGATAATTTATCATTTAGCCATTTCAAAACTGCTGTGCAATTTAAACTGGATAGTTGGTCATATTTTGAGATTGCTTTCTTTCATTTAGTATGATACATTTAAGATGTGTTCACGTGTTGCATTTATCAGTAATTTGTTCTTTTCTATGGTTACGTATTCAATTGCATAGACATACTTCATTTATTTGTCCTTTTACTAATTGAAAGACATTTGGGTTGATTCCAGTATTTTGGTATTAGCAGAATTGCTACAAGCATTCATATATTGATTGATTGTCAGCCCTTCCTTGAAAAAATACCTGAGTATCTTGCTGGATCATATGGTAGTTATTCTTCAACTTTATAAGAAACTGACAGACTGCTTTCCAGAATAGCTCTTCTCACTGTTACCACTTCTGCTGAATCGACTGCAGCTCCGAGCACCTTATATGTAATAGAGAGAACCCTCTTGCTCCTTTGCCGTCTTCAGAACTGTTGCTGTTTTTTAATCCATTGATATAATGTGTCTTCCAACTGGTAGGGGGGCCTTGGGGAGGCTCATGTTTTAACATTTGTATCAGATGGTATTCTGTCATTAACTGCAAGCCTCCTCCCTATTGACTGATTTTGAGAAGTAGATTGCCAGGCCTTTCTTCTTCGTTTGCCTTTGTTTAGAAGATCCCCTGCAACCCATCACCATGGATGAACCTGGGTGAAATGGGCCTAGCAGTCATAGTATCAGAACCTGAGGTGAAAGTCCACCTTTTTTTTTAACACCAATTCTGACACCCACCATTCTTCCCACAGCGCTCTCCATTTCTCCTCTGAGTTCATCGATCCATTTCCATGGCCACCCAGAGCTCAGAGCATATGCACAACTGAGTGGTTTATTAAAGTAACGGGGCAGGATTGGCAGCCTGCGGCTCAGGATCTGGATCAGTCAGCAAAGTCTGTCTTCCCTGCAGGACAGCTCGCTCGGCTCCTCCGGGACATGCAGGCCTCCTCACCCTGAGGAAAACCTCTGGGTGACCCCGCAAGACAAGCTCCTCCTAGCCTTGTCTGTAACCACTCACTCTGCCACTGGGCGCCTTCTAAGGCGGGTTAGCACCTGCAGTGGTACAGCACTTGTCTTAGGTTACAGCTCAGTAAGTTCCTCTCTCTGCCCTTCTCCTCCCGCTCCTCCTCGCTTCTTTTCTCTCCCCCTCCTCTTTTTTCTTTCTTTTATTTTTTCTTCCTGTTTTCCGTCAGAAATGCCTCCTCAATTTCAAAGCATGGTCCATCCCAGTAGACACTTAATTTGTATAGTAAGCCATAGCCATCTCTTTTTATTTTAATAGTCTGTTGACCAATCCCTGCATACCAGTCAAAGGTATATACCAGTATATACCAGTCACAGGGCAAGTTGCAGCCAAAACCAGAGAAAAAGTATCAAACCACAACTTCAGTCGGCCTTAGCCAGGAAAGGTAGGTCAACTTGGACAAAAGTAATAAACCATAGAGCAAAGATAGCTAGCTCTTCAGGGTGTAGGGGGACAATCTCTCAAGAATTTTTTTTTGTTTAAACTAAGACAACAAGCCACATAGAGAAACTTACTCTACCACATCCTGGTATTTGAAATATGAGCAGCATCACTTCCAGTACAATAGCAACAAGCAAGCCACCAAGGTGTGACAAACTGACAGGGGACACTGTCAGAGGGGGTTTGAGGCTTTGTTTCTGTGCTTGCATGTTTTTCAGCCATGCTGGTAAATGTGCTGTGGTATCTATCTCATTTGTGGTTTAAATTTTCACTCCCATAATAACTAACCATATCGAACATCTATGAAGTAAGAGTTGAGGTTGATTTTTTTCTCACGTGGATACCCGTTTATCTCAGTCCCACTGATAATATACATATTTTCGTATATATGAGGGGGAGTTAAAATGTTGCTATGAATAACTAGAAAGATTTATTAAACAAAAATATGAAAATTGTATGTTATTGTTTTGCAACCTATCCTCTAATGTTTCCCAAAATGGGCAATAACATCCCCTGGGGATGCTTGAACAATCCAAGGTGGTGCAAAACAGCAAACACCTCTACTTTATCCGGAATTATAGGCTATTGTACCAAACTTTTTAATTTCCAAGGAGAACTCAGTAATTTTTTTTCTCTGAAAAGAGGGCAGTGGGCCAAGTGAGTTTGGGAGTCTGTGGTCTGTAACTTGTGAAGGTGTTGTTTCTATTGAATGCTTCCCCCAAAGATTTGTGCTCTTCAATTTACACCCCTTAAAAGTGAAGTTTGTGCATCTTAAAGAGACTCGAGTCATGTTCCTTTTAAATATTCCCAGAGAAATAAAAAGACGTCTGAAGGGGCAAGATCAGGGCTATTGGGTGGACAGGGTAAGGTTTCTCACAGGAGAGTCCTTGAAGGCCTCAAAGAATATGCAGGTGTCTTGTTGTGATAAGAAGTAATTGCTCTGTAACTTTTCTGAATTTTTTTCCCAAAAATGAGTTTATGTTTTCTTAAAGTCTCAACATAATAAGTAATCCTTGTATGTCCTTATAGAAAACATATCTGTGGGGTACCAGCCCCTACAATCGAATGGATCCAAGGGGCGGTTGTGTAATTGAAGGATAAAATTAAAGAGACATCAGACAAGATAAAACATAAAGGTACTCATCTCAGGGACCACCATGACTTCAGGAGCCAGGTCTGGCAGGCAGAGAAAGAATATATTTTCAAGCAACACTTATGTATACTCGCGGTGGGGAGTGGAGAGTTTTGCAAGCCCACCCACCCAATGACAGGTAACCACATACTTAACAAAGTGGGCTGTGCCCTAACCTATAGGTCCCTCAGTACATTGGAGGAGTAACCTAACGCCAGTGCCTGCGGCAGGTAGTGGGAGTGGCTGTCCTCAGAGCCTCTTGAAGTTAAAGCTGCCTGGGGCTACAGAGCAATCAGCCAGGTGTTAGGAGGTAACTAAGGTAGCACTACTGTCGGAGGATATAGTGGGGAAGAGTATTCAATATGCGACTGTGATTGGGACTCACCTCCAACTCACAAGGGTGAAGGGCTTCCCCACCCCAGAAACCCAGCCTGCCCAGCTTCTTAATATAGGAGAATAAAGAATTTATCTGTGTACACTCTCTTTCCATTCTCTGCTTCCCACACATATCAATATTACATGTTCAGTGAATAACATTAATTGGTGTGTAGTTACTCAACCACGCATTACCAGAATAAACTTCAATTAATCATAATACATGAAAAGACTTCAAAAGTTCATGGGAAAACTCCATGATCTTTTAACTTTATTTTTCCACACACTTTTTGAAGCACCTTCATCATCCTTTCATGTGTATCGCTCAATTGGATTTACTGAGGATTTTTGTTTGATACTAGCTTTTGTGTCATGAAAGAATTTACCGTGTATACTCATGTGTAAGCCAAGTCTTTTAGTACATTTTAATGCAGTTTTTACGGTAAAATTAGGTGCCTCGGCTTATACTCAAGTATATACAGTAAATGTTTCCATTTTACTTTCCTGTCATAGGTCTGATGGGTAAGGAATCTGGAGGGTTTTTAAAGGCTGTAATGTCTCTCTCTTCCCCTCTGTGGAATAGAACACACACAAGGCAAAGCCTGCTACATACTGCAGCACTGCCGTCTCATCAGAGTAAACCCTGCTCCTCCTCCTCCTCCTCCTTCTCCTCCTCCTCCTCCTCCTAGTCCCCCTCCTCCTCCTCCATCTCCTCCTCCTCCTCCTCCTCCATCTCCTCCTCCTCCTCCTCTTCCATCTCCTCCTCCTCCTCCTCCTCCTCCATCTCCTCCTCCTTCTCCTCCTCCTCCTCCCTCTCCTCCTCCTCCTCCTCCATCTCCTCCTTCTCCTCCTCCTCCATCTCCTCCTCCTCCTTCTCCTCCTCCTCCTCCTCCTAGTCCCCCTCCTCCTCCTCCATCTCCTCCTCCTCCTCCTTCTCCTCCTCCTCCTCCTCCTAGTCCCCCTCCTCCTCCTCCATCTCCTCCTCCTCCTCCTCCATCTCCACCTCCTTCTCCTCCTCCTCCTCCATCTCCTCCTTCTCCTCCTCCTCCATCTCCTCCTTCTCCTCCTCCTCCATCTCCTCCTCCTCCATCTCCTCCTCCTCCATCTCCTCCTTCTCCTCCTCCTCCTCCTGTTCCTCTTCCTTTTTGCCTTTTCCCCCCACGATCCTCCCTTCTTACCTCCCTGCCCCTTTCTTCCTTGAGCCCCCCTGGTTTTGTCCTTTATAACGTGTCATGAAATATGTATCGTTATGACATTAACTGAGTCGAGCATAATGTTCTCCAGTTCTGTCCGTGGCATGAGGTGTTTGACAGATTTGTCGTTGTTTTTAAGGATGCATGGCATTCCATCGTGTGTATGCATCGGAGTTTATCCATCCTTTCCTCCCCAGGTGGGGTTTTCAATTGTTTCTTTTTGCTATTGTAGAAATTGCTGCCTTAAACATGGGTGTGCAGGTGCCTGCTCCTGCCTTGTTGTTTATTTCTTTAGGGTCTGTACCAAGTAGAGAGATTGCAGCCATGAGGTCTTTGCATTGCATTTCCTGAAGGACGTGCCACACTGCTTTCTATAGTGGTGGTGCAGTTCTGCAACCCCACCAGTCATGCAGCCTGTAATCTTATCGGCTGCATTTGTTATTTTCTGTGATTTGGAATTTTGCTAATAGTATTGGTGAGGCAGTATCTCCTTGTTGTTTTAATTTGTATTTCTCTCACAGATAATGAACGTGAGCATTCTTCATTATGTTGGCTACCCGGATGTCATCTTTAGTAAATTGTCTATTCATGTTTGGTCACCCATTTTTTTTGACTCTTATTTTTCTTATTAAGAAATAGTTGTTTTTTATCAATTTTTGAAATGAGCCCTTTATCTTTACTGAGGACTTTTGCATCTACCTCCATGAAGGAATTAGTGTAGTCCGTAGTTAGTACCTTAACCTGTTCGGATGCTGTTGAATCCACTCTGGTTCCCAGCTAACTTCTATGTGTCAAAGCGCAACAAGTAAGTTTTCAGTGGCTGATTTTTCACAGCAGATCATCAAGCCTTTTCTGCCAAAGACCGGCTCCGGCGTGTTCCTAACAGAAAGCTTGAAGTCGGGTGAATGGTCTTGAGAAAAAAGGAGAATATAGAAAAAGTAGGGTTTAGGAGGACCAAAGAAACATTCTCAAGCTTGAATTTATGCAATGGCACTTTATTAAAAGCTGAGCTTCTTTTTAAACCCCATTTCTTGGCTTCTAACATATTCTTCTGGGATAACAGCCAAGTCCAAAGACACCTGGATTTTGCAGACACGTTCTTGTCAGTCAAGGTTAAGCAAAATAGTCTGTTCTATCATATCTTAACAAAGACACACTTTGTAAGTCAAGGTTAAGCAAAATAGTTTGTTCTATCATATCTTAACAGTTCTAAGAAGCCAAGTTATATTTCTAAATACCAAAGTTCATTTAACCCCAAGTGAACTTTTTTAACTAAAAGTGAAGTCCCACTCTTTTTACCCATTAGGCCGGTTAGGATAGGGTTTTCCCGCTCTCCATTCCCTAAGACCATGCGGAAGAAATGGGAAATCACCCTACACTTTTCTTTCAAGTACCTATGAGTAGACTCAAACCTAATCTTTTTTTTGTTTACAGCAAAGGTATTAACTGTTAGCACTACTCAGAGACAGCCAGTATATTGATAAAGGCTTAGCCATGTGATTTTGGGAATTGGAAGAGGAACTGGTTTGTAGTGTTTACCAATTTCTGTAACATCAATACTCCTATTGTCTTATGTTGGGTCCTCTGGAGAAGCACAGCTGGTGGAGCTTGTATCTGTTCACAGAGATCTCAAAGAAGTGGCTCCCTCAGTTGTAGAGATTGGTAAATTCCAAATCTGTGGGTCTGATGTCAGGTTGGTGGTTCATTCTGACTCTAGCTCCAGTGACTGATGAGCCCAAGATCATCAGGGCAGGTGGCAAGCTGCTGATTGCAGAGGCACATAGATCCAGTGTCAGCAGGTACGATGACAGGCTGCTGACTCACAGTCTGCAGTGGCTGACAACCTTCAGGACTGGCAGGTAGAATGGAAGCTGCTGGTTCAAGTCTAAAGATCTAGAAGCAGAAGATAAACCAGATGCAGGATCCAGATCCAGCAAAGACCAAGCATAGAGTAACTACTCAAGACGCAAGATTGAGTCATGAGGGAAAGAGATACTGAAGCAAGAGAAGAACTCGAGCTCAGATTGGATATATTGCAGTGATACTTGTTGTGATTCACGTGCATTCCTGAGTAAGTTCCCCTTGCTCATAGTATGCAGTCCTTTAACATATTGTTGGATTGCTTCCTATTATTTTGTTGAGGATGTTTACATCCATTTCCTAAAAAGATATCGGTATGTGGTTCTTTTTACTTTTGTCTTTTTGTTACCTTGGTGATACTAGCCTCATAAAACTAAATGAGAATTCTCCCTTTCAGTGTTTTGCCAGCGTTTGAGGAGGATGGATGTTAATTCTTTAAATTTAGTTATAATTCACCCATGAAAACTATCTCAGTATTAAGTACTAGACTTTTATTTGTTAGGAAGGTTTTTTTCTTTTAATTACTCATTCTATTTCTTCTTGAGTCAATTTAGGTACTACAGGTAGGTACGTTTCATTTAATGCCCACAATCGGTTCTGTGAAATAGGGCACTTCATGATTTGGAAACAACGTGAACGCCATATTAAAATCTTGTAGGGAGCCTGGTTGTCCTTGTTGCCCCTGCTGCCATCATTGGAGTTTCTGGAGTTGGTGGCAGGAGGTGAAGAAAGGAGTGGCCGCGGCAGCGGTGATTCTGAGAGTGGAGCAAGACAAAGTGAACCAGGAAGGAACTGAGCGTGCCCAGCCTCACCAGCCTCAACCTGAGCCAGAGCAGCTCAGGCCCAACACCTGCTGCCAACTGCTTGTCTTCAAGATAAAGCCTGGAGAACCCACAATGAGAGCCACGTCCCGTGTGTGTGTGTGTGTGTGTGTGTGTGTGTGTGTGTGTGTGTGTGTTACGTTAATGAGGCAACATGAGTAGAGTATGTGTCTAAAGCCACACTCACTGAAGATGTAACAAGAAGAGATTGAGCACGCAATGAAGCAAGCAGAGGGAGATAGGGGAAGATGGATTCTACGCCACATGAAGCTCACCGTGGTGCCAATAAACAGAAGCAGAAAAGAGACTTTCTCCTGTAGCGGACACACAGAGAGATCCTTCCTCTAGAGTTGATACTTTGGATTGGGATTTCTAGCCTCCTAACTTGTGAGAAAATCATGTCACACCCACATGTGGAAGTTCTACCACAGCAAAGTAAAAAAAAATCCCTGCCATCAAATCGATGCAGATTCATAGCAATGCCATAGGACAGGCTCGAGCTGCCTCCGGATTTCTGAGACTGTCTTTAGGGGGAGGATGCCTCCTCTTTCTCCCCAGGAGGGTCTGGAGGGGTCAGACTGCTGCCCTGTGGTTAGCCAACACGGAACTCGCTGTGCCAGGAGGCCTCTCCTACTGCAGCAGAACGAGACCATTAAGCAGGCCGCTCTGCTTGTCACGTGATCATTGAAGAGCGTCTTTCCTGAGCTCAGTGGTCAATCAGTGAGAGAGTGACATGGCATTTTCTTTCATGTCTGGATCCAAATAGAATGCACTCTCAGCTCTGCAAGATTGGGTCTGAACATGGACAGTCCTCCGATATGTACGGGTCTGCATTTTACAGAATCCAAAAAGCAGCCAGAGGTTTCAGCTTAGGGACCTGTCAGGTCTTTTCTGAGCCCATGGCTAGCCCTACATATGTGTTTTGCCCTTTGGTGTCCCCAGTGGACGCAAGAGCCGCACAAAGTCTTTCTGCCCCTTGGGGTTTCGGACACTTAAATCTGTACAAGAGCAGACAGCCTCATCTTTCTCCCATGGAGCAACTGGTGGATTCGAACTGCTGACCTCTCAGAAGCTCAGTGCAGAGCTCACCACTCTACGTGGGCTCCTTTCAAAACCTTATTCCCCCAATCAGCTTCTTCCTTCCTCAGCTTTTGGGTTGACCTGCTGCTTGCCTAATTAGCTGTCTCTTGCCTCAGGTGGGCACAGGTATTATATAGCCCTAGGAGTAACCGTGGTGGTGTAGTGGTTGTGTATTGGGCTGCAATCAGTTTGTTCCGCAGTTCAAGACCATCAGCAACTCCTGGAGAGAAAGACTGGACTTTCTACTCCTGTAAATGGAGTCTCGGAAACCCATAGCAGGGTGCTATGAGTCAGCATTGACTCGATAGCAGTGAGTTTGGTTTTTGAATGAAAGAACCCTAGGGTCCCTGGTGGCATAGTAGTGACACCTTGGGTTATTAACTTCTTCTAGGTACACAGTTCGAAACCACCAGCCACTCAGTGGGAGAAAGACGGGGCTTTCTACTCCAGTAGGCAGTTACGGTGTCGGAAACTCGCAGGGGCAAATCTGCCCTGTCCTAGGAGGTCCTTATGAGTCAACATCAACTTGATGGCAGTGAATTTGGTTTGGGATTTTCAGAGAGCCCTGGCTGCATAATGGTTCGGTGCTCAGGTATTAGCCGCTGGGTTGGTAATTCCAGCCCCCAAAGCACCTTCTCAGGAGAAAGACGTGGTAAGGTATAAAACATGTTTTCACTTGTTGCCGGTAGTGTCACCCAGTGACGTGAATTGAAGGCAGGCTCCGTGTTGGTCCTTTTCCAAACTGCGGATTCATAGCCACATTTATGTATTTGTGACACCGTCCACGATGCCCTCAATGGCATGAGCCAGCTACAGGAATGCCGGACCCTCCTTGGGTTGCCACTGAACTCGTGTGGGGATGCCACCGCCCTTTAGATCCAATTTAGCGGCTTCGTCCTCCATGACGCACTTTCCCGTTGGCTGTGTTTTCAAAATCAGATTCTAGATTTCTGAAAATGTCTCACTCTACCACTTTTTGCTAGATTGATAGTTACTTCAAAATGTTCGTGGCAATACCGTTTTTCAGTATGAATTCAATTTATTTAATTTTTATAGGACTATTTTGTAATTCCTCCCTGAATGAATTTGTAGTTGGTTTCTTTCAAACTTAAAATTGTTTGTAGAAGCCTATCATTGTCCTTTTAATTGTATAAGGTCTGTAGTAATAAACCCACTTATTATTCTATTTTCTTTTTCTTGGTCATTTCAGTTATGGTTTTATTGATTTTATTTATCTTGTCAGAAAACCAAATTTTAGTGTTATTGCTCGCCAATCACAAACTTTGCCAAAGTGCTCACGTATGGTGTGATTTTTTAGATATCTTTCTGTTACTGATTTTTGGTATGTCACTTACGGCTGGAGTAGATATTTTCTAGGATTTCAGTTGTCTTCTTTGTTTGTTTAAAGTGTGTTAGGCCCAGTAAAATGCCCTGTTGGTGAACATCCCGTGAAAAAGAGTGAGACCCTTTAAACATGTCTCCGTCTACTCGCAGGCTCATGGTTTAGAATGCAAGACAGCCCTTTCTCTCTCCCAGCCCCGTGAGCACCCATTTCCATCCCACAGTGTCCTATTGACTGCGTGTCAGGACAAGTCGTTGCTGATGTCTTACACCTAGTAGCCAATGCTTATGCTTTGCCTTATCTTTTCTTGGTTTTGATAAAGTGTGCTATCGATTGATTTGTAGAATAGGTGCCTAGTCTGTATGATTTTTAAATCTTTACAAAAACATCTTTGTTTTTCCTTTACCTTGAACAAGAATTTGGCAGGTTAGACAAGGAGTTCTAGGTTCAATTTTTTTTCCAATTAGAACTTCATGGACATTCTTTCCTTTGTCTCTTAGCATATATTTGTGTATATGAAAAGTCATGTGTCAAATTTGGGGGAGAAAGGCTTCGTGTCCCCATAAAGAGTTCTAGTCTCGGAAACCCACAGAGGCAGTTCTGTCCTGTAGGACCGTTGTGAGTCGGAATAGAATCGATGGCTATGAGTGATGTCAGTTTATTCTGATTTTCTTAGTTATGGTAATCTGAGTGCTGAAGTGGGGTGATTGTGCCCTGGGGGTATAGTATTTGTCTTTATTTCAAAGAAATGTAGCCTTTTAAAAAAAACATAGATATTACAAATAAATAAAATGTTGTATATGTAGCACAATTTATCATTTCTCCCATTGGCTATTTTGTGTCCATATTCACGGGGCCTGAGTTCACAGTTCCTTGTCCTTGTGTGGAGAGCTCTTCTTATAAGTTTTTGCTTTCTGCTAGGGGTTCTAAGCCAAAAAAAGTGGAGAGCAATATGTAAACTTGACTGACGGGTTTGTTTTTTTAAATTAATCCTTTCCTCCTCCCTTTTGAGATGGCTTCCTTTATACCTAGTAGGATAGCAATCACAATTGAGCATGTTACCAATCACACAGAGCTGTTAGTGATTCTTACCCAAACCCAACAGAAAAATTAGCGTCATTTAATTGGAGTAACCAGGGCGACGGCTAGAAGATCCTTATGAAATAATTCATTGCATTGCACCTCCCTGACAGACCAGACGCTCTTTGACAACCGGGTTTTTTGCTTTATTCATGTTTGTGTGTCTCTAGCACAATTCCAGGAATAGAGTGGAGCTCAATAAATATATGTATTGAACAAGTATTTTTCTATATATAAAGCAGGATGCAGAACAGCATCCTAGCGTAGCTTTTCAGAATAAATTCTACAGTTGGTACATTAAAAGCTAGATCACATACATCTTTCAATAGTACTTTATTCTGACCACTTCCGATTGAATTGAAATGTGCTGTTACAGGTACCAGTGACATTCAAGGATGTGATTGTGGAATTCAGCAAGGAGGAGTGGAAATTACTTAACCCTGCTCAAAAGACCCTGTACAAGGAGGTGATGTTGGACAACTATAGGAACCTAGTCTCAGTGGGTGAGAAAATTTTTCTGATATCTAAGGCCTAGTAGTGTGTGTTTTCTTTCCAGTTGCGAGGACATGTGAGGTCCTTATGAGGCTCAATAATAGTATAGTAGCTTTAATTTCAGGGGTCAGAGTTGACTAAAACACTCTGGATTTATTGCTTCTCGGCCTTTTGGCTAAGATCAAGTGTAGTAAAACTCTGGATTTATATTTAGAAAAAAAATCCATGTTCCTGCTAGCCCATTGAAAGAATATAGATTCACCAAGGCTGTGTGAGGTCGTCATTGTTCTGCGCCTAAAACTGTATATTTTTGTCCTTCGGAGTCTCTAAATTCCAAGAAACTTGCACCATTTTGTTTCTTCTATTTCTAGGCTATCGTGCAAATAAGCCAAATACGGTCTTCAAGTTGAAACAAGGAAAAGAACCATGGATATTAGAGGTAGAATTTCCACGGAAGAGCTGCCCTGGTGAGTTAGCAGAGATTATAGTTCCCTTTTATTGCTGAAGTGGTAATACTCTTTTTTATATTCTTTAATCTTTTGAAAACATTATCGGGAATTTCCTTTTCAATGCCCTATGATTCTAGAAATGACTGAGAACATTTGATCTGTATGTGAAGGAAACCCAAATCCATTCTCAGTTTTCATTCTCTGCCCTTCCTTTGCTTGACATTTTAAAAATAGATTTATTTCTCTTTCTCATATGCAAAATCCATGCCCTGCCAAACCTTTACTTGGACTCTTTCTCTAGAATTCTTGGTTCTTCACACCCTTCTATTGAAGTATTCAGCTGTAATCTGAAAATGATTATCAAGTTGGCCTATACTGTTTCCCTAAATTCCATTTCCCCCTTTCACTAACAATGAAATTGCTCAGACTTATTGTCAGTCCATTTTAACTTCCTGTTTTCTCTTTAAATTCTGAAATGAGAGTATGAATCATTATGTCTTAAATTAATTGAATTATTTCAGATTCAGTAACCTCCTTTAGGTGATGTTTGCTCTTTACATGTAATGCTGGTTGTCTTTTCTAAAATCTACTCTGACTTAGAGTCCTCTCACACTAAGATACTCTCACCCTGATTCCTTAAATGCTTTTCATATGTCTTTCGACAAGTGCACTGAACTAGTGCAGGAACAGGACTGAGCCTTGGTACATATTATTTGCTTATTAAATATATGTTGAGCTAACATTTTATTCCCAAGAAACACTCTGTCTTTTGTGTTCTATACTCTTCAGAGTAATTGCTTCAAGTCTCACGACAAAAGCACTAGTTTTATAATGACGTCTTGGCATTTATATCTCCAGCATCTTTGTCATCCATGTTTCAGTTTACCATCTTGCAGAATAGTTCCATTGATCTCTACTTTCCTTCTAACATTAGAAACTAGCTATGAATTGAAATTCTCACAGTGATTGTCTAATGCAGTAAATTTATATTGCCAGTAACATTTATTATGTGCCACTGACTAAGGCATTACCATAGAAACATAAATCTATTTCATGCCTGATCCTCTTTTATGTACTGTAACATATATCTTCGTGCTTTCAAAACTCATGCCAGGCTCTTTTTTATCCACTCTTAGAAATTATTTCCAAACAGGATATTTTCTTTTGTGTATATTCAAGGTAACTCTGTACACATCTTTTTATAAAACATTTCATTGTGAGTTATGTGACTATGTACAAAACATACCAGTTTGTACGTTCAGCAACTCATCAGCCCTCCAAAAGCCTTGTCTTGTTTCAATAATTTTTCACCCATTTCCCTCGTTGAATGCTGTCTTTCCCTTCACCCACATTAACACCGTCTACCCTCTAGTCTGTGACTTCTTCCTCCTTTTCCACCCCTAGTAACCACCAAAGTCTACTAAAAATCCTACTTTTGTCATCTAGGTTTTCAGGAATAAGGCCATATACTCTGGCTTCTTTATCCAATTTAATCTTTTCCTTTGTATTTTTCATAAACACATTTGCCTATCAATTTTCCTTATCACCCTACCTACTGTTTATTATTCTTAATGGGCTCACGAAATTCTCTTCTCCCTTTTCAACAATGCTTTCAATATCTTTTGTTCTCTGTGACCCATTCTTTTTGTTGATTTTTTTCTAAATCATTTCATTAGGGGCTCATACAACTCTTATCACAATCCATACATATATGAATTGTGTAAAGCACATTTGTACATTCATTGCCCTCATCATTCTCAAAACACTCACTCTCCACTTAAGCCCCTGGCATCAGCTCCTCATTTTCCCCCTCCCTCCCACTCCCCCCTCCATGAATGCTTGATAATTTATAAATTATTATTTTGTCATATCTTACACTGTCCGACGTCTCCCTTCACCCACTTTTGTGTTGTCCATCCCCCAGGGAGGAGGTTATATGTAGATCCTTGTAATCGGTTACCCCTTTCCACCCCATCCTCCCTCTACCCTCCCAGTATCGCCACTCTCACCACTGGTCCTAAAGGGATCATCTGTCCTGGATTCCCTGTTTCCACTTCCTATCTGTAGCAGTGTACATCCTCTGATCTAGCCAGACTTGCAAGGTAGGACTGGGATCATGATAGTGGGGGTGAGGGGGGTAAGCATTTTGGAACTAGAAGAAAGTTGTATGTTTCATCATTGCTACATCGCACCCTGACTGGCTCATCTCCTCCCCAAGAATCCTTCTGTAAAGGAATGTCCAATTAACTACAGATGGGCTTTGGGTCTCCACTCCACACTCCCCACCTATTTCACAATGATATGATTTTTTTTTCTTATGATGCCTGATGCCTGATCCCTTCAACACCAGCACAGGCTGGTGTGCTTCTTCCCTGTGGGCTTTGTTGCTTCTGAGCTAGATGGCCGCTTGCTTATCTTCAAGCCTTTAAGACCCCAGATGCTATATCTTTTGATAGCCGGGCACCATCAGCTTTCTTCACCACATTTGCTTATGCACACGTGTCTTCAGCGATCATATGGGGGAGGTGAGCACACAGTGATATGATTTCTTTCCACTCAAGATTAAATTGTTTATTGATTAGACATGATAATGGATGATACATAAGTTCCAACTCCATCTGCAATTTTATCTGCTACCACTATTCAATTTAGATATATTGCATAGGATGTGCCAACGACCATATTTTATAACCAAATAAACTGTTAATTAATTTGCTTGGGTGGCCATTTTTAATGGTGAACTCCAGGCTACAAAACAGCAACTGTCAGTGCAACTAACAGCCAAGGTCTCCGACAACAGAGGCTCCTCTGCCCAGCGGTCTTCTCAAGTTATTTGTCAGTATGTTTCAAGTCAACCTGGCACCGCCCTCAACGGAGCCTACACTTCACACTGTCGGGGCAGTTTATACCAAGATGGCTTAAGAGCAGACTTTACACAGCACATTTTTAAAAGGCATTTATTTAGCGTCATGATCAGACTATTACATTTAGCAATCAACAGCATGGGTGCAAAAAAAAGAAAAACTACATGAAAACCCCTTGTTGGAATGTTTACACTTTCCACAGAACAGCAACTAAAATAACCCGTTATGCAATTAGTCACAAATCCAGCCCTCAAGGTCTTTTGCCAATACACATAAATATTGTCTAAAACATGTCTCCTTTGTAGCAGCTAGGCCCTGCCACCACTGTGCTTGGCTGAGTTCACAAACCTGTTGTAACCTGTAGCTGCCCTGTCACTTCTCTGGCTCTCCTCTCCTGCTGAGCTGTGTTTCCTGGTAGTCACTTAACATCTTCTGCCACTGCCATAACTACTGCTCCTGTTTGAGCCACCCCAGCCTCCTTGGTTTCGTGGTTTGGCAAAGTTTTGACCTCCACCGCCATAAGGGCCAGAGCCTCTGCCTCCAAAGTTCCCTCCCTTCATTGGTCCAAAATTGGAAGACTGGTTGTTGTAGTTGCCAAAATCATTGTAGCGTCCACCACCTCCAAAGTTGCTTCCACTACCACCGCCAAAGACACTTCCGCCATTGTTATAGCTGCCACTCCCGCCATAGCCACTTCCCTGGTCTCCATAGCCCTCTCCACCACTTCCATAGCGTCTGCTTCCTCCAGAGTACCCAGGGCCTCCTCCATAACCACCATCATTACCAAAGCCATTATAGCCATCCCCACTGCCGCCATATCCGCCACCAGCGCGGCTGCCACCAAAGCCACCACATCTGCTGAAGTTTCCACCCCGACCAAAATTGTCATTCCCACCAAAACCACCACCTCGGCCACCACAGAAGTTTCCAGAACGGCTGTGACCTCTTTGGCTGGAGCAGGCGCTGGCCAGCTCTTGCTTCGACAGGGCTTTCTTTCTGTACTTCACAGTTGTGGCCATTCACAGTGTGGTGTTTCTGAATGACGATCTTATCTACGGAGTCGTGGTCATCCAAAGTCACAATAGCACAGCCTGTCTTCTTGCCACTGCCTTGACCAGTCATGATTTCAGTCACTTCAGTTTTCCTATACTGCTCAAAATGATCTCATACGTGGTGCTCTTCAATGTCTTCTTTAATGCCACCAAGAAAGATTTTTTTTTCACCGTGAAATGGGCGCCTGGTCTTTGGGAATCTTCTTGTGAGACAGCCCTCTTTGGTTCCACGACTCTGGCATCTACGTTGTGTGGCCGTGCCTTCATGGCCGCGTCCACCTCTCCACAATTGAGGAGGTGACAAACCCAAAGCCTCCGGAGCGCTTGGTGTTTGGGTCTCTTATCACCACACCGTCCGTAAGGGTCCCCCATTGCTCAACGGCTCCGCAGACTCTGATCTGTTGTTTCAAAGCTCAATCCTCCAATAAAGAGTTTCCGCAGTTGTTCAGGCTCTTTAGGAGACTCTGGTTTAGACATGATGGTGGTAGGGAGAGAAAGCCCGAAGATGCTTCCTCCATGGCGTTCACAAGCAGAAAGCAATGATACAATTTTTTGTTTTTTGATGCCTGATACCTGATCCCTTCAGTACCTCGTGATCATACAGGCTGGTATGCTTCTTCCATGTGGGCTTTGTTGCTTCTCAGTTAGATGGCCGCTTGTTTATCATCAAGCCTTTAAGACCCAAGACACTATATCTTGATTGCCGGGCACCATCAGCTTTCTTCACCACATTTGCTTATGTACCTGCTTTGTCTTCAGTGATCGTGTAGGAAGGTGAGCATCATGAAATGCCAGCTTGATCAAACAAAGTATTCTTGCATTGAGGAATACTTGAGTGAAGGCCCTATGTCCATCTGCTACCTTAATACTAAACCTATACACATATTCACATAGATCTATTTCCACCTCCTCATATATAAATATATTTACATATATGCATGCCTTTATTTAGACCTCTATAAATGCCCTTTGCCTCCTCTTTCCTCTATTTCCTCTTGTCCCACTATCATGTTCAGCCTTCATTTGGGTTTCAGTAATTCCTCTTGGTTACATTACCCTTGGTCACACCCTACAAGGCCTCCTACATCCTCCTCACCACCGATTTGGATCACTTGTTGTTCCCTTGTCTCTGGATTTGTTAACGCCACTTCCTTTCCCTCCAACTCCCCCTCTCCCATGCCCCCCCTGAAACTGTCAGCCCCCTTGTTTTCTCCTCCAGATTGTTCATCCAGCCTATGTTATTTAGACAGACCTGCGGAGATAATAACATGCACAAAAACAAGACAGAGCAAAACCAAGCAACAAAATAAAACAAAACAACAAGACAATGACAACAAAACAAAATAACAAGAAAGAAAATCTTGTAGTTAGTTCAAGGACTGTTTGTTGGCCTTTAGGAGTGTTTTCTGGCCAATTCTAATGGGGTGCCATGCCCTGGCCCCAAACTCTATTTTTGGTATTTCCTGGGGACTTCTTTTGTTCCTCTTGCTGTTCTGTTCCACACCCTTACTGTTTTGCCTCGGTGTGGTAGAATCACATTGGGCGGAATTCCCACACTATGTCTCCAGTGTTGTCCCCTTTAGGGCTATGGGTCAGTGAGGGATGTCCTGTCTCATAGTGGGGCCGACCATATGGTCTTCTCTGTGGACTGGCTGCTCTGAGTGGGAATATCATCGTCAAGGCTTGGTGGCCCAGGATGTACTCCACTCTCTCTTCCTTCCCCTTCATTTGCTCCTATGTGCTCTGATCAGACATGTCCCTCTCCCAGAGCTGCAGATTCAGTGCTCTCCTCTGAAATAAATTCTTCTTGTGGGAGGGGCAGGTGTCCACGTAGTTGAGATTGGGGCCAGCCCCTCAGACCTCTCCACTGGCTCCCTCTTCCATGCCGGCATGTTGCATTCACATCTTGGAGCACTGGGTTGAAGTCTGGTTCCTCTTTCCCTGTGGAGATATAAACAATACCCTCCCCTTGGGTGGGTTAGTGCCCTGTGCCCCCACTACCCATATCTTTTTTTAATTTTTTCATTTCCCCTCCTCCTTGTTAGTTGGCTCCCATATGTATCACTGGATTTGTTCTGGCCCTGCCATACTACCTGGGCCTCACCCCAGGAATGTTTGTATACAATAACTTTTTCCCTGTGCCCCTTTTGCATTTTTTAAAAGCTTACCTCAGCAGACTCATGTTGCACTTGTCTTTTTGTGCTTGGCTTACTTTATTTAGCATGATTTCCTCTAGTTCTTCCCATGCAGTGACATGCTTCATATGTTCATCACATCACTGCTTTTTAGCAATGCATGGTACTCCATTGTATGTATGTACAACAGTTCTTTAACCCACTGGTCAGTTGATGGAAATTTGGGTTGTTTCCAACTCTTTGCAATTGTGAACTGTGCCGCAATGAACATTGGAGCACAGATGTCTGGCTGTGGTTTGTTTCTTGCCTCTTCTGGGTATATGCCCAGAAGGGGGATTACTGGGTCAGATGGTAGCTCGATTTCCGTCTGTTTTAGATATCACCAGATCAATTTCCATAGTGGCTGGAAATACTTCAGGTTCACCAGCAGTAGATGAGAGCTCCTGTCTCCCCAGGACCCCTCCAACACTTGTTGCTTTCTGATTTTTTGAATTGGGCTATCTTTGAGGGTGCTAGGTGGTATCTCATTGTTGTTTTAATTTGCATTTCTCTTATAGCTAAAGATATGTTTATTGGCCGTTCAGATTTCTGCCCCTGTGAAACTTCTGTTCAGGTCTTTTGCCCACCTCCACAGTGGGCAATTAGTATTTTTCTTTTTGGAAGCTAGCAGAGTATTGTAGACTTTAGTAATAAGACCTTTGTCTGATGTGTCCTTGCTAAAGATGTTTTCCCAGGCCGTGGACTCTCTTATTACTCTCTTGGTGAATTCTTTCGATCTACACGGTGTTTTATCTTCAGTATATCCCATTTGTCAATTTGTACCTCCTCTGTGTTTATGTCCTTCCCTATTTCTGATAGCCTATGTATTCCCTGTGCCAAAGTTCTCAAGTTGGTCCCAATTCCCTCAGTGATGGCCCTAATAGTTTGAGGGTTAACTTCAACATCTGTGATCCACCTTGAGTTTATTCTTGTGCATGGAGTGAGTTAAGGGTCTCGCTTCATTTTTCTGCAGGTAGATATCCACTTTTCCAGCATCACTTGTTAAAGAGGGCATCTGCTTCCCATTGGATATTTTTGGGCCACTTGTCAAAGGCCAGTTGTCTGTATGCTGATGATTTTATTTCTGGGGTTTCAGTCCATTCTTCATTTTTAATATAGCTTTCTCTTTGACATTTTGAAAGTCATATTTATAAAACAAAATATCAGAGATGTTATTGATTTATGTTCCATTCCCTGTCTGCCAGAGCATTGCTTTTTGTGCTTTTCCAATCCAAAGGAGTTGAGGAATTTATATTTGAAAGCTCTTTATTTTGGGAAATTGGTCTGAAGCCTAGGAACCAATCCTAAGATTATAATAATGTGTTAAATTTATAAACTATTAAATTTTGTATTCCTTTATAGGCCTATGGAATATGGATTACCTAAGAGCGAGGTGCCAAGAAATCCAAGCTGAAAAAGCAAGGCAAGTCAATAATTTTTATTATAAGGAGCCTTATGAGAAAGAATTCTGTTGAATATACTGGGGTTGGGAGAATACTAGTTAATAATAGAGAAAATGCACAGTGGAATGAATCTCAAAGAATATAATCCAAGTAAGAATGCCCTTTTTCATCATTCACACTTTTTTCAGAGTCTGGATATTAAAATTTTGAAACCTTCTGAATTTTGCAATAAGGAAAGTTTTAGAAGACAAGGCAGTTTAGAGACTGGTGAAAATAATGCAAGATAGGGTTCATTCTACCAAATATTAAACTGCATGTATGTTAGAGAGCTTACACATTAAAGAAACACTGTTCATCTAACATATGTGGGGGAAATGTCAAGAAATTGGTCCTCAGGGTTATTCAGAGAATTCACACGGGCCCTAACATATGTGGGGGAAATGTCAAGAAATTGGTCCTCAGGGTTATTCAGAGAATTCACACGGGCCCTAACATATGTGGGGGAAATGTCAAGAAATTGGTCCTCAGGGTTATTCAGAGAATTCACACGGGCCCTAACATATGTGGGGGAAATGTCAAGAAATTGGTCCTCAGGGTTATTCAGAGAATTCACACGGGCCCTAACATATGTGGGGGAAATGTCAAGAAATTGGTCCTCAGGGTTATTCAGAGAATTCACACGGGCCCTAACATATGTGGGGGAAATGTCAAGAAATTGGTCCTCAGGGTTATTCAGAGAATTCACACGGGCCAAAAGGAAAAGGAAAAGAAGAGCCTCATAAATATAATGAATTTTGGAAATGTTTCTCTAGGAACGGAGCACTCATGAAACACCAGGACACTCAAGCCAGAGAGAAAGCTCCAGAGAGTGGAAAGTCCTCTGAGAAGTCTTCCCCGGTAGGACCTCAGAATACTCATTCAAAGGAGAGACCCCCTGAAAGTGGAAAATCTTCCGCTAACAATGGAGATGTCACAACCCATCAGAAATCTGCGACCAGAGTGAAGCGCTATGAATGCAAAGAGTGTGAGAAGACCTTCTACCACCTGTCATCTCTCAGCAGACACCTGAGAACTCATGTCGGGGACAAACCCTATGAGTGTAATCAGTGTGACAAAGCCTTTTATCAAAAGCCACACCTGATGGAACATCAGAAAACACACACAGGGGAGAAACCTTATGAATGTCCAGAATGTGGGAAGTTCTTCTATGTGAAGGCATACCTCATGGTACATCAGAAAACCCACACGGGGGAGAAACCCTATGAATGTAAGGAATGCGGGAAAGCCTTTTCCCAGAAGTCACACCTCACGGTCCACCAGAGAACACACACAGGGGAGAAACCCTATAAGTGTTCAGAATGTGGAAAGGCCTTTTCTAGGAACACACACCTCAGGACCCATCAGAGGAGTCACACAGGGGAGAAACCGTATGAATGCAGTGAATGTAAAAAGTCCTTCTACCAAAAGTCAGCCCTCACAGTCCATCAGCGAACTCACACAGGGGAGAGACCCTTTGAATGTAATAAATGTGGGAAAAACTTTTACTATAAATCGGACCTCACTAAACATCAGAGAAAACACACAGGAGAGAAGCCTTACGAATGTAATGAATGTGGTAAATCTTTCTCGGTGAATTCAGTCCTCAGGCTGCATCAAAGGACTCACACAGGAGAGAAGCCGTATGAATGTGCGGAATGTAAGAAATGCTTCTCTCAGAAGTCATACTTTGTCATACATACAAGGAAACACACAGGGGAGAAACCTTATGAATGTAAGGAATGTGGAAAATCCTTTATCCAGAGGTCAAAACTCACAGCACATCAAAAGACACACACAGGGGAAAAATAGCATGAATTCAGAGAGTCATCCTGTCTTAATCATTCTTCTGAGTAATCAGATAAACTCATAAAAGAGATAAACTTTATTACCAATGTGGGCTTGTAATTGGTCATAATCTTTCTGTAAACATATAGAGAAATTTTCTGAGAATCTATCAAGGAGAAATGTTGGCATATATCAGGCTTTACTAAATATCAGAAAGTATAGATGACATAAGGCCTGCATATATAAAATATATGTCAACATAGATATCACACAGCAGAACATCTTATAAGTAAAATGAATGTCAGAAAATTTTTCTGTCAGTCCACCATTGGCAAACATCTAAGAGCTCATATGTATGAGAAATTCTTATCCGTATCCTGAGCTCACATATTAAAACTCAATGAGGTAAATGCAAACATGTGACAAGTACATAACCCTTTATCAAGAAGTCAGGTTTCATTGAATGTTAGATTGGTGATAGTGGAATAATGCCTTTATAGATATTTTAAATATGTGAAAGTTTTTTAAACAAAATTTCAAAGATAATACATACTGATCGAACACTGAATACTAGAAGCTGTATTGCAGATTGATTCCAGTATTTTCTTTTTTAAAAAGAAACTTGCAAATGTCTGGGTATATGAAGCTTTTTGAAAGCACGGATAAATCAAACAACCAGGCAACAGCACTGAGAATAAGTGGAGAGTCCTTTAAGCTGTAGGACTCGTGTGTATGTGAGTGTGTCACATTGTGTACTTGATATGCATGTGAACCTACTCATAAATGTATATAGGAAATGTGTAACCTTCAATCAACTATGATGTATATAAAGATGTTTTGTATTAAATCTCAGCAGTATTTTCTGTTAAAGTGCAATATTCTTTTAAAATTATAATGCATATTTTGTCTTATTTTCTTGTAAACAAATGGATTTAGACATCATTACTGAACTAATCTTTTAAAAAGGAGCTATAAGAATGCTTTTGTAAAATTTCCAACTGCCTCATGACCAGCGAAATTTTGCATGAGAGACATTTATTTTTAGCAAAAGCCTGACTTGATAGTTTTATATGCTGCTGACAGCACCAATATTTATCACACTCTGCAGAATAAAAATAGATAATGCTTTGTAAAGAAATATTGTCATGCTAATGACTTAGCAGGGTGCAGAGCTGTCTGCTTTTGTAGTTAGTACAAGAATCTTCAATGTTCTTCACTACCTTTTTCTAACCAGTATAGCACCATGGCATAGTGGGTAAGATTCTGCCTAGGCTTCGATGCTTGCATGGAGCATACCACATCACCTCTGTGCCTCAGTGTTTGTGTGTTTGTTTCTGTAAATGTCTTATGATGCTTTAACACCTAAATGGGTTCATGTGTTTAAAGTACTTAGAATTAGTGTCTAGGGTACAGGGAGAGCTATTTGTTAGATATTGTCATCGTTATAATTCACTGTTCCTGTATTATACTGTACTATTTTTCCTGAATTGCACCCTGCTTTATTGCTGATAGTGCCTTGATTTAATTTAATTTTGTTGTCCATTGCTCCCGCAAGTGCTTTAGGGACAAGGGTTGTTGGCACTTTACAGCCCATGGACCAGATGTGGCTGATTGTCCTTATTTAGTCTACAAGCTAAAAATAGTTTTGCATTTTAAAATGGCTATGAAAAAACACTATTTATGATATGAAATGTATATGAAATTTGAATCTTACTGTCCATACAAACCAAACCCATTGCTATTAAGTTGATTCTGACTCACAACCACCCTACTTAGGGTTTCTGAGGCTGTAAATCTTTATAGAAGCAATGGGAGCAGATAGCCTCATCTTGCTCCCACAGAGTGGATGGTGGATTTGAACTGCCAACCTATGGTCAGCAGTCTAACACTTAACCAATATCACCACTAAGGTTCCATTTACTGTCCATAAATAAGTTTTTTTTAGAAAAATAAACCAAACATATTTATTTATGAGCTGGCTAGAGATGCCTTCATTTTCTAATGGCAGAATTGAGATTGTATTGGAGTTGTATCGGAGACTACCATATGGCCTACCCAGCCCAAGATATTTATGATCTGGTGCTTTGCACGATGAATTTGCCAATTCCTGGTCTATGCTAATCTTGGGAGGCCTTGTAACAGTGATTGGTTTCATAGTGGGCATAGGACCAGAATCTTGCCAATGAAGTACTTCCAGCCTATTCCGAGGGACTGAGAGGAAATGTTATTGTTGGCAAGAAACACTTGGTGACGGCCATGTGTGGACAGGTTACTTCATCGCATCGTATTACCCCAACAACAGGAGAGCAGAAAAGTGCTAAGAACTTAAGTAAATGACAATAGCACTGAAAAGTTGAATTTTCCAGTCCTTGAGATACAACATTTAGGGGATTTTTGTGATGTTAGATCATAAAATTTTCTGAAGATCTTCAAATCAAAGAGGTTGAAGTTTTCTGTTACATAGACCTGAAAAACGTTGCAACAAATATAGAAACATACTTTTATAAATGTTATTCTTCAGAAATTATGTATGTAACAATTTGTGAGAAGTAGACTTTTATTCGGTATATTTATGTGTTAAAAGTCTAAGTGTAAGGAGTAAAATTATTTTTTTCAAAGAAATGTGTTTTTACTTGCTGAATTTTTATAGTATCAAAATGAGATTTCCTGATAGAATATAGCAGTAAATATATTGAGTGATCATTGTCTGAATTAAGTTGACAATAGACACACCCCCACAGTATTGCTTTATTTTCTTCAATGCCATTTTTGCCTATATTTATTATTTTCTAACTGTATCATGATAAAATGTAAACGTTGTATCACTTAGTTAACATAATTTAATAACAAAAAATTCAAAATATCTAATTCTGTCTGCCACATATACTAGTAAGCTATAAAATTGTTTTATTGTCTGTACTTCATGTAATTGTCAAATCTATTTCAATTTAACCCTGCCACCTTATTTTCTTTTCCTAATAAAGATTACTTCCTTGATGTTCACTGTCTTAAGCATACCTCATTCGGATTTGTCTGTTGATTGACACTGATTAACACCTTGTAATTGTGTGTTGTTGAGTTGATTCTAACTCACAGCACTCCACCTGGCAGTACTTTCTTGGGTGTAAACTTTATGGGAACAGATTGCCGGTTCTTTCTATTGTGGAGCTGATGAATAGCTTCTAACTGCCACCTTTTTAATGAACACATATTATGGATTGAATTATGTATCCCCAAATTTTGCTGTTAGCTTGGTTCTCACTCATAATGACTCTATGTACAACAGAAAGAAACACTGCCCGGTCCTGGGCCCTCCTCACCATTGTTCTCATGCTTGAGACCATCAATGCAGCCACTGTGTCCATCCACCTTGCCCAAGGTCTTCCTCTTTTTTTTGCTACTTCTCTACTTTACCATGCACGATGTCCTTCTCCAGGGACTGGTCTCTCCTAACATGTCCACAGTACATGAAGCAAAGTCTTGCCATCCTTGCCTCTCAGGAGCATTCTGGCTGTGCTTCTTCCAAAATAGATCTGTTGTTCTTTTGGCTAACCATGGTATTTTCATTATTCTTTGCCTGCATCACAATTCAAATCCATCGATACTCTTCAGTCTTCCTTATTTAATGCCCAACTTTCACATGCATATGAGGCAATTAAAAATGCCATGGCTTGGGTCAGGCTCACATTTATCCTCAAAGTAACATCCTTGCTTTCCAACACTTTAAAGAGGTCTTGTACAACAGATTTATCCAATGCAGTGTGTCCTTTGATCTCTTGACTGTTTTCATGAGTACTGAGTGTGCATCCAAGCAAGACACAATCCTTGACAACTGCAATCTCTTTTCTGTTTATCATGATGTTACTTACTGGTCCAGTTATGAGGATTTTTCTTTTCTTTACATTGAGTTATAATTCATGTTGAAGGTGGCAATGCTTGATCTTCAGCAAGTGCTTCAAATCCTCTTTACTCTCAGCAAGCAAGATTGTATCATCTGCATATCACAGGTTTTAAATCATGTGTCCTCCAATTCTGATACGCCATTCTTCATACAATCCAGCTCCTCTGTTTATTTGCTCAGTACACAGTGTGAATAATCGTGAGAGGATACAACCCTGATGCACATCTTTCCTGATTTTAAACCATGCAGTATTCCCGTATTCTGCTCACGACAGCCTCTTGATCCATGGACAGGTTCCACAGGAGCACAATGTAGTGTTCTGGAATTCCCACTCTTCTCAATGCCATCTGTAGTTTGTTATAGCCCACACAGTCAAATGCCAGAGCATAGTCAATGAAACAAACGTAAGCATCATTTTGGTGTTCTCTGATTTCAGCCAAGATCCATTTGACATCAGCAATGATACCCTTGTTCAAGTCTTCTGAATCCAAGCTGAATCTCTGGCAGTATCTTCTCAATGTATTGCTGCAATGATTGCTGGATGATCTTCAGCAAACCTTTACGTACATGTGATATCAATGATATCGCTCTATAATTTGTGCACTCTGCTGGGTCACCTTTCTTTGGAATTGGTTACAAATATGGATCTCTTTCAATCATTTGGCCTGGTAGCTGTCTTCCAAATGCCCTGGTGTAGACAAGTGAGTGCGTCCAGGGCGTCATCATCTTGTGGGAACATTTCAATTGATATTCTATTAATTCCTGGAGCCTTTTTTTTTAAAAACTAGTGTTTTCAGTGCAGCTTGAACTTCCTTTAGTGCCATTGGTTCTTGCTCATAAGCTACCTCTTAAAATGGTTAAATGTCAGCCAGTCCTTTTTGGTACAGTGACTTTGTATATTCTTTCCACTTTCTTTTGATGCTTCCTACATGATTCAGTATTTTGCCCATAGAATCGTTCAAGATTGTGACTCTGGGTTTCATATGCTGAGCATGTTCTTCCTTTTGGGTTTTCTAACTTGTAACATTTTATTATAATATTTTACTTTGTCTTCCTGAGCTGCCCTTTGAAACATCCCATTCGGTTCTTTGATTTCATCATTTCTTCCATTTGCTACTCTATGATTAAAAGCATGTTCCAGAGTCTCTTATGACATTCACTTTAATCTTTTCCTTCCTTCCTCTCTTTTTAATGACCTTTTATTTTCTTCATTAATCATATTCTTGATACCACCCCACAGCTCTTCGGGTCTTCTACCATTAATGTTCAATGAGTCAAATCTGTTGAGATGGTCTCAAAATTCAGGTGAGAGAGACTCAAGGTCATATTTTGGCTCTCATGAACTTATCTTAATTTTCTTCAGCTTCACCCAGAACATTTGAGCAATTGATGGTCTGTCCTACAGTCAGCCCTTGGCCTCATTTTTGTTGCTGATTGCATGTTTTATCGAGTTCAGTCTGAAGAAGTTGGTAGAATTCTTCAGTATCTTCATTAGCTTTAGTTGTTGGTATATACATTTGAATAGTAGCTGTATTGATTGGATTTCCTTGAATGCAGATAGATATAATCCTATCACAAACTGTACTTCAAAATAAATCTTAAAATGTACTTTTTGATCATGAATGCAACACTGTTCTTCTTGATTCTTTTACTTTTAGCATAGAATAATTTTCTGATTAAAAATGGCCAATACCAGTCCAGTCTATCTCAGCTCACTAATGCCTGGATTGTGCATTTTAATATGTTCCTTTTCACATTTTACAACTTCCAATTTTCCTAGATTCATATTTCGCACATTCCACATTCTGGTTGTTAACTGATGCTTGCAGCTGTTTCTTCTCATTTTGAGTCATGCTCCATCAGCAAATGAAGGTCCCAAAGGCTTTCCTCCCACAGGCCTTACTTCATCCGCATCATCATGGTGGACTCTCACTCTTTGAGGAGTCACTGCTTGAGTGCTCGCTGACCTGAGGGACTCACCTCCTGGCACTAACTCTGACAGTTTTCAAGAGCACTTCCATCATGGAAAGGGCAGCTTTTGGTTAGCTGCTGGTAGATCTCCCAGAGAAATGGTCCCATAGTGAAGACTCGGTGTTATTCTCTGTTGCTGGCAGATTGGGCACTCAGCAGTGGATGTAGGAAAATCAACCTTGGTGGATGGACATCCATGTTGCTGAACCCATGCATAACTTCCATCCAGGCTACCATGGCCACTTTGTTCATTAGCCCATTGAGCAATGTCAAGAGTGGTTTGGGAAAGAAGATGACTAGTTTTCACAGAACATGTCATCTTACCTACACGATTGTTGAACTCCTTCTCGCCTTAGGTCGCTCTTTGGTGAGCATTCACACAAGACTCAAATGCCTTCACCTTTTTGGTCCAGTCATACAGGTCTGTCCATACACATCTTCCCCTTGCCTCTTGAACACCATTTTTCAAATCATGCCCCTAGTCATCCAGCCAATTCATTGGCCACTGCCCATTAATCAATATATAGTCTCACATTTGGCCATTTCTCCTTCCAAACAAGATGAACAACCAGGTGTACTACCAGAAGTTCAACCTATTGAGAGGATTTCCCATCACCACTGTCTTTCAGGGAGGTCCAGGAAAGAGGCTGTCATGCTACTGCTTCTACTTTTGAATTCTGCATTTATGCAGAAGCACCTATAAGCCAAGCATGAGTTTCTTCAGTAAACTTATCATAAGGAACTCCTCATGAGATCTCTCCTTGGGAAAGAGATGGTAATGAGACAGAAGTGGAAACCATCGGAATTTGGGTTACTTCCTCATGCAACTTCCTATGCCTTCATTTAATGAGGGAGTGTTGCTGTACACATCCAACTTTATGACTTTATACTACCAACTTTACATCGGTTTGATAACACCTAGTTCATGAAAGCCTCGAGCGGCATGGTGACTTGGTGGTTTATGATTAGGCTTTCAGTCTCTACTAAGGCCCAATAACAATACAAAGTTGTTTCTCAAGAGGAGTGCAGTTATCTTCAGAGAATGGCAGCCAGGGCTTGCTGTAAAATCCCAAGTCTATCCTGTGATTCACCCATGGGGCCTGCCCAAGATTCCCAACTGTATTTCTATCTGACATTGACACCTCAAGCACCATTGGATCTGCTCAAGTAGCAGATTGGCTTGCACGGTAGCATGAACCTCTTGTAGAATTTTCTTTTATTCTTGTTCCGGGCCCAACTCAAAAGTAGCAACTTTTTTATTCATTTGATAAAATAGGCAATGATATTACACCCAAATGAGGGATATATTGCCTTCAAAATCCAAAGAGGCCTATGAGGTGTTGTGCTTTCTTTTTAGTTGTGGGAAGGGTCAGATTAAATAGCTTACCTTTCAGTTTAGTAGAAAATATCTTCACATGCCACACACCACTGCATGCGTAGAATTTTCAGTGAGGTGAAAGAGGCCTAGATTTTTGTCATGTGACTTTCCCACATATTAGCGTGCAAATGTGGTACCAATAAATGATGGATCATTGATACTTCTTAGTAGGTCCCATCATCATGATATAAATAATTGCCTGATATTTCAAAGACCAGAAATCTCTAGAGGTGGAAATCCAGGGAGAAATCAGCCCCCACCAATCTTTCAAGGCAAAGAAGTCTTTCCAGCACTTTCACTACCACTCTGCTCCCATCCAATTCAGAGAAAGAAGCACAGCTTACAAAATACAGAGGACATGTCAGGACTCTTCCACAGAGCAAAGAGTCCCCAGAATGGCTAAATTGGTGCTTAAAATCTTAAGGAGAAGAGTACCTAGTGTGGATTTTTGAGGAAGAATGGGGAAATAAGGGAAAAGGAAACATGTAGGCACAAGATTGGGGGAAAGAGAGATTCTGAGCTCCAGAAATATCACTCCCCAAAAAGGAAATGCTTAATGTCCAACAACAACAGAACAATATAGGACATGGATTGGAGGCAAGTCATGCAAGGTAACAAGCACGGGAAGATATCCTCAGCAACTACCAAGGAAGATCCACCAGGAAGGATGTCCTGGCCACCTGGCAGCGAGACTCTCAACATAAAGATCAGTAGACCTAAGTTTCTTAAAGTGGAAGAGCAGAAATACCTGCTAACAGACTCCCCTTTACCATTGACAAGCAGCACGAGCTACTTCTGTGAGCCCCACTACTCCATGGTAGAGCTGAATTTTCCTGGTCCCTGAGGCAACCCAACCAGCAAACATCTTACCTTGCTGGCCTCTGGGAGACAGCTCTGCATGGACAGCTTTGTGCAGACACAATCAGTACCCATGCTTAAGTTATTGCTCCACCACCCCCTTTCCTCCTCCTTTCCTGCTTTGTTCTCTGGTGCCCTCCATCCCGATTTGCACCCCCCCCAGCCACCCCCTCCCGTGCAGCGCTATCAAAGAGCAAGTTGCCCACGAAAACTCACTGCCATGAGGTGCTTTTATTTTCTACCTGTTATTATTTTCTTCAGTGTTTGTGCTTTTGCTCTATTGCAATACTCTCATGTTTTCAGAGTTCTATCCCAGGTCCTCTTCCATTGCCTTCTTCCAATCCAGGCCCCACTCTCCTGAGAACACTCATTTCCCTTCAGGCCAAAACAGGGAGTCCTTTAGATTCTGGCATAGCTGTCCAAACAAGGGTTTTTCTGTTTTTTCCTCCTCTAAGTGCACTGGCATAGGAGCACACACACACACACACACACACACACATCAACATTACCATAGCAACAGAAATTAGCATCCACACCTGGACCACATCCTGCTCTTTTTGTCTCTTTTGTACTTCAACTCCCTAAAATTCCACCCACTCTCTCTTTCTAGTCCCGCTCTTTTTCCTTACGAAATATATTTCAGTGGAAATTATTAATTCAGATTACCCCTCTTAAAAAACATTTACCCATTGTGTTTATAAATTTATTGACCCTTCCAAATAGCTGCTTATCAGCACTTTTATTCTCACTCTTCTCCGGCTCTTCCACATTCCCTACTTACTAATCTCTGTCCCCTTTTCTCCTTTCACCACTGTATATTTTCCAGCTCTTATTAGACATCTCTTATGTCACTAAATAGAGCCAACTATTCCTACATGATCAGCAGGAGACATACCACTGTAGGAGGCTGTTGGCTGGTCCAGGTGTTTCTTGGTGGGTGACTAATTAGTCCCCTGTGCCTCTGTTGTCTTTGCAGATAAAAGCATTGTGGAGATGACTCAGTTATTTATGACCTTGAAGATAAAAGCATTGCGAGATAACTCAGTTATTTATGACCTCTTTAAGATTCTCTTGAACCCTGCATGTCATTGTACATATCTTAGAATATAGTGCTATTATTATTCAAGTGTTTAGGCAGTGTGCCTAGTTAAGTAATGTTTGCATAGATAAGAGGTTCAGAATGTTTTTTAAAGCAAGTGCTTTAATGTTTGCTTTGTAACCATTCCCTTGTAAGAATAGTATTAAAACCAAGCTTTGAATATACTTCAGTCCATCAGACTGTTGTCCTCCCAGTCCCATGCTTTGTACATGTCTCTTTCTTTTCCTTTCATCTGCACGCCTCATTTCAGATGCAGCTTGATGCAGGATAGCTGGTCTATCACCCGCATACCACTAATTGTTGTATCATGATGAAAAAATATCAGTCAACTACAGTAAACAAAAAAGAAAAGAAAACAAACAACTATGAATCATCCCAGACCAATGGGGCACTATGAAGAAGATGCCACGCAACTACCAGAATTCAGAACAAGTTCAGGTGCTTTCAAGAGCCACTGGAAGCACTCAAGAGAATAATAGAAGACATTGAAAAAACTAAATTCCTTAAACTAAGAAGAATCGCCCCAAAACAATGAGATAACGGAATTAGGTACATAATGAAAGACCTGAGGAATTGAATGAACGAAGAGGAAAATTGAATCCGTTGAGCTCAAAGACAACAACTCTGGCTACAATAGATGAGAGAAATGATCAACAGAAAAATGCAAAGGAATCAGAAGAAAGTCTGAGAGTGATGTGGAATACTATCATGAGAAACACTCTATACTCCGCGGGATCCAGGAAAAAGAAGAAGGAAAAATATTACAGAGAAAATTGTACAAGAAATCATAGAGGAAATTTCCCCCAACATCACAAAGGAGGGGAATATAACTATCCAAGCAGGTGAAAGAACCCTAAGTAGGATAAATCCAGAGAAAAACATCATGATATATTATAGTCAAACTATCCAGTTTCAAGGGAAAGGAGAAAATCTTGAGGGCAGCTGGAGAAATAAAGATGAGTCACCTACAAAGGAAAACCAAAAAGACATAAGCTCAGTCTCTATAGCAGAAACCACAGTTAAGAAAACAAATTTTGAAAGAGAAAAAGCTGCTAACCAAAAATTTTATATCCAGAAAAATTATCATCCCTCAAATATGAGGGAGAAATGAAGGCATTTCCAGACAAGGAAAAAGTAAAAGAATTTATAAAAACAAGACCAGCAAAAAAAAAACAACAAAAACAAGACCAACATTGCAAAAATATTAACCAATCACTCAGAGCAACAGACAGGACAACACCACCCAAAACCAGTACAATGAGAGCGTCATTCAAAACAACACAAAAATAGAGGAGGAACAAAGACACTACTAATAAAATAAGAACGACGATAACAGCAAAATGACAGCAACCAGCAACAAATCTGCAAGTATCGGTAATGACACTAAATGTCAATGAATTAAGTACACCAATCAAAAGACAGAAAATAGCAGACTGGATTAGAAGACAAAACCTATGTATATATTGCCTACATGAGACACACCTTAAACTCAGAGACAAAAATAGAATGAAAATCAAAGGATGGCCAAAAAAGAAAGAAAGAAAGAAAAACTACCAAGTCAATGACAGCCATAAAAGACTAGGAGTCGCAATAATAATCTCTGATAAAATAGGCTTCAAGGTGCTTAACATAAGGAGAAACAGGAATGGACACTATATAATGATTAAAGGAACACTACATGAAGAACATATAACCTTAATAAACATATAGGTACCCAATGAAAGATGGTCAAACTACATCAAATGCTCACAGCAGGGAAAACAGAAATAAACAGCTCAACGGTAATTGTTGGAGACTTTACTACACCACAGTCAAGGAAAGAAAGTTCACCAGCAAGAAACAGAAGAACAAAATAACACAATCAACCAGCTCGACCGCCCACATATGTACAAAGCACTCCACCCAACAATATGTTATGCATCGTTTTCCAGCACACACGGTACATACTCCAGAATAGATCTATGTTAGGCCACAAGGCAATCCTCAATAAGCAGAAAAGCATGGAGAGCCTACAATCCATCTTCTCAGATCACAGTGCTATAGACTGGAAATCAACAATAGAAAGAACGGGACCATAGGGACAAAACCATGGAAACTGAACCATATGCTACAAATAAACAACTGGGGCATCGATCAAATAAGGGATGAAAACAAGAAATTCCTTGAAACAAATGATAGCACATAATACCAGAACCTTTGGGCTACAGTAAAACGTCACCAATGGGCAACTTAGAGCAATCAATACACAACTGAAGGAAGAGAAGTCCAAAATCAACACCTTAACACAAGACCTCCAACAACTAGAACAAGGCCAATAACATAAACCCTCCAACAAGAAAAAGAAAAGGAGTCATAAAGATTAAAATTTTTAAATGAAGTGGAAAACAGAAAAACAATGAGGAAAAATCAATAAGACAAGAAGCTTTTTTTGGTAAAAATTGACAAACCACTGGCAAACTTAACAAAAAGAAAGAAAATTCAAATATCGAGAATTGGAGATGAAAGGGGTAATGTCACAGCAGATCCAAAGGGAGAAAGAAAAAGCATAATAGCACATGATTGCACTCTAGTGAGTTTGAAAATCTAGACGAAATGGGCAAATACCTAGGAATACAGCAGCCACCTAACCCAACAGAGATGTATGTAGAAAACCTGAACAGACCCACAACAAAAGAAGAGATAGAGAAGGGCATGTCTTCCAACTTCCAACTAAGAAAAGCCCAGGACCAGATGGCTTCCCAAGGGGAGTCCACCAAATATTCAGGGCGGAGATGTCACCAATTGTACACAGATTCTTCCAGAATATAAAAAGGTACAGCCACATTTCCCAGTCTATGAAGCCTAGAAGGTGTGGACGCATACAGACAGTAACTGATGCAATGGTTTACCGACATCAGGGGCGGGGTGGCTGAGAGGATTTGGGGAGCAAACAGAATGCGGGAGTGGGGAGGGAGCCCTAGAACTGATTGTGATGATGTATACACAGTTCTTTTTAAAAGCGACTTAACTGTGGGAATGTATGCTATGTGACTATTATATCAAGAAAAACTACTTTGAAAAAAGCGAGACCCAAGGGGACCCATGGTTACCATGGCAAAAGGAGGAAGACTGGTTGCTTAGTGAGCATTAAGTGTATGTTAATGATGGTGGGATGATTTGGGAAAGGATGTCACTGATTGCACATCGAGGAGCATAATCATGGCACTGGATTAGATGTGTAGAGGTTGAATTGGAGCATGTTTTGTTGTGTGCATTTTTGCCACAGTTTATAAAATAGCTACACTAATAACAATGAGGACAAAGAAGAAACCGTTCTAAATTTGATTGTGGGAATGATTGTACAAGTCTTGTTGATATGATTAAACTACTGAATTGTGTGACATGTGGATGAAGTGCTATTAAAACTGTTTTAAAAACAGCAACAACACGTTGACAGAGGAGACCTCATCTCAGCTGAGGTCAGTTTTTCAAGATGGGAGGAGGAGGAGAAGGCCATTCCGTTACTGCCCTACAAAAGGCTGCTAAACGTACCCCAAACGAACACACTCCTACCCAATTGATAAGGAAGCCTTACTGGAAATGCAGATCAAACTGAGGGGAGGAGTCATGTACAAGGTACATCTTGGAGAAGACAATTACATTTCTGCTGATAGAAAAATGGGGGGGGGGGGGAAATGCTTAACAATACTTATATAAAACCCAGGGGAGAATGTGCCTGGTACCATGCTCCCAACTGGATACTTTGGACCTAGTTTCTATCCAGCCCTTGGTGACCCAGGACATGTGCCATAAGCCATTGACCCTTCAGACTCTGCTCTTTGCAGGCGCATAACATCCTTCATAGACCACAGAGAAGGACTCATTATGAAACCCCAAGAGGGAATTAGACTTTACCTCATACGCACCTGTAGCCCTTGGACTCAAGGCTGAAACTCCCTTGTGTGAGAAAAAGCAGATGACTGCTATCCCAAGGACATAGAACTGGTCGACATTGGACTTTGGTTCGGATCTCTTGCCTTGATGATTCACAATGAATGGTAGCCTAGAACTACCCTATTCTTACTACTGTGGAAGGTATCAGTGGATGTTATTGGAAATTTTGCCCTATAACCAACCTCCATTATTTGTGTGCATAGTGCTAGTCAGTTAAGGGTTTAATCTGCACAAGTCAATAATTCACGTATTGCAGTTTATAGTTGACCTATATTCATATAATTTCTTCTCTCATCAGTGTTTTAAATTCCATACCATTGGCAAACTTAAGTACACTATCAATAGGATTACATTATGCCCCAGAGGAATGATTCATAATGTTCTCTAACATAAAATTATAATGGTGTCTCTAAGGTGAACCAGACAGATATATACCATAGAAACATACATATGAATGGATTGGGGGCTTTCACTTAATTCTAGCCCCAATCTAAGGAAATTCCATTTCTTTGATATGTCCCTGCTTAATGCTCACCCTCATGAAGAGATCACTGAGAACGTGGGCGGTGCAGCACTGCGGTGAAGAAAGCAAATGATGTCTGACTCTTAGGAGGAATAGTGTTTGCAATTTTAAAAGCTTGGCCTCAAGCAAGTAGCCATCTAAGTGAGCCATCCACTAAGTCCACATGGAAGAAGCACACTAGCCTGTGTGATCCAAGGATTGCAAATAATAAGATCCAAATCTGAGGAAGGGAATAGTAGCATGGCTTAAATTGTGAACGCCTGGTTTACAGAAGCCTATGGATGACCGTGGAAGCCCAAAATGCATTTGCAGGGTTGCCACGTGGATTAAACCTCTGGCTAGTCCCTTCTGACCATAGTTGAGGGATGTGAGCAGCCTTGATACCGGATAGGGAGCACTGTAAAGTCAATTATGGCAGACGTAGTTAGATTAAAATGCAGCAGCTTCTCATCTTCTTCCCTTTGATGCATTTTAAAGTTGTTTCCATTTAAAAACAAATTGAAGGGTAAAACACATGTGGATGAAGCCTCTGGTGAATCCCCTCTGACCATAGACCAGGGGTGTGATTAGCTTTGCTCTCATGCAGAGTGCATTGGGAAGGAAATTATTGCAGATGCAGTCAGGTTAAAATTCAACACCTTATCATTTGATCTCCCTTTTGACCCATTTTAAGTTTGTTCGTTTTTCATATTTTATGTTTTCTTTTTGATTGAAATTTGTAGCTATTCCACTGTTATTGTTGCTAGGTTGTTGTTTTATTTAATTGTTTTTATGTATATAAAATCCAGGATAGGTAAATATATAGAAACAGTAGCTGGATTAATAACGGGAGTATGGAAGGGGAGGTTGGGGGGAATAGAGGGGGATAATAACTATGAGCAAAAAAATGAAGACAATATGTCCTAAAATTGATTATGGTGATGATTATACAACTCTTCTTAATATAATTGAAATATTAAATTGTATAGTTTGTTATTTATATGCCAATTAAACTATTTTTTAATTACAGGACATACAAAATACAAGTGAAATGTCTCAGTTCAAAAAATTAATCAGAAATTAGTGTTATATGATGATGGCAACGAATATACAAATGTGCCTGACACAAATGGATGGATGGATTGTAATAAGAGTTGTACATGCCCCCAATGAAACAATTTTTTTAAAAAGAAAGAAATTAGTGCTATAGAGACCAGTGCAATGGAAAAATTAGAGGCCCTCTGACTACATACATGTTAAGTATGTCCAACGAATATACACACACATTGCCATCAAGTCTATTACAACTCATAGCAACCCTATCAGCAAGGTAGAACAGTCCCTGTGTATTTCGGAGACTGTCTTTCTCTATGGGATGGTAAGCCTCATCTTTCTCCTGCAGAGCAGTTGGCGGTCTGGAACTGCTAACCTTGATGTTAGTTAGCACTTCAACTCATAAGCAGTATGCCACCAATGCTTCTTGAAAAACTCTCTAAGGGGACTTTAAATTTTTTTATTAAAATGCTGGAATTGAGGAATGAAATAAATGAATTGGAAGGTGCAAGGGGAGGATTAAATAGATTTTAAAACAGAAGCCATAATAAACAGATAACAAGTAGAAGACAGTGTAACAACTTATCAAGTCTCAAGAGAAACAAGAGTAGGGGGAAGCAAAATAAAACAAGACAGAACTGTGGAACTCAATTGAGAAAGGCAGTATTAGGAATTGTTAAATTCCAAGAGAAAAAAATAAAAGATAGGTAGAATTTTCCAAGATATAGTGAAAGAGAATTTCCGAGCCTGAATGAGGAGTGAATCAAATCCAAGAAGTGAGGTGAACTCCAGGCAGAAGGAATAAAAAGAGTTATCTCCACCTGTCTACATTGTCATCAAAATCTTGAAGACGAAAGACAAGGATAGAGTTCTAACCACAGCAAGAGAAAAATCGGATAACACATTATACTATTTACAATAGCATAGAAGTCCTTCATTAAAATAAATGTAGAGTTTGCTTCGGAACCTGCAGAAGCCAGGAGGCAATGGAAGGACACATATTAAAGACCGAAGAAGCAAGATTATCAGCCAGGCATTCTTTACCCAGCAAAACGTCCATCTCCAAATAAACAAAAGTTGTGGAAATCTGTAGCTATCAAACCTGCTATGGATGAATTACTTCAGAGAGTTTTTCGGGTGCAAAGGAAAGAACAGCAGACAGATGCTTCATTCTGCACGTGGGGAAGAAAAGCTCGCCAGTGAAAGCGATGGGATAACCAGCAAGTGAGGCCCAGATGCATGACAGCTGCCTGTGCAGGGGATAAGAGGGAGAGTTGGTGGTGACAACACAACTAGTGCATTTCCACAAGCAATGCAACATCAAATGTGACAAAATAAATACACATTTACTTATTGGCCCTTAGATATATAATGAGGTATTTGGTGTCTCAAGAACAGAAATTGGGAGGGTGGCGTAAAATAAGAATAGAGCTTTTCTATGCTAATATTATATATTGCTTGTTGTTTGCATGTTCAGTGCTGGCATCAAACTAATGTAAAACTAAGAGACCACTGTCATCAAATTAATTCGGCCTCATAGTGACCCCCATGTAAACTTTCAGAGCCTGTAAATCTTAATGGGAGCAGAGAGCCTCTCTCAACATATATGAAACAAATTCTGAAAGGTTTGAAAGTAATAGGCAAGGCAACTCTACGATAAATTGGAGACATCAGTAGAGTTAATACTGGGCAAAATATGCAAAAAGAAGATAAGTAAGAGCATAGAGGCAGTGGTGGGATTCAAATAATTAAACAACCAGTACACTGCCTTAATGACCATTTTAAGTGTATATATATTTTTTATTTTAAAGGATATAGTGCCATTTTAACAACCAGTTCACCAAATTCAACAATAAGAAAATAAGTATCAGTTGTGCTGAACTGGTGTAAACCGGCTGAATCCCACCAGTACATAGAGGATTTAAAACCACAAACCAATGACACCTCTTAAAAAGAAAAGAAACCCTCACTGCCCTCCAGTCAGCTCGGTCTCCTAGCAACCCTGTAGGACCTTGTAGAACTGCCCAAGCCTATGGGTTTCCAAGACTAACTTTATGAGAATAGAAAATCCCATTTTTACACCTAATGCAATATATGCAACAGGATACCTATCATTAGAACAATATATATAGAGAGAGAAATATATATATTTCTTCTGTGCTCATGGATTATTGCCCAGGATTGAGCCTATGCTAGGCCACAAAACAAGTCTCCACAAATTTCTAAAAAATTGAAATTCTAAAACCATCTTTTCTGACCACAGAAGAATAATATTGAAGATGGAATAATATTTAAAAATCAATAGCAAAACAAAGCAAACAAACCAAGTTGGCACAATGCCCACACAAACACATAGTGATTAAAAATGCACTTCTTACCCAGACCATCTCTCCAAATGGAGGTTCTTTGCCCTGCTCAGTGAGAATAAGGAAGCTGGGAGCCAAGCAAAACAGGCTTATTAAAGGAGAAAGTACCTGCAAGGGGAAGACATGGAGGCCCCTGGGGCCAAGCAAGCCACATCTCTCTGAACAGACAGGTAGTTGGTGTTTATAAAGAGTGTCATTGCAAAAGGGGCCTTCATATTTATTCATGGCAGAAGGGGAATTCCCAAAATTGGCCCGTGCAAGGGTCTTGAACAGCTTTACTATCAGATGGAGATCATTGTAAACTTGATTATTCTGGATCCAATTTGATAGTTGGTCAGTTGACTTCTCTCTTAACCCAACCTGAATTTGTTCTCAGAGCAAGTATTTCTTGCTTGGTCCAAGACAAAAATTTCTTCTCTGACTCTTAAAATATTGATGGTGGTCTTTTCTTTCTTACTCATTATTTGTATTGTTATTATTGTATTATCTTTGTATTATTATTATTTTATCCTTACCACTTTGTTTTTTATTGTTTCTGTTGGGTTTCCCAGTTTGTGAAGCACAGAAGGAGTCGATGCCTAGAGATAAGAACTGATGTGAGGGTTTACAGGGGAGGTGAAAGGATTGGGGAGCAAGCAATGCGTGCAGGAGAGGAGAGGGAACACTAGAAATGTTTGCGATTATACAACTCATTTTAAAAGTGACTTAACGATCCAAGTATATGATGTGTGAATACTATATATCGAGAAAACCACAAAAGAAACCAAACTTGGCTGACCCGTGGTTACCACGGGTGGAGGGGAAAGAGTGGTTTTGTGGAGGGCATTGCGCTTATGTCAGTGGTGGTAGAATAATTTGGAAAAAGGATATCAGTAGTGGCTGTACAGCATGAAGAATATAGTAAATGACTCTTAATTATACATGTAGAAGTTGTGGAATTGGAGAATGTTCTGTTGTGTATATTTTTTGCCACAATTAGAAGAAATAGTTATTGCATGAATCACGATGACTACAGGAAGAAGAAAATGTTCTAGAATTGAATATAATGACAAGTGTACAACTCTTCTGGATATGACTGAATTATTAAATTGTATGGCATGTGAAGTGCTAATGAAATGGTTTAAAATTTGTTCTATGCAAAAAAATAAAAGGCCTGCATAGGAGGAGTAAGGTAATGGAGGGAGGGGTTGGGGGAGTATGAGTTGTACAGCGTATCTTCTTGTTCAAGCCTGATCTCTGGATGTCGCTCTCTGGTCTCCACATCTCAGGTCGTGAGTACTTGAACTGCATGCGCTCTTGAGGCTGATTCACCATTGGGTACAGGTATCTGACAGAAAGAGCGGAAACATTTATCTGATAGAGAAGTAATGGATTGAAATATCTTAAAGCTAAGTAGTAATATGTTGTGGGGGTGTGGTAAAGTTTAATGTATGCTGGCTTGGAGCGTTTCTGCTGGGGTCACCTTAGCCCAGAATGAAGAGATAAGGGAATGCAGCCTCTGCCCTACTCTGCTTCACACTTACAAACGATGCATGGGAGCGGCTGGGTGAGAGGTGGGAGGGAATGTGTCATTTGGAGCTAGACTCCTTGCATTGAAGGTCTTCTTGAGCTCAGGGAAGATTGGTGCCATGACACGTCTCAAGGAATTCTGGGCTATAGATGCTGAAGGAGACACACATCTTTCTTGCAGAACTGACAGAGAGGAAGCCTGCCCCTAAAGCCAGCCCTCTGGATTCAGACTTCTGTCCTCCTATACTACGAAAGAATAGGTCTCTGTTGGTTAAAGCCATCTGCTTCTTGTATAGCAGCAATAGACAACGACGACAGCATATAATAATAAAAGCAACCAGACGCGTGAACCAGTGGAATGGAGTGGACAGTCCCATAATAGACTCGCGTGTCTGTGGTCGGCCATGATGACTTTCATGGAGGGGCTAAGTTCATTGAATGAGGGAAGAACCGTCACGTTGATAAATGGTGTTGGGACTACTGGATCCCATATGCAGAAAAATTCAGCATGATCTCGGTCTCATACCATACACATGTAAGATTCTGGGTCGGCAGGGTTGGCAGGGATGGCGGGGCGTTAGAATTTCATACATGTGTTCTAGCCTGAATGGTTTCTGATGAAAATCCAGGATTCTGGGTTTTCCTTTGCAGGTGGCTGCTCTTCATTCCCTGCTGCTCTCGGAATTCTCTCCTCATCCTCGATGCTGGGGAATTTCACTGCAGTACATCACGCTGTTTTCCTCTGGGGACCGTGCTCCGGGTTCTTTCATCTTCCTGGAGAGTTATTTTCTTCTCTTTTAAAGAAAGAAAGTAAGAATGTTTCCTTGCAGGATTTTTTATACTGTTTTCTCGGTGGGCTTTTTTGTTTCTTTCAGTTCTGGAACCCTAATGAGACGCAGGTTGTTCAACTTGACAGTGTCCCACATAATCTTTGGCTTCCTTCAGATTCCTTTCCGCTCTTTTGTTCTTCTCGTGGATGGGAGTCAGAAGTTTTGTCTTCGAGCTCACTGATTCAGCTTTCCATTTCTTTAATTCTATCTCTCTGTTCTTCTATCGTGCTGTATCATTCTGTTATCTTCGTGTTTGTCTTTGGGGTTCTGTTTGGAGTGTTTGGGGGTTCTTTTCTTCTTGTTTTGCTATTCTTTCTTCTTCCTCTCTCAGACTCTTTCTCCATTCTTGAACACACCCAACCTTCATTCTTCTGAACGATTTTTCTGGTCATTCTGAAGCCTGTTCATCTTCAGCTGGATTTCCTTGGAATCTGGGTATTGTTCCAAAGAGTTCTATGAAAGAAAGGATAAAAAAATTAAACTCATTGCTAGCAAGTCATAGTACTAATTTTAAAAATATATTAAAGTCCTATACATTTCTATGTTTTATGAAAGAAAAGCTGTGGTGTTAGCTTGGGCTCTAAGCTCTGCCCAGGACTGTTGTAGTCGGTATGGGTGAGAGCACGGTGTGCGGCTACAGAAGGCTGGAACTCCACAGGAGGCCCGGGGCCTGTGCTGGAGACCAGAGGTGGTCACCAGTGAGCCGTTGCAGACAGCATCTAGGGATGGGGCAGGGGTGCTCAGTCCAACCCAGAGTCGACTTAGGTGGGACACTGGCTGGGAGGTAAGGGGATCCAGCGGGATGGCCCAGAGCAGAGGGGCTGTGGCACACCGTCCAGGAAGAGAGGTGGTCAGGTAGGAGGGCCTGGGGCAAAGGAGGCAGGGAACACACTATCTGGGAAGAGAGATGGTTGCTCAGGATGGCCGGGGGGGGAGGGAGGGGGTGTCTGGGGTAGAAGGGTCAATACCTGGGCTGCCTGGGAGGAGAAGTGATCAATAAGGACTGTCAGGAAACCCCGAGAAGTCAGAGTAGGGGATGCAATGATTTGGAGTTTAGTTGGTCGTGAGCTGTCTGGGGCTGGAGTAAACAGCACAAGTCAGCTGAGGGGTGAGGAGGTTGTGCCGGCATTTCTGGGGTTGGGGTGTATGGAGCACAGTCTGGCCTGAACACAAGGCAGTTATGCAGCTTGCCATGCACCAAGCGAGCTGGGCAGGCAGGTGGAAAGGTTAGCCATTGTGTGGGTGCGATTACTTGTTTTTCTTCTCTCCTGCCCATTCCCACTGTCCCTAGTTTGGAGAATGCTTGAGTTACTTATCGATTGAGTTGTCTACCAAGATCGCTGGTGCCCTGGTTTTTCTCTCTTGATGTTTTTCTCCTACTTGTTGAGAATGGGTTCACTCTCCGTGTGATCAGTTGGCCATCTTGTACCGGAAGCCCTAGGTCACCTTTTGAGTGTCTTCCAACCTGAGGCGCTCATCTTGTGGCACCGTATCAGACCTTGTTGTGCTGTGATTCATAAGATTTCCACTGGATAACTTTTCAGAATGACTCCTCCTCACCTTTCCTCCTAGTCTGACTTCATCTGGAAGCTCAACTGAAACCCGTCCACTATGGATGACCCTGTCGGTATCTGAAATACTGGTGGCCTCGCTTCCAAGCATCGCAGCAATACACAGCTACCACAGCATGACAAACTGACAGATGAATGTGAAAATCATTATTATAGAAGTTGGTCAATGCCTAATGCGCTGTATTTTTTTGTTGCCACAGATAATCATCAAGGCATCTAACCATATGTCAAATTATGCACCAAGAAACGACTGTTCTTTCCTAAGGAGGTAAGATTGAGCTCGGAAGTCAAACCTCTTTGAGTGCTTTGTTATTCTTCTACTGTGGCTCTGTTCACAACACTGCCCGCAATCAGATTTTATCCACTCTGAAATCAAGCCCCAGAGCTATGGCAAGGTGAAGTCGGATAAGATCCAGCTCCTAAAAAGACACAAGGCTGTCCTGCCACCCAACCCAAAGACAGCATCCAAAGTCTTAACCCTGCCAAGGCACGGTCCAGGTACAGCAACGCTCCTGCATCGGGCATTGGAAGGCATGGCAAAGTAAGGTACATTGCGAAATAAAGCCTGTGTTCTGCTGCGAGCAAAAGCTTAAAGATTCACCAAGAGCCATTCCTTCAGATTAACCTGACTAGGGAGTCAATGTCCTTGCTAAAAATAGGCAATTCTTTTGTGGGGAATAAATCACCTCCTAGCGGTGGCTGGACCCAAAAGGAGAGAAGGAGAGGTGACCCTTTAAAAAAAAAAAAAACAGACCCCAGATGCTATTTTATCTGCTAGCTGGACACCATCTACTTTTGTCCCACACTTTGCTATAGTACCCCTGACCTTTGTGTTCCCTTCCTGAGGGCAAGTGTCAAGGAAGGCCATAATGTACGAACTAACTGTTCTTAAGTTTGAGCTGGGATTTAGTGCAAAACCAAAACCTCTTCCTGGATCCATGGGTTGTTGTGTTTTTTTTTAATCTGCCTTTGGCTCCCTTTATACACCTCCTATTAATTTATGGCAGAGTCTCATTGATCTGGGACATACAGAGCTTCTGTTAATATTGTCATTGATTAGGCTTGTTTCCAAACAAACAGACATCTAAGTGAGATGTCAGCTAAGTCTGCATGGAAGAAGGAAATCATCAGGGACTGAAGGATTATAAATCATATGCTCCAAAGCCATAGGAGGGAGCAGTATCAGGCCTAATTGTGAGATTCTCATTTGCTCTAAAGGACCACGGAAACCCAAGGTACATTTCTGAGATCTACATGGGAAATACAGAAGAGTGGTTACCAACCAGAGGACACTGGAGAGATGACTGTACGAGATCAAAATGATGAGCCTGACTTGAATGATTACATCCTTGTCAGCTGATCCTCACTCTGAAGCATGTTGGGCCTGATCTGGTTTTCAACATTGTCTGTAGGTGGGGAGGTTTGTTTTTGTTTTTTTGTTTTCATATTGGAGTTTATCTCAGATGTGTTTTGTCATTGGGGCTACTCCTCTTGAAATTTTTTATATGTTTTTCTGTTGTCTGGTGTCTGAAACCCAGGATTGATGAGCCTGTGGAGAGAGTGGAATAAGGGTTCCTGGGGGTACAGTGGGCGAGGGGAGCTGAGGTCAAGGAGTTCAGGAAGGAGGAGAATGTTTGAAACTGACTGGGGTAGCAGTTGTACAGTACTGCTTGATGGGATTGGACTGTGGAATGATACGGATATCTGTATTAGCTCCCAATAAAATGGTTTTGAAGAAACAAACAAACAAACAAATCAGAGATGGTGGCCTACATGGTTTGGGTAGCTTCAGACTTAAATTTAAAATTTCATTTTGAATGAAACTAAAATTTCCATTTTAACTTTTCTAAAGAAACAATTCAGACTTTTATGTTTTACAAGCTTTAGTGACATATCATTCATATACCATACAAGTCAGTGGTTTAATTCGTTTTGCAATCATCACACAATCAATTTTAGAGAACATTCTCTGCATTCTTATACACGTCATTATTTCCTCCCCATCACCCCACAACCTTCCCTGCCATAGCCCTAAGGAAGTTTTAATCTAGTTACTGTATCTAGGCATTACCTATCCTGAATTTTATATGAAGAAAATCATACCAAAAAAAAACCCCCAACAACAGGAAATAAGACACAGAAAAACCTCAATCCAAAAGAAAGCAGAAAATAATAGAAATTAAAACAAATTTAAAATGGGTCAAATGATGCGATGTTATCCCTTAACCGAACTGTATCTGCAGTAATTTACTTTCCAGTGCATTCTATCTGAGGGTAAGACGATTCACATCCCTGCTGAATGCTCTGAGGGAGTTCAATGGAGGCTTGATCTACATGGGGACTCTGCAAATGAATTCTGGGCTCCCACTGTCGACCCTAGCCTTCTGCAAACTAGGTGCTCAGAATTTAAGCTCTACTACAACTCCCTACTCTGATTTTGGATTTTACGATTCACGATCCTTGGATCACATGGGCTGGTGTGCTCCTTCCATGTGGACTTAGCTGACACCTCACTTAGATGGCTGATTGTTTTAAGGAAAGCCTTAAGATTTCAAACATTATTCTGACACTATTCAGACTTTTTGTCAAAGTTGAGCTGCTTGAGAAATAAAGAAGGCAAAAGTCAGCATTTATAACCTGGATAAGGAATCACTCGGTGCTGTTAAGAATGTGCAGCTGGCCCTGGAAAGGTGCCTTGGTTAGCAGGGGAATGAGAAATAGAACCGATCGTGTTAAATGAAATTAGAACCTGTAGATAACTTTGTGGCTTGCATCCACCCACTACCATTTTGTTGATTCTGACTCATAGCAACTCCTGTGCCGTCTCAAGACTGTAATTCTTCATAGGAGTGGGTAGTCTCGTTTTCTCCCGAGGAGCATCTGATGTGTTTGAACCACTACCCTTTCAATGAGCAGCCCAATGCCTAACCCACAAAGGCTTCTCTTTTTTGTAGCTAAGGTAAGGCACATAAGCTGTCGTTCACCCCAAACTCCTAAATTAAGCTTTGACTCACCAGAATTTTCCACTCTCTACTTGGCCTTCATACAGTTGTCACTAAGATAGCGACGAAGGAGATAAATCAGGGATCTGACAGAAAATTAGCCTGACAGGTGCTTTGTTTAACAGCTCTCAGTACCTAACAACTTCAGAATGCAACAAATAAACTTACCGATAATGTTTACGCCTGGGGTTTGACAAACGCTTTGTTAACTTTTGCCATGTTTCCGCCTCCTCTACATATTGGTGCCTGTGCACATAAATCCTTTGCTTTTACGACCCTCGCTGTCCTCAGCAAGTTAGATCATGGCACCACCCTGATTAGATATCTGTAAAGGTCTCCCTTCTTGGAAACGTTTTTATTCCTTCATGTAAAAGTTTATTTTATACGCGACCAGAGTGTCAGTCTAGTGTTTTCATTAAGACAATATATTCTGAAATATTTTGATCGTGACCAAAAAAAATCCCTATTTTCCTTTAAAAGTCACCCTTGATGGTCTCCAGGCCCTTACAACCACTCATCTGTTTTCTGTCTCTCTGAGTTCACCTATTCTGGGGACTTCGTGCGCATGCATGAATCACATAATACGTGACATTCTGTGTCTGGTTCCTTTCCCTTCAGCATGCTTCATCTATGCTGTGGCATGTATCAGCCAGCACTGCGTCTTATGCCCCTGCTTCCTCTGACTAATATCCCATTGTGGGGATGTGCTCATTTTCTGTATCCATTCATCAGTCGGTGGGCATGTGAGTTGTTTCTATCTTTGGGCTATTGTGTATGACACTACTTCACTGTGTTGTGAAATACTTGTTGGAGTTCCTGTTTTCATTTTCAGAGGGTCTGTATATCTAGACGTCAAAGGGCTGGGTCGTGTGGTATGGTAATTCTATGTTCAACTTTTCTGTTTTCCACACTTTACCCTCTCACCAGCAAGGCATGAAGGTTCCCATTTCTCCATATTGTTAGGCAGATAAGTGCAGGGATGGGATGTCCGTTGGGCCTTGCCCAGAGAGCCAAGCACGAGAACAAAGGGCGGCGCACTGCACAAGCTCAGAGGCCTGGGTTTCCCACCGGTGGGCATGGGTGGGCACTAATCCTGGATCGGCCCACCTGGGCCAGGTGAATTCAATTCAGCCAATGGGGTCGATCTGGGGTCGTCCAGCACGCCTCCCCCTGGAATCCTTGAAAAGGCAGGAGCCAGGGGGAGAGAGAGGACTTTGGAGGAGAACTTGGAAGAGATCTAACAGAGAGTCACGGGAAAAGAGATCTTTGCGTGACGCCGAGCAGTCTCTGCCAGGCTGCATGGTCAGGAGGAATCCTGTGGGTGCCGTGTAAAACCTGGAACTTCTTCTAACTCACTAAACTCACTTGGATCACGAGCCGGGCTTCGGCGTGAATTCTTTCTCGTACGGAGCAAAGGACCGTCTCGTACGGAGCGAAGGACCGTCTCGTACGGAGCGAAGGACCGAGGTGTAACTCTATCCCAAGAGAGATCTTACAATATCCTCAGCAATACTTGCTGTTTTCTTTTTAATCAGTCATTCTACTAAGTGTTAGGAAATGGCTCGTTGTGATTTTGATTTGCATTTCCCTAATAACTAATAAGGTATAGAAAATTTTCATGTTCTTACTAGTAGTCTTCTTGGACAAAATGACTACTCGGGTTCTTTGCCCTTTCTCGGTGGCTTGTTTGTCTTCTTGTCGCTGAGATATATATTCTGGATATCACACCATGATCATATCTCTGGTTTGCAAATATTTTCTCCCATTTTTAAGTATGTTTTTCACCTTCTGAACGGCATCGTTTGATGTACAAAAGATGTTATGAAAACCAATTTTCTATTTTTCTTCTCTTGTTTGTACTTTTGAGATCATATCTAATATCCCATTATAAATCCTATCTTTTCTTCTAAGAGTTTTATATTTTTAGCTTATGTGGGTCTTTGATTCATGTTGAGTTCATTTGTGTAAGTAATATGAAGGAAGGCCCAATTTTATTTTTCTGCTTGTGAATATCCACTGGTTCCAACACCATTTATTAAAGGGAATACAGGTATTCCTCAGTGATATGGCAGGGTCCGTTCTAGATCAACACTCTAAAGTGAATGTTGTGATAAAATGAGCAATACAAATGTCTCAATTCCCAGTGGATATCAAAGCATGTCTTCGTCATGCTGTTGTCTATTAAATGTGCAATAGTGTTATGGAAAAGGTTGAAGCACTCTGAGAATGACTAAATGTGGTCCAGACACAAGAGTGAGCATATGCTGCTGGGGAGACGGCGCTGTAACAATAAAGGCTTGGGGTCAACTTAGCTGGGCCAGGATTCTCGGTGGTTTGACAGCTAATGCGTAGTAATATTCCACTTCTCTGTCACTTTGTGGTGGCTTGTGTGGCGCTGTGATGCTGGCAGCTGTGTCCCTGGTGAGAGGGTGGAGACAGAGGCACAGGAGGAGAGGAGGTTTAGGCAGGAATAAGAGGTATAGTGAGGCTTTATTAAGGCAAGGGAAATCTCCTGGACGAGTTCCGCGACCTAAGGAGCTAGGTCAGGGAAGTCGCAGTCTATGTGTGAGGCCGTGGGAGATATGTAGGGTTCGGGCTAAGGAAGTATATGTTAACAGAGGGAAAATTTTTATTGCTTTGTTGCTTTATTGCTTGCAGCTGCAGGGCCTGAGTCAGGATGCTACCCCTGGGAGGTCATCTTGTTTGCAGACCTGCTCTCTGAAGTGCTGGGGAAGGGGATGTACAGATGGGCCTGGGAAGGTAAATAGCTTCCTGGGGTGCTGGGGCAGGAGTTGCATAGTTCAATAGGTCGTCCATCTTCCCGAGAGGCTGGGAATGGGGCTGTGAAGTTTCATCTTCCTGAGGAGCCAGAGAGGAGGTGAGAGCTGCCCGGTCCAGACCTGGCCCAAACAACGGGTATTTCACATGCCAGCAGGATCACCCAAAGTGAACAGGTTTCCACAGAGCTTCCAGAATAACAATAGAACACAAAGAAGGAATCGGCTGTCCACTTGCAGGAATTAGCTGCTGAAAACCCTATGAATAGCACTGGGACATGGTCAAATCCCAAAAGTCTCATGAATAGCAGCAGAACATTGTCAGGCACAGTGCCCAGAAGATGAAGCCCTCAAGTTGAGAGGCATTCAAAATATGGCTGAAGAAAAGCTACCTTCTCAAAGGTTAGTCAACTATAAAGACATGGATGAAGGAAAGTCGTCAGGGGCTTCACTTGCTGATGGGGCATGACTCAAAATGAGAAACATCTGCAAACACATAGTAATTAGTACTTGGAATTTACCAAGTATGAATCCAAGAAATTTGGACATCTTAAAAAATGGAATGCATAAAGATCAATATCCTAGGCATTTGTGACCTGCAATGGACTGCATTGGCCTTTTTGAATCGGACAATTATATGGTTGGCTTTGCTGAGAATGGCAGATACAAGAAGAATGGCACCACATTCATCATCATCAAATCCATTTGTAGATCCCTCTTGAAGTATAATTCTGCGTGTGATAGAATAATATATATTTGATTATAAGACAGTCTAGTCGATACAACTGTAAGATCTCTCTCTCTCTGGGCTAGAGTTACTCCTTGGTCCTTGGCTCCGCCCAAGAAAGAATTCACGCTGAAGCCCGGCTCGTGATCCAAGTGAATTTAATGAGAGTTCAAAGAAGCTTCAGGCTTTACGCAGCACCCATAGGATTCCTTTCGACCATGCAGCCTGGCAGAGACTGCTTGGCGTCACACAAAGATCTCTCTCCCAAGTTTTCCTCCGAAAAAAGACCTGTCTCAAGTTCTTTCTCAAGTTCTCTCCCCAGTTCCTCCAGTTTCTCTCCCTCTCTCCTCCTGGCTCCTGCCTTTTCAAGGATTCCCAGGGGAGGTGTGGTGAACGACCCTAGGTCGATCCTATTGGCTGAATTGCAATCACCTGGCCCAGGTGGGCTGATCCATGTTTAACGCCCATCCGTGCCCACCGGTGGGAAAACCTAGGCTTTTTGTTCTATGCTGGCTCTTCTGGGCATGCATCAATGGACATCCCATCCCTACCTATCTGCCTAACACAACTATTACTCAATTATATGAACCAACCACTAAAGCTAAGGATACAGAAATTGAAGAATTTTACCTACATCTTCAGTCTGAAATTGGACAAACACGCAATCAAGATGCATTGATAATTATTGGCAATTGGAATGCAAAAGTTGGAAACACAAAAGGAGGAATAGTAGTTGGAAAATATGGTGATAGAAACAAATGTGATAGAAAAGAAACTGGAGATCACATGACAGAATTTTAGAAGGCCAACAACTTCTTCATCACACAAAAAAAACGTTTTTAAAAAACAATACAAAAGTTGATTATATATGTGGACTACTCCAGGTGGAATACCAAACCAAAAATCAAACTCACTGCCATCAAGTCTATTCCAATTCATAGCAACCCTATAGAACAAGATAAAACTGTTCCTTTATAGGAGCTGAAAGCCTCATCTTTCTCCTACTGAGGAGCTGGTGGCTTTGAACTGTTGACCTTTCAGTTAGCAGCCCAATATATAACTACTGCTCCATCAGGACTCCTAGATGGAACACACAGAAATCAAATTGATGACACCTGTTGGAAGAAATGATGGAAAAGCTCAATATCAGAAGCTAAAATGAGGCCAGAGATCAACTGTGAAAAGGACCATCAATTGCTCATATGTAAGTTCAAGTGGAAGCTAAAGAAAACAAGTGAACAGGGGCCAAAATACAACCTTGAGTCTATCCCACCTGAATTATGAGAACATCTCAAGAACAGATTTGATGCATTGAACACTGATGACAGAAGACCTGGTGAGCGTATGACATCAAAAGCATCAGACATAAAGTAAGAACAATGTCATTTAAAATTACAGGAAAGAAACGAAAGATCAAAGTGGATGTCAGAAGAGATTATGAAACTTCCTCTTAACTGTAGAGTAGCTAAGGCCAATGAAGAAGCCATGAAGTGAAAGAGCTAACCAGAACTTTTCACAGGGCAGCTTGAAAAGAAAAAGTAACGTATTACAAAGAAATCTGCAGAGACCCAGAGTTAGAAAAACAAAAAAGAAGAACACAGTCAATATCCTCTTAAACTGAAAGAACTAAAGGGAAAAAAAACCCAGCCTCAAGCTGCAATTCTGAAAGGTTCTATGGGCAAAAATTGAACGATGCAGACTCATCAAAAGAAAATGGAAAGAATATACGGTCACTGTGCCAAAAAGAACCAGATGGCATTCAACCATTTGAATAGGTAGCATCTGATCAAGAATCAATCGTATTGAAGGATGAAGGGCAAGTCGCACCGAAGGCCTTTGTCAAAAACGAGCCTTCAAAAATGGACTGAAAACCAATGGAAATGTTTCCACAAGCTGATGAAGCACTGGAAACACTCACTTGTCTATGCCAAGAAATTTGGAAGACAGCTACTTGGCCTCCTGATTGGAAGAGATCCATATGTTTACCCATTCTCAATAAAGACGACCCAGCAGAATGTGCAAATTATAGAGTAAGGTCATTGAAATCACATACAAGTAAAATGTTACTGAAAATCTGCACCAATGGTTGTAGCAGTATATCGACGGGGAGCTGCCAGAAGCTGATGGTAATAAGGGATATCATGGCTGATTCAGAGAATACCAGAAAGATGTTTACCTGAGTGTTACTGACAATGCAAAGGCATTCTCGAGTGTGTGGATCACAGCAAACTATTGACAGACTTGAAAGGATGGGAATCCCAGAACAGCTTGTGCTCATGCAGAATCTGTACAGAGCAAGAGGCACTTGTGTGAACAGAACAAAGGAATGTCGCATGGTTTAAAACTCAAGGAAGATGTGTTTCAGGGTTGTATCCTATCACCATACTTATTCAATCTATATACTGAGCAAATACGCAGAGAAACTGGACTATATGAAGAAGAATGTGGAATCAGGATTGGAACAAGGCTCACTGACAACCTTTGATATGCAGATGACACAACTTTATGTGTTGAAAGTGAGGAGGACTTGAGCACTTGCTAGTAAGGATCAAGGATGGCAGCCTTCAGTGTAGATTACAACTTCATGTAAACGAAACAGAAAATGCACACTACTGGACCAATAGGTACCATCAGGATAAATGGAGAATAGATTGAGGTTGTCAAGAACGAAATCTTGTTTGGATCCACAATCAATTAAAAGGAAGTTTTCTCAGGAGTGTGACCTGCTTCCAATAAAAGTAGAATCATGGAAAAGCTCGCATGTTTCTTGCGGAATCTGGATCCTGCATCTGGCTCATCAACCTTCAGTTCTTTGGACTCAAAACAACAATCTGCCATAGTGCCTGCCATCTGATCTGCCAAACTTGGATCCATTCACCTCTGCAGCAACTATATTGACCTACTGACCTCGGATTCCTTTACACGTACAGCCACCAGCCTTTTGTCTTTCTGCCAGTCTTGGGTTCATCAGCCCCAACAGCTATGCAAGTCAACAACAGTCCAGATCAAATCCATAAGTCTGATATTAGCCAATATGTCTGATAGTAGCCTTTAAATTCCTCTCCAGACTCACGCAACATATACCATGATGCTGAATGCAGGTTGATCACAGGCGAGTGGATGAAAAGTCGGCGGTTCCACTGGAAGCATCTCCTGGCTGCTTCCTGGATGGCTGCCATCAGAGTGGTCCCGTGTGACTTGTCAAAAAGAAAGTGAAACAAACTGAGTGTCCCACCTCCAGGGAGTGAGAGAGAGGAAAACTCCCAGAATCTCCATGAGAAAGCCACACCCAGAGGAGGCATCATCAGTCAGGCTGTGACATGATTGACAGGCTAGATTCCATCCCTATAACCTATTTAGCAAGTTGGCATGAAATTTGTCACTGCCACAACACTGTTACCATTGAATCCATTTCAGCTCATAGCAATGCTACAGGACAGAATAGAACTGGCTTGTAGGATTTTCGAGACTGCAGTATTTAGGAAATCAGCCCTGCTGGTACCATGGTTAAGTACTCAGCAGCTACCCGAAAAGTCAGCAGTTGAAGCCCACCAGCTGCTCCATGAGAGAAAGATGTGATTGGCCGCCTTCATAAGTTAAGTGCTGTCTAGTTGATTGTACCTCATAGCCACCTCATGCCCAACAGAATGAAGCACTGCCTGGCCCTCCACCATCCTCACAATCATTGCTACGTCCGAACCTAAGAGTGTGACCACTGTGTCAATCCATGTCCTTATAGGTCTTCTTCTCTGACTCTACACTTCATCAAGCATGACTCCTCCCGGTCATGTCCAGCAGGCATGAGGTAAAGTCTCCCTATCATTGCTTCCAAGGAGAAATTCAACTGTACTTCTTCCAAAACAGACTTGTTCTTTCTTCTGGTTGTCCATAGCATTCTTCAACAACGCCATCGTTCAAATGCATCCATTTTTATCTGACCTTTCTTGCTCATTGTCCACCTTTTGCATGTATGTGAGGTGACTAAAAGCACCACAGGTTGGTCAGGTGCGCCCACAGAGGTCTTTTGCAGGAGATTTGCCCAATGTAATTTGTCATGGGTTTCTGGATCGCTGCATCCATTGGTGTTGATTGAGGATCCAAGTAAAACGAAATCTCTGACAAGTTTAATTATGTCTCCATTTATCGTGGTGTTGCTTAGTGTTCCATTTGTGAAAAGTTCTCAATTACAGACTTGGGAGCCCTATGGGGCAGCTCTCCTTCTGTCCTATAGGATCTTGAGTCAAAAAGACTGGATGAAGCATGCTTAGTTATGACTGTAAAATCTTTACAGTAGCAAATGGCTACATCTTTATCACAAGGAACAGCAAGTGGGTTCAAACTGCCAAGCATTCAATTAGCACTGCGGTTGTGCACCTAACCATAACACTTACTCCTTAAGTACTGATAGCAATGAATTGTCACCTACTGGTTGAAATACGGAACCATCAGTCCAAATGGACATAAATGTATGAATACATTAATGAAAAAGAAGAAATTCCTCTTTACAAAAAAAAAATACATCTATGACTTCATACGGATCTTCCCAATTCCAACCCAACACCACAGGGCTCCCTCACCTTTCTTGTCTGTTTTTGTATCCCGTTTTTCTTAGTGAAAAGAAGCCTGGCTCTAAAATCACTGTGTTTATCAATTGGATACCTTTCTTTCATACTTGCAGAGTAGTTTCTGATCAACGCCCCTGACCACTACTTAAAGCACTTGTCATTCTGTGGAAACGTGTGTTGCTGCAATGCTGGAAGCTATGCTACTAAATACAAGCAATCACCCATGGTCGACAGGCTTGAGTGGAGCTTCCAGACGAAGACAGACTAGGAAGGAGAGGCAAACCATTTTTTGAAAATCTAATAAGGAGAAGCAAAATATTGTCTAATATAGTACCACTTGATAAACTCCTCAATTGTAAATCACTAAAAATATCAAAGTCTGATTAGGGAAAAGCTGCTTCCTGAAAGTAGAGTGGACCCTAATAATATAGATGGAAGAAGACTCTGGGGACCATCATTTGTTGATGCAGCATGGTTCAACTGAGCAGAAACCGCTGCAAGCATCTATTAATAATTAGAATGGGGAGTGCATGAAATTTGAATTTATTAAAATTAGAAATCGTCAAAAATGGAACATGTAAAAATCAATATATTAGGCATAGTGAGCAAAAATGGATCTATTTTGTCATTTTGAATTAGACAAATATATACTTTACTGTGTCAGACATTCATATGAACAAAGCAAGGAAATATTGCATGATTCAAAAATCAGAAAAGGTATACTTATATTCCACAGTTGTATCCTTTCATCATGCTTATTTAATCTGTATAGTGAGCAAATAATCCAAAAAGTTCGATTATCTGAAGAACATGGCATTAGCACTGGATGAAGACTTATTAACAAGCTATAATATGCAGATGATTTATTCATTTCAAATACTTTTTTGAACAAAATAAACAATGACTATACATGGGAATTCTCATCAGATGGAATATACAAAAATCAAATGAACTTCATCAGTGGAAAAAGACAAGGAAGTTCAAAATCGACAGTCAAAACCAGGCCAGGGGTTGAGTGTGGAACAGACTCAATGACTCATATTCAAGTTCAGGTTGAAGTTAAAGAAAATTAAAACCAGTACACAAGAGCCAACATATGGCCTTCAATGTATCCTTCTTGGTTTTAGAGATCATGTCAAGAATACATTTGACCCATTGACCAAAAGTCAGACAAGTTTCAGGATGACAAAAGGCCAACACACATTAAAAAAAAGCAAAATGACATTAAGAAGATAGAAAAGGGGGAAAATGAATCAGAAGAGACTCAGAAGTGTGCTCTTGAATATAGCGAAGCCAAAACAACTGGAAAAAAATAGTGAAGTTTAAAAAGATAAAAAGACATTTTCAAAGGGCAGCTCAAGAAAACAATATAAAGAATTGATACACACTCAACATTTCTCAAGCTGAAGAACTGAAGAAATTTTTCAAGCTTCAAGTTGCAGTTTTGAAGAATTCTATTGGAAAATATTGGGTGACTCAGGAAGCATCCAAAGAAGATAGAAGGACTATTCGGGGCTAAACATTCTGGAGGAGAAAAAAATGGGCTGGCACTTCCAGGGGAACTCAGGAAAGGGGGAGGTAGGTGTGGGGGGAAGTGGGTGTTAACAAACCCAGGGACAAGGGAACAAGTGATCTAAAATCAATGGTGAGGAGAGTATAGGAGGCCTGGTAGGGCTTGATCAAGGGCAATGAAACCGAGAGGAATTACTGAAACCCAAATGAAGGCTGAACATGATAGTGGGACAAAAGGAAAGTAAAAGGAAATCGAGGAAAGAACACGGAGGCAAAGGGCATTTATAGAGGTCTAAATACAGGCATGTTCATATGTAAATATATTTATATATGATTATGGGGAAGTAGATCTATGTGCATTTATTTATAGGTTTAGTATCAAGGTAGCAAAAGGACATTGGGCCTCAAATACTCCCTCAATGCAAGAACACTTTGTTCTAACAACCTGGCCTTCCATGATGCTCACCTTTGCGACACGATCGCTAAAGACAAAGTGGGTGCATAAGCAAATGTGGTGAAGAAAGCTGTTGGTGCCCGGCTATCAAAAGATATAGCATCTGGGGTCTTAAGGGATTGAAGATAAATAAGCAGCCATCTAGCTCAGGAGCAACAAAGTCCACATGGAAGAAGCACACCAGCCTGTGCAATCATGAGGTGCCGAAGGGATGAGGTGTCAGGCATCATCAGAACAAAAATTATATCATTGTCAATGAGGGAGAGTGCAGAGTGGGGATCCAAGACACATCTGTGGGCAACTGGACATCCCCTTACAGAAGGGTCGTGAGGAGGAGATGAGCCAGTCAGGATGTAGTATAGCAAGGATGAAACATACAACTTTCCTCTAGTTCCTAAATGTTCAGCACCACCACCACCACCCCACTATCATGATCCCAAGTCTACCTTACAAATCCAGCTAGACCAGAGGATATACACTGGTACAGATAGGAACTGGGAGCACAGGGAATCCAGGACAGATGATCCCTTCAGGATCAGTGGTGAAAGTGGCGATACCTGAGGGTGGAGGGAAGGTGGAGTAGAAAGGGGGAACCAATTACAAGGATCTGTATATAATCTCCTCCCTGGGGGATGGACAACAGAAAAGTGGGTGAAAGGATACATTGGACAGTGTAAGATATGACAACATAATAATTTATAAATTATCAAGGATTCATGAGGGAGGGGGAAGCGGGGAGGGAGGGGAAAAATGAGGAGCTGATGCCAGGGGTTTAAGTGGAGAGACAATGTCTTGAGAATGATGAGGGCAATTAATGTACAGCGTGCTTTACACAATTGATGTATGTATGGACTGTGATAAGAGTTGTTTGAGTCCCTAATAAAATGTTAAAAAGAAAGAAAGAAACAGTATGTGGTGCAGTCCTCCTGTGGGCGGCAGAGGATGCCTAGCAGAGGATGCGCCTGGGGGGAAAGTACAATGGTGGGTGTGGGTGGTAGTGACTTGGAAGGGCTTTGAATGCCAGGCAACGAGCTCGGGGTGTAGCAGGAGCTGGGGATGCCCAGGGAACATTGGAGTTTAAGAAATACAGAGGGGAAATTAGAAAATTGGTGGAGGTGTCTGAATCAGCAGGTTGGCTTTACAACAGTTTGCCTGCCTCCCTCCAAGCCCCACTCAGTTTCATCATCCAGAACACAGGTACAAGGGCTACATGGAGACTCCCCAGAAACTGCGCCAGCTTCTAACGCCTGCAGCGGGGACCCGGCCAACTCACATGTCCGCCTTGTTCCGGGACATATCTGAGCTTCCTGTTTCCCCCCTGTCAGAGACAGCTGCAGTCTCAGCTTCAAAAAAGACAAACAAGATCTCAAAACAGAGGAAACCAGTCCTCAACTGCACTGTAGAGGAAGCAGGAAGTCCTGGGCCCACCTCTGTGAGCCAGAAAGCTTCAGCACAGTAGGAGCGCAGAAGAGGGAGGAGACGGGGGCCACAGGATGGAGTCCGTGGCCCTGTACAGCTTCCAAGCCACAGAGAGTGATGAGCTGGCCTTCAACAAGGGGGACACACTCAAGGTAAGCTTAGTGGAGTGGGATTTAAGAACCGGGCACTCAGGGGAAGACAGCCAGAGTCCGGCCTCTGGAGGAAGCAGGTCTAGCTTTCCCACTTACTAGATGTGTGACTCTGAACAATATGCTTTGTCCCTTTGAGCTTCCGTTTACTCTGGATTATTCAGAGGTGATGAATAATCTCTCATTCGATGGCTGCCGCGAGGGTTCAAGACATCGATACTGTGCCTGGCAGATAGTTAGTTGTCCAAGCCTGTTTTGAAGCATCGGATCTGAGGGGGGGAAATACTGTTGAGAGACTGTGGAAGGCGGAGATGGAGAGGCGATCTCATTAAACAAAGAAGTAAAATAACCTTCTCACGAACTGCCATCCAGTTAGCTGCAACTCACAGGGACCCTGTAGAACCGAGTAGAACGGTCCCTTGTGGGTTTCTGAAACTGTAAATCTTTCTGAGAGTAGAAATCCCAGGAGGGCTAAAATAACTCCAAAATGTAGTTTCCCAGCAGTGTCGTATCACAGTTCAGCTGTCCTTGTCTGAGCCCTTTGGATACATTGCAACCGCCAGGTTGGTCCGAGCAGTGGGCTCTCTCTCGGGAGCTGGATTCGGGGAGTGGCATAATATGAGGTCGGCAACTGAAGCAGCCGTACCTCATTCTCAGCAAGCCATTCTTTCTCCCTTGGCCTCCGTCTCCCCAAGGGGCCATCGGCATTAGACTGATGTCCCAGCACTCTGAGGCCGGGGCCCAGCTCTCAGCCTCTGTTCGGGTATGGGAAAGGACAGGAACTTCCACTGACCAGACCCCAAGTTCAACAGTGCACATCAAGTGTGCCACTTCAGCTTCTAAGCGGGGAGAATTAGCGCTATGTTTCACCAAAGCTAAATGGAGGCGTGGGGATGTGGCACAATTTGCTTGGTGTGGGGTCAGATTTGAACTTTGGTGACTCTGAAATGTGTGCTCCATTCCCTGTAAGACTAGACAGGCTAAAGGGTTGGAATTAAGAAGAGGAGCCACACTGCCTCAAGGCAGTCGCTTAGCTGTGACCTTGGAATCTCCCCAGCTCGGGCTCTGGACAAGGAATGAGATTCTGTAAAGATTCGGGTTTAGTTCAGAGACCTATTAACCATCTGAGAACAATCAAGGCTCTTTAGACCCAGAAAGAGCGGTGTGGGAGGGAGTGGGGCCATTAGGAAATGGGAGTGAGTGGGTGCTGAGTTCTGACCTCGGCTCAAAGGGATTGGCTGGTGGCCAGTAGTTGTGGGTCAGTTGAGGTCCCACCATGTAATTGTTGTAAAGACTGTAACTTCCCCCGCTTTCCTCCAAAATCCCTGTCCCTTGCTGCTCCCAAACTGTGTTAGCTTCCTATGGCTATCATAAACGAGTACCATCAGAAACGAGTACTTCAGAAAACAGAACTGTATTCTCTCACAGCAATGCCGGCTAGAAGGTCATGTCCGCTCTGAAGGCCCTAGGGGAAGTTCCTTCCTGGTTTCTCTCAACTTCTGGCTACGTCCTCCTCTGTTCCTCCTTCCCATGGCCATCTTCCCTTTGTCCTTCTGTGTTTCTTCTCTCTTACCCTCCAGTCACATAGAACTAGGACCCGCCCCCTAATCTAGGATGACCTTATATTAACTAATAACAGGATCCTAGCACAACAGGAGTAGGAAGGGATGAAGGGAGGGGCTATTGTGCCAGTTGAAGACAAAGAAAAAAAGGTATGGCAAGCTGTTAATGCCCTTGATATGTAAAGAACTCGTAGAAACTCAATAAGAAAATCACAAGCTGGGCAATAGGAACACCTGGGGAAAGGCCTGGAGCGCTGGCTTCTGCAGAACCATCTACATGCTCTCAAGCTGACAAGGTTATGACTAGGGCACTTAGGGGTCAATGAATTCAAGTTGTTGGAGGAGGAAGTCAGCAGACGGGAGGAGGAGGGTTGCACAAATGGAAGAACGCAATCAACGTCACCGACTTGTGTCGGAATCGTTCAGCTGATGTATGTTCTGCTCTGTTTATTTCCAACAACAATCAAAGAAATGTGCAAAGGATACGAACAGGAAACTTTCCAAAGAGGTACTGCACCTCAGCAGGCGTGCAAGTTCACGAGCAGCAGAAGACATCTAACTTCAAGCAAGAAACTGCTTTCGTACAACTGATTCACAAAATCTCGTTTTTAAGACACTATCCAAAGTAGTTGAGGCTGTGGAAAATCTATACTCTCCCTTGTCGGTAGGTGGTGGACAGGCAAAATGGTATAATCACTTTGAAAGGCATTCGAGAAGAATGCATATAAATATACAGCCATGTCCTAAGACCAGAAGAAGTTCATCTTCTGGAAAGCCTAGAGACCCAACGGGAGATGGTTTTCTCCTTCCACTGATCGTGCTAATGTGCACCCACTCTTCCAGGCAATGAGCAGCCGGTAGTGAAAAAGACAGACTTAATGCCTTCGCTTCTGCCACTGGCATTCCAGTGACAGATGCGGGCCACAAAAAAGATAAATCTGAGAAAACACAGTTCATCCTCTGGTGAGACTGGCACGGAGAAAACAATAAAGCAGGGTGGGGCTGGAGAAGTTGGCGAGAATTTGGAAGTTAGCATCAACCCAGACTCCCTGCTAAGTGAAGGTGCAAAATATTATACGATCTCTAAACATGCCATTTTGGTAGGAGGTTTAATGACCTAAAATAGTCAGGATATATTAAGTAGACGGGGGAAAAAACCAGAATCAAGACATTTATACCCAGCAGGCAGTTCACGCTATGCACATAATCAATAGGTATCATTTCGTGGTGGGAAATTTGACTTTGATGCATTGGATTTGTGCACACAGAAACTAGAAAGAAATGTCCCAAACGTCAGCTGTAAGTGGCAGATCTGGGAGCAACTCCCATTTTCTCTCTTGCTCTTTCTGCATTTACCACACGTTGCACACCAAGTGCATGTGCTTCAAGCAAGGGTCACGCCAGGTGCCAAGGCACTCACTCTCAGGGGCATGCATGTAAGCTCTGTGTCAAATCCTATTTTTAAGATGATTTTTTTTTCGGCACTAACTTTAAAATAGATGCCTTAGTTAGTTATCTAGTGCTGCTAGGCCAAGAGATAACACACGTGAATGGCTCTAACAAACAGAAATTAATTTTCTCACAGGTTAGGAGGCAAGACATTCTAATTCAACTTGTGGACTTGGTGTTCCCTGTAGAGCTCCATGTGTGCTGGCAGCATCTTCCCCAGCACAGAAGCAAACAATGTGCTCTGCTCAGACCTCTTCTTTGTGCCTGGTGGGATAGTTGCTCATGGTTGCCATCAAGTCAGTTCTGACTCAGAGAGGCCCTACGTACAACAGAACTAAATACTTCACGGGTCCTGTGCCATCCTCACTATTTCGTCACGTGGGAGCCATCGTTGCAGCCACTGTGTCGATCCGTCTTGTCCAGGATCTTCCTCTTTTTCACCGCCCTTCAACTTCACGAGCTTGACGTCCTTTGCCAGGGACTGAGTTCTCTGATAGCATGTCCAAAGTACATGACATGAAGTCTCGTCATCCTTGTCTCTAAGGAGCATTCTGGCTGTGCGTCTTCCAAGACAGATGTGTTTTGGGGGGCAGGCCGTGGTCCTTCCATTTTCTTCACCTGCACCATAATCCAAATGCATCGGCTCTTCTGGCTTCTTTACTCGGTGTCCAGCTTTCTCATGCAGATGAGGTCATTGAAAATACTATGGCCTGCATCCGACTCACCTGAGTCCTCACGTCATATCCTTGCCTTTCAATACTTTATTTTTTAAAGTCATTTTATTGGGGGCTCATACAATTCTTTTTTTTTTCCCTTTTGAATTTTTTTTTTAATTTTAACAATTTATTGGGGCTGATACAATTCTTTTCACAGTTCATACATATACATACATCAATTGTATAAAGCACATCTGTACATTCTTTGCCCTAATCATTTTTTTCTCTTTTCTTCTTTTACATTTTATTAGGGACTCAAACAACTCTTACCACAATCCATACATATACATACATCAATTGTATAAAGCACATCCATACATTCCCTGGGGGGCTCATACAATTCTTATCACAATGCATATATACATCCATTGTGTCAAGCACATATGTACATTTGTTGCCATCATCCTTCTCAAAACATCTGCCTTCTACTTGTGCCCTTAATATCGGCTCCTCATTTTCCCTTTCCCTCCCCACTGCCCCCTCCCTCATGAACCCTTCATCATTCAGAAATTATTATTATTTTGCCCTATGTTACACTGTCCAAGGTCTCCTGCCGGATATTTAATTAGTGCCATGTGGTGTTTGGTGAGCAGTGATTGCAGATCCAAGCAAGATGTAATCCTTGACAAAGGCCATCCATTTCTCATGATGTACCTATGGGTCTGGTTGTGAGGATTTCTATTTTCTTTACATGGAGTTGTCATCTATATTGAGGGCAACAGTCCTTCCTCTTCATCAGCAAGTGCCTCAAGTTCAGAAAGCAAGGTTGTGCAATCTGCATGTCGCAGGTTGTTAATCAGCCTTCCTCCAATCACAATGCCACATTCTTCTTCTCACAGTCCAGTTTCTCTGACGATTTGCTCAGCAAACAGATTGAGTAAGTATGGTGAGAGGATGCAACCCTGACGCGTGGTTTTTAAACCACGCAGTATTCCCTTGCTCTAGCCCCACAACTGCCTCTTGATCAGTGTACACTTTCCGCATGTGCACAATGGAGTGTTCTGGAATTCCCACTCTTCTCCAGGCTATTCATAGTTTGTATGATCCACACAGTCTAATACCTTTGCACAGTCAGTAAAGCACAACTAACATCTTTCTCTGCTTTCAGTCAAGATTCATCTAACACAATGGTGTGTCAGTCTAGGTAGACTAGAGATACAAACTCATAGACACTCATATGAGTATAAGGAAGAGCTTCATATAAAGAGTAATTGTATATTAAAGCATCCCAGCCCATTCCAGATCAAGTCCATAAGTCTGATATTAGCCCATATGTCCGATACCAGTGTGTAAATTCCTCTTCAGATTCACACAACACATGCAATGACACCTAATGCAGGAAGATCACAGGCCAGTGGGTAGAAACTCTTGTGGATTCAGTGGTGGTAGAAGCATCTCAGTGTTGGCATGAGTCTCCTCCGGCTCCAGGGCTCTGGCTCCATCAGTGTAGCTCCATGTGGCTTGTCAACAGGAATGTCTTGCAGGGAGAGTGTGTGTCCCACCTCCAGGGAGGAAAACAGGAGTTCCCAGAATCCTCGAGAGAAGGCCATGCTCACACAGAGGCATGGTTGGCTATGACCTGAATGACAGGCTAGACTCTACCCCTTCACTCAAGTTGACAGGGGATTATATAACTGCCACAAATGGTATTCCTTGTTCCAAATCCTCTTCTCAATCCGATTGCATTTCTGGCCACTCTCTATCAATATACTGATGCAACCATTGTTAAATGATCCTCAGCAAAATTGTACTTGCATATGAAATCACATATGGTTCTATCATTTTGCACGTTCTATTGGGTCACCTTGGAATAGGCACAAATAGAAAACTCTTCCAGTCTGCTGACCAGGTAGCTATCGTCCAGATTTCTCAGTATAGGTGAGTGAGTGCTTCCAGTGCTTCATCAGCTTATTGAAACATTTCAATTTCTGTGGGCTTGCTTTTGGTTAATGCTTTCAGTGTAGCTTGCACGTCATCCTTCAGTACACTGGTTCTTGATAGGCTGCCTCTTGAAATGATAAGGACTTATTTTGGTGCAGTGACTGTGAACTCTTTCCATCTTCCATTGATGCTGCCTGCATTGTTCAATATTTTGCCCATAGAATCTTTCAATATTGCAACCCAAGACTTGAATGTTTTCTTTCATATTTTTCAGTATAAGGGATGGGGATGCTGAGAGTTCTTATTTTTTGCTTTTCTAACTCCAGGTCTCTGCACATTTCATTATAATACTTTTCTTTGTCTTCTCAAGCTTTGCTTGAAAATTTCTGGTTAGCTCTTTTACTTTATCATTTCTTCCATTGGCCTTCACGACTCTGTGACTAAGAGCAAGTTTCAGAGTCTCTTCTAAAATCCACTTTGATCTTTTTCTTTCCTGTACTTTTAATAACTTTCGGTTTCTTCATGAATGATGTTCTTGATGTCACTCCACAGCTCATCAGGTCTTCTGTCATTGGAGCTCAATGCATCCAGTCTGTTCCTGAGATGTTCTATAAGTTCAGGTGACAAACTCACGGCCGTATTCTGGCTCTTGTGGACTTGTTGTTTTCTTCAGCTTGAACTGAACTTAAATAGAAGCAAGTGACAGTCTAGTTCACATTCAGCCCTGGCATGATGCAGTCCACTTGAGTCCCACGTAGTCCATCTGTCACCATTTATAGTGTTGAAAACAGGTATTGGTTATGAAATCATTGGTCTTGCAAAATTCTATCATCTGATCTAGCTTTGTTTCCAAATACTGTTTTCCAGCCATTTTTATTTTATTTTCCAATCACCGTTCCTTCCTCTTTGTTTCCAACTTTTGCATTCCCATCGTTCATAATTATCAGTGCATCTTGATTACGTTTGATCAATTTTAGACTGAAGACATTGGTGAAAGTCTTAAAATTCTTCATCAAGAGCATTAGTGGTTTGCGTATAGATGTTAATAGTAGTTGTACTGATTGTATTTCCTTGCGTGCATATAGATGTCATCCTATCACAGACAGCAATGTACTTCAAGATAAAACCCAAATGTCCTCTTTGACGATGGATGTGATGCCGTTCCTCTTGAGTTTGTCATTTTGGCAAGTTAAACCATGTTTGTCTGATTCAAAATGGCCGATACCAGTCCATTTCAGCTCACTAATGCCTAGATATCAATCGTTATGCAGGGCATTTCACTTTTGACAGCTTCTAATTTCCCTTCATTCATACTTTGTACATTCCAGTTGCAGTTATTAGTAGATGCTTGCAGCTGTTTCTTCTCATGTTGAATCTTGCCCCTTTAACAAATGAAGATCCCAAAAGCTCCACTCCACCACGTCATTAGGATTGATGGTACTTTGAGACGGCAGCTCTTCCTCCGTCATATTTTAAGTGACTTCCAACCTGAGGGCCTCATCTTCTGGCACTACATCTGACAAAATCCTGCTGCTATTCATGAGGCTTTCAGTGCTTTTAGCATATTATTGAGTTTTGTGGCATCCCCTTGAATCTCCCTCATTCTAGACCGGCCCTGATTTGTATAATGGCAACAATGTGACTGCGTTGTCACACTGCCTCCTTGTTCTCTTTGCTGAGCAGAGATGCTGTGTGCCCAATGTCCAAGTGTCCAGCCCCTTCCCAGCTAAGGTAGAGGCTAGTCTCAATGGCCCATCTAGTTTATAATCCCACAAAGTGCCCTTCAGGAGCCAGATGCAAAATTCATTCTTCAAAACTGAATGTGAGAACATAATGAGACGTGGGCTCACTGTGACAGCCACCCCAGTGAACTTGGCTCCATAAGCCACTTCTTAACCACACTGCCACCCCTTACCAGACCTCCACCATCACCTTCTTGGGCCAGTGTAGTAGACCCTGCTGTTTCCCACCCCGTGCTGCTCCCCAGCCTGCTGGGCAACCAGAGTAATCTATCTAAAGGACAACTCAAAAGTTGACACCTGCACCCATAGCTTTTTTTTTCCTTCACAGTTAAGGGGGTTCACTAAGGTCATTAACAGCACACCACAAGCCAGGACCGGCAAACAACAATATAGTCATTGGTCCACAGTAACACCTCCTGGCAGACAGCAGCCAAATCCCTCTCCCCTTTCCCCTGCCTCCCATCCAGGAAGCCCACGGCTTGTTTTGTTTTGATGGTTAGTTGTATCGTGGCAAAAAATATGTGCAGCAAAACACACACCCCAAAAAACCACACATACCAATTGAACAGTTTCTACGCGTATGAAGGTGTCTTAGTCTGGGTTCTCTAGAGAAGCAAAACCAGTGAAACAGAGAGAGAGAGAGAGAGAGAGAGAGACAGGTTTGTCTCAAGGAAATGGTTCACACCGTTGTAGGAGCCGACAAGTTCCGAGTGTGTGGGTCAGATGGGGGTTTCTGTTGGCTCACAGAGTTACAGGGGTTGGTTGACTCAAGAGTGACAAAGCGGAGTGCAGGTTTCTGGCTGCAGCGGTAAAGTCATGCAAGCTCAACAGTAAAATGGGAAACGGCTGGTGACCTCTATCTTCCGGTGTGCATTGTGTCTTCATTTATCTTCGTGGCTGAGTAATATTCCATTGGATGTATATACTACATTTTGTTTCTCGGTTTATCTGTTGATAGACATTTCTCTTGTGTCCATCTGGTGGCGATTGTAGAACACGCTGCAATGAACATTACTGTGCCTTCATTTTCTCTGGATATAGACCTAGGACTGGAATTTGCTAGGTTCTATGATAGTTCTGTGTTCAGTTGGTTGAGGCATAATGTTTTCCACAGTGATTGTGCCGTTTTACATGCCCACCATGAAAGGGTGAATATTCCTATTTACCCACATCCTCACCAGCATATATAATTTTCCAATTTAAAAAAAAGTGCCTTCCAATGAGAGTGAGATGGTAGCTCCCTGTGGGTTTGATTTGCCCCTCCGTAATGATTGACACCATTGACGACCTCTTCATGAAACGGATGGCCATTTTTAAATATCCTCTTTGCTGAAATATCTGTCCAAGCCATTTCCCGTTTTTTAAAATTATTATTTGATTGTTTGCCTTCTCATTATTAAGTTGTGGAAGTATTTTATATATTGGGGATATTCATCTCTTTTCATTTATATAGTACCCCCCACATTTCTCCTAATCAGTAGGCTTTCTTTTCATTTTTAAAATAAAGTTATTTAATATACAAAATGATTTCACTTTATGAGCCCCTATGTATCTAAACTGCTAGACTTTTATTATCATAGCTGATCTCTTTCTAGATAGTAAAGCTTAGAGCCTCAACCCTATATATTTTTCTAATAACTGTATGGTTTTAGTCTTTATATTTAGGTTTGGGATCGAGTTTAAATGCTTTTGTATATGGTGTAAAAAATGGATCCTGATTCATTCACTTGCATGTTGAAATTCCATTTTCCCAGTAAACTTTGTTAAGTTCCCATGAAGTAGACTTAGCGTCCTCGTTGGAAATGAGGTGGTCATAGCCATTTGAATTTATTTCTGGACCCTTAATTATATGCCATTGGGCTATGTGTCTATTATTATGTCAACACCGGGCTGTGTAGGAGCTGTGGGGCCACAGTGGGCTACACATTGGGCTGCTGACCACAAGACCAGCAGTTTGAAACCACCAGCCTCTCTTTAAGAGAAATATGAAGTTTTCTACTCCCGTAAAGATTTACATTCTTGAGCCACTGGCAGATCTGCTCTAGCCACAGGCAACGTTCTCGGACAACAGCCTATCAGGCAGAGACCACTGTAATCTTGATCGTGCTGGATCGACCTTGCTACCTGGCCAGCTGACCACCTTATAGACGCAACCTGAATTGGGTCTGGGTGCAAATATCTCTTACTGGTTCCATGACAGAAATTTCTCCCCTGGCTTTTCTACTGTTGTTGGGGTCTTTTCCTTCTTGCACATGATTTGTATTTTTGTCTGTAGTCTATTATGTTTTTATCCTTGCCACCTAGTCTATTATGTAGCCTATTATGTTTTTATCCTTGCCACCTTAGCGCGATTTTGTGTTTTATTGTTTTCTGGTGGGTCTCCCAGCTGGGAAGCATAGCAGTGGATGCATAATGGGAATAACCAGTAAAAAGTGTTATAGGGAATACCACGGTGTGGGTAGATAGTAGGGAGGGGAAGGGGATTTGGGGAGTAGCTAATGAAGACGGGAGTGGGGAAGGAGGGCCAGAATGGGGGGATTGTATGATTCTCCTTGTTATGATTCAATGATTGAACTGTTGAGTTATATCATATGTAAATTACTTACCAATAAAACAGTTGGGGGGAAAGTGTAGCCTTGGAAACTCACAGGGGAAGTTCTACTCTGTTCCGGAGGGTCATTATAGGTTGGAATGGACTCAGTAGCAGTGAGTTTTGACCGGGCTGTTTTAATGACCGTGGCTTTAAAATGTGCTTTGAAATTGGGGGAAGTGTAAGATCACTCACCTTTTTTCTTCTTCAAAATTGCTCTAGCTGTTCAGGTGCCTTGCCCTTCCATCTAAATTTGAGGATTGGCTTTTTTTATCTGTACAAAGAAGGCAGATGGACTTTTGTTGGGTATTGCAATGAATTTCTAGATTGCTTCAGATAATATAAATCTCATAACTATATTAAGAAGGGGTATGTGGGGTAGCTTCAGAGCTCCCGTGTCTCCATAGTTAACCTGAAACCACAGGATATCCTTCATCCCTGTGGCTTTTAAAATAAAATGTGAACGCTCTATTTCATGTGGCTGAGAAGTTCTTGCATGGTCTGGCCCTTGTCTGCCAGCCCCTACCCTGACCTCCCTCGAACCTGGGCATTTTATTCTGTAGACAGAGCTTGTGCCCACGTCAGGGCCTTTGTACAAGCTGTTTCCTCTTGCTTGGACACCCTTCCTCACATCTTCTCATGTCTTGTTCCTTCTTGTGGTTTGTACCTCAGTCAAATGGCCTTCCTCTGAGAGACCTTTCTTGACCACAGCCTAAAGGACACTCCACCCCACCAGACGTTCTCCAGCCAGCTCACCCTGCGTTGTGATTCCAGACTGCTCCCCACTACATCAAAGGGTCTTGGTCATTTGCTCTTTCCTTGGTATGCTCTGTCCCTTGCTCTGGACTGAACACAGAGTCAATGTTTGGGTGAGTGTATTGGGTGTCGTCCTGGTAAGGGTGGGGGATAGTAGGATGGAAGGTTAGGGGGATGAGTTTCGGCTCAGGCCATTGCATTTCCCACTGAGAAGCCAGGACTCCCTTCCTCAGAGGGATTCCTCTGACTCAGACAGTAAGAACTGACTGAAAACATCTCCGGGCGGGAAAATAAAACAAAGCCAAGCTGAGATTAGACATGGTATGTTCGCAGGTGTACATAGGCATTTGTATTTCACCAAACACAACTACGTTTAATGTGGGCCATTAACATGCCCATTTGACAGATAAAGAAACGGAGACCAGGGTCACAGAGTGAATCAGAAGCAGACAGAGTGGGCAAGTGCTCCAGACACAGGGTACCTGTGTTGGTGGCTGACATCAAGCCACCTAGGGACCCTACTTTTTTAATGAAACCAAAAACCAAACCCACTGACATCAATCCATGCCAACCCTGTTGTTGCCATTGTTGTTGTTGTTGTTGTTGTTCGGGATCTTGAGTCAGCTCCGACTCTACCTATGAGCCTACGCACGACAGAGTGAAACCCCACCCTGTCCTGCACCAGCCTCACGACTGGCCTCACATTAGAGAGCATGGCGGCAGCCACTATCTCCCGTTGAGGGGCAAGCTCTCTGTGGAGGGTCTGCCTCGTTTGTGCTGCCCTTTGCTTTATCAAGGGGCAGCCCCGGGCTTACCCACTGCTCCACCGGGGCTCCGTGGTTTCCTCGATAACCTGAGACCTTTGTTTGGTTTTGTTTGTTTACAGTGAGTTTTCCTGAGTCAGCCACCAGCTCTGCCTGCCCTGTGCCTGCTGATTCTTCCCAGACTACAGGAGCAGGAAGACAGGGGCTCAGCAGGGCTGGTGGACAGACAGTGGGTGGCTGCTCCCAGGACGGGGCCTCAGATCTTGGCCTGTGGGAGTAAAACCCAGTTTCTCTTGGTAGACTCTGTGTGTGTGTGTGTGTAACATACAGAATAACACATATGCCAATTCAACAATTCCTACATGTAAAATTCAGTGACGCTGATTACATTCTTCCAGTTGTGCAAATGATGGACAGCTTCATGCTGGGGACTTAGCTCAGGGATAAAAGGCCCCAGATCTATGCCCCCAATCCCTTCAGTCTGCTGGAGATATGATCGGTGGGGCCCCACCCCACTGGGCAGACCTGCTCTGGGCCGCCACCTGCCTTCCCCAGGAAGCTGTGGACCTCCTGGGAGTGGGGTGTCCTGATCCAGGGACGGAGCAGGACAGTGGAATCACAGGCACTCAGTGTCCTTGGGCAGCACCTGTCTGGAGCCTCCAGCTCTCCGCTGGACAGGGCTGAAGGGGGCTCCTCCGCAGGCACAGGGGCTCAGCAGGGCAAGGAGACCTTTGTCCTTGCTCTGGGTGGCTAAGCAACCTGGTCTCTCTGTTCACAGATCCTGAACATGGAGGATGACCAGAATTGGTATAAGGCCGAACTTCAGGGTGCTGAGGGCTTCATCCCCAAGAACTACATCCGTGTCAAACCTCACCCGTAAGTGTCCCCCAACCCTGCATCTTCAGCAGAAGGCTGCGCTGAGCCATGTGAGCCCAAGACCCTCTGGGGCAGGAATCCTCTTAGTTCCATGCTCTTTCCACCACAAGGGGGAAGTTGTCACACCCAGCAGGGACACAGTCAAAAATGTGCAGACAGTGAGGACCCAGACCATCAGGAGAGTGTCCAGGAGAACTGGGGTGGAATAGGTCCTGGGCTCTCTGCTGGCAGCTGTGTGGCCTGGGCATGCTCACAGCTCCCTCGGGTGACTCGTTTTCCTACCTTTCATGCAAAGATGGCTGCAGCTCCCATCTGGCCAGATGGTGACGGTTCCTGAGGACTCCCCCAGGTCAGGAGTGAAGGAGGCAGTGGAGGGGTGCGGATAGCAGGATGAAGATTCGGGGCCCTTGCCTTTGGAGTTTGTTGGGGGTGGGGGGAGCTGGATGTAAGCCAGGAGACTATGGGGTTACGCTATTAGAATGGGAGGTGTATCTGGGACCTGGGACCTACTGACTGGGGCAGCCCCAGGTCAGCCTCTGGGCCGGTAGCAGTCAACCCTGCTGCCTTGCGAGTGGGTGGGGCAGAGCCAGTCCCAGCACAGGCCTAAGAGAAGGTGAAATCCATTTGAAATCAGAGAGACAGAAATGATGGCTGAGAAATACCCGACACAGCTGCCCGCTCAACCATTTACCGGGCACTTTCCCCGGCCCCTGTGGTCCCAGGCTGGGGGTGCTGGGGTCCCAGAGCAGTCTGAGAACCCCAGTTCGGTGGGAGAGGCCAGCCACAAGGAGGGCAGGATGTGAGTGGACCAGCAGGGGGGAGATGGCGAGCCCGGGAAAATTTCTCACGTGTTAAGGATTCATCAGCGCTCCTTGGGGAGGGAGAGGTCACGAGCAAAGAAACCTCAACGAGGGGGAATCATGGCATACGGGGCTCTCAGAGGGGCCTCAGACACCAGGCCCAGGGTGGGAAATGAGCTGATATCAAGGGCTCAAGTACAAAGAATATGTTTTGGAAATGATGATGGCAACAAATGTACAAATGTGCTTGACACAATGGATGGTGGATTGTGATAAGAGCTATATGAGGCCCCAGTAAAATGATTTCAAAAGAAAAGAAACCCAAAGGGCAATCTGTCCTATAGAGTCACTATGATTTGGAATCAACTTGAAGTCAGTGAGTTTGGAGGTTTTTATTAATTAGACAGACAAGAGGAAAGAGGCAAATAAGCACAATTAATTGCTTACGAGGTGACATTATAACTCCATAAAAATAAAGAACATTATTACAGAATATTATGGATAACACTGTATGCTAACAAACTGGATAACCTAGATGAAATAGTCAAATTCTTTTTTTTAATCATTTTATTGGGAGCTCTTACAGATACCATAACATTCCATAGTTCAATCACATCAAGCAGTAATATACAATTGCTACCACAGTCAGTTTCAAAACATTTTCTTTCTTCTTGGATTCCTTGATCTCAGCTCCCCTCTACCACCCTACCTCCCAGGAACCCTTATTTATTTGTTTGTTTGTTTGTTTGTTTGTTTGTTTGTTTGTTTTGCTCTATCTTACACCATCCAATATATTCATTCACATACAATTCCATTGTTCACTCCCTTCTCGTGGGGTTATATAGTCATCAATACTATCAGCTCCTCCTTCTGACCCTCCACCCCCTTCTCTACCTGTGCACTCTGGGAGCCATTACTCCTGTTACTGTTTCTGAATTCTCTACTTTGGCTCTCATGCATCGAATGACCTTAATTAGACAAATGAACATGCCCAAGTTTAGCATGATTAATGAGGTAAAACAAATAAAAACCATAATAGTTAAGGAACTAGAGGATCATTATGTGGTTCATCAGTGCCATACCACACCCTGGACTCATCATCCTTTCCCTGTGACCCTTCTGAGAAGGACTGTCCAATTATCTCACAGGTGGGTTTGGGTTCTTCACCACATCCACCCTCCTTCACATCAATGTGGTTGCTTGTTTTTGAGCTTCTGATACCTCTTCCCATTGACACCTCATGATCTTAAAAGCACACAATCTACCCAAATTGGCTCAAGAGTAAATAGAAAAGCTTGACAGATTTATAACAGGTGAGGAGATCAATTCAATGATCAAAAACCCCATTAAACAAAGTCCTGGACCAGATGACTTCACTGGGGAATCCTAGAAAATATTCAGAGAATAATTGGCCCAACTTCTGTTTAAATTCTTCAAAAGATAGAAAAAGGAAGAAATACTCCCTAATTCATACTGTGACACAAACATAACCCTGATATTCAAACCAGACAGAAACACCACAAGAAAACTACAGGTCAGTGTCTCTTATAACTATAGATGTAAAAGTCAATAAAATACTAGTGAACAGAATCCAATGCTGTGTGAAATGAATCATACACCATGAGGAAGCAAGATTTATTTCAGGAATATAGGGGTGGCTCAACTTAAAAAATCAATCAACATAATACACCATATCAATAAAACCAGGGATAAGAGCCATACGATCATCTCTATAGATGGGGGGAGGGGATCTGATAAAATTTAATACCCTTTCTTGATGAAAATGCTAGGAAGATAGGACCATAAGGGAAATGCCTATGTTTCAAGGCATATACAAGTATAAAAAGCCAACAGCCAGAATTGTATTTCATGGAGAAAAACTGAGCTTTCCCCTTGAAATCAAGGTACACGGGAGCCTGCTGTCACTTGTTCAATATTTTGTTAGCAAGTCTAGCCAGAGCAATGAGACAAGAAAAAACATGTACGTATGCATCACTTACTGTCCACTTCAAGACCCATCATCCCAGGTCCCTTCCTTCCTTCCTCCTGGCTGCCTGCCCCATCTCAATGGACTTTAAGCCCAGCCCTCCTCTGCCTCTGCCTCTGCCTCCTCACCAAACTGCCTGTTCAGTTACTCCTGGCACAGCCAGCAACCATAACCTGGAGGAGCTGTGGCCTCAGGCCCAGGTGTCACTCATGGGACACACGGGCTGAGGAAGGCGGCAGTCTTGCTGGGTTATTCCCCTTGATGGTTCTGGAAGCATCTGCAAGGTCCCTGCCTGGAGTAAGCATGGTGGGACAAGCAGCTTTAGATGGGCAACAGGACACTCCCACCCCTGCTGCCTCAGGACCAGGGTGGATGCAGGACCCTAAGAGATTCTAGGAGGCAGACAGAACCACGTACTTAGCATGCACCCTAGTGTAATCTTAGGAGACTACTGGTCAGACTTCACTGAGTAAATGCTAAGCAATGCCTATCTGTAAAAGTTATCCAGATTGGAAAAGAAGAAGTAAAATCATCTCTGTTTGTCGATGATATGATCCTATATAGAGAAAAATCTCAGCGTCCACAGGGAACCTCCTAGAGCTCATAGAGGAACTTAGCAAAGTTGCAGGGTACAAGGTCACCAAACAAAAATTAATTGCAGTTTCACCCACTCCACAGCCTGAGGTCTGAGGTGAGCCCCCTGTGGGGCCACTGGACAGTGGGTGACTGCCACCCCCACCCCCGCTGAGTCTGCATGTGCATGAGCTACTCTTTCTTTGCTCCCGTCCTATCTTTCTCGTTCTTTTTTTATCTTAGTTTTTCCTTCACTATTTCCTTTTCTCTGTCTGCACACCAGTTTGTGGTTTGTGCGGAGGATTTTCTCTTTTCTTTTCCCCTCCCTTGTTTATATTTCCTTTCCATTTCTCAGGTATTAAGTTCTTTTGTCGTGATGTTGTCTGCCTGTTTCCCCTACTTGTTAATTTTGTTCTTGTTTCTCTTTTTCCTGTTGCTACTTGCTTATTTCTGCTTTTCCTTTCTCTCCATCTCTCTTTGTCCCACTCAGTGGGAGACAGCAACCATGCCCACAGGGCCCAGACACATCGATGCATCCTGCAGCCCCACCCATTGGTCAAAATCCACTACCCACTCCTGTACCACCTGATCAACGATAGGTAGCCAACCCCATCCTCCATTGCACGCATGAGCAGCAAATAGAGAGCTGTATCCACATTCCCATTCTCTGTTACACCCACCAGGAGACAGGTAGTGAGTGCCTACGAATATGTATACAGCCACCAATAAAGTACAAATATAACAACACTAAAATGTCTCAGACAATAGACAATTTCAGTTCACACAAGAAAACAGGACAGAGTGCATCAGACCATTGACAAAAATACAGAGCCAGAAAGCCTTCCTTAAGTAGCCAACTCACGGTGACCTTCTATAGCGTGTCTGAGACTGTGGAGCTTAACAAAAGCAGACGGCTGCTACTTTCTTCTGAAGAATGACTGGTGGTTGTAAACTGCTGACCTGGTGGTTAGCAGCCCAATCCTTGTGTTATTAGAACACCTTTCCTAAGATAGAGAGGAAGAAAAGTATGGGGAAGTAATCCTCAAGATCAAGAGAGGCAAAGGTTGCTGGTCAGATAGTGACTGGTGGCATCCCCAAGACTACGACGCTTGGTCACCCTTTGAGTCTGGAGGTGCACTCACCTTGTGATGGAATTTTCAGCCAACCAATAGGAAGGTGTGTACAGGGAGCAATGCCACTATTGAAATGTGCACACCTTAGAATAAATAACCAATCATTTGGGATCAAGGGGGAAGCACTTGCCCAAGGACAAAATTCAGAAGGTTCAAAAAAGAGGAGTAGAGACAGAAACTGCCAGGAGAAGGTGGGATGGAACCGAGTGCATCGGAAGCGTTGGATGTAAAACTAATGACCCACTCTGTACACCATCACCTAATTCTCAATAGAAAAATTAAATAAATGAAATTTCCTGAGGAATAAGTGCTATTGGAACCACTTGGGAAGGAATTCCAGAGAATGATATTTCCAATTTGCTTGAGAGAAATGTTGAGAAAGCTTCAGACAAAAACTTCAAAAGGTTTCAGGAAGACACTAAACGAACAAACTGACAAAATAAGGGAAAACTCTACCCCCAAAAAAAGTGAAACTATACACACAGAATTCCAGAAGATTAATACTAAGATTTCAGAAAGAGATAAAGTTCATTGAATGGACAAAAGAGGATAACCGAGACAATAAAAGACCAAATTAGTAAAATTAAAGACAAAGCTCTGCTGGGGCATAGTTTCCCAAATTTTCCCTTTTCAGAAATTAAAAAAGAAAAAGTTACTTATCTCCTCTCTGGCAACTAAAAGCTTTTACACCATAGCCCATAATCCAGAGTAAAGTGTAGGTATCTGCTTTTGCTGCTCCCCCAGACCATCCCAGCTCTCCCCAGAGGGTGGTGTCACCCCCCGTGAGATACAATGTATCCCAAGATACATTGTTCATCCCAATGTATCCCAATGTACTTATCAGAAAAACACAACAGCCAAACAAATAAAGCTTAGGAATGATGTGAGATACTATCAAGAGGAGTAATTTATGAGTGTTTGGAATCCAGAACAAATACACAGAGGAAATTACCAATGTGGTTGTGGAAGAAAACTTCCCTCATATTCTGAAAGTCCAGAAGGTATGCATTCCAAAAGCTGAGCAACGGGCTAGTGCCCGCAAAAGAAGATCACCAAGGTAATTAAGCTTTCTCTAACCAAAGACCAGGAAAGAATCCCCAAAAAGTACCTTGGCAGAAAGAAAGTTCTCTATAGGGAGAGCCAATTAACACTAAACTCTGTGTTCTCAGCGGAAACCATGCAGACAAGCAGAAAATGGGGTGACATATATGCATGTATGGAAGACAAAAACGACCAGCCAATAATTTACAGACTCGGCGATGGTGAAATTAAGACATTTCCAGGTCAACAGACACTAACCTGAAAAGAATCTCCAGAGGGAGTATTTCGGAGAACCAACACGACGGCCGGTGAGATTAGCAAACAGGGTCACACCGCCTAGAAGTACCCAAATAAAATAAACGCACAGTACTGAAAACAGGGAGCCAGAATGTCAATTTGTAAAAGATGACAATTGCGAAGTAAAATGGGGGCTAAACAATACAGTGATAAAACTTCCAAAAGGAGGAGGAGTCGATTTCAAGACTGTTTTAAACTTAGGAAGAAAAAAAATAAATATATTACAGAGTATAAATCTGACCAAAGTAATCTTTTTTAAAAAAGAGTACAATGTAAATACAATGTAAATATCATGTTACCTTCCCTCTTAACCTTGGATGTGAACACATAATTGCACCCCCTACCACCACCCAATAGCTTTGTTACACAGTTCGCTGAATCCACGGATGGGGAATTGGTGATTATAAAGGTCTCACTGTACTACGGACCTGAAGGAAGAAAATGCAGGAGAGCATGTCAAATTCTCCCGGGCTCTAGGCTCATGGAGGGTGAGTTCACGCCTCCAACTATTGCCCTGAGATAACCTTTAAAACTGAAACCAAACCTGTCTCCTAGAGTCATATTAAAATCAAACGACGTTGCCTGAACTAGGGGGAAAAAGTTTCCTTGTGGTTTTTTTAAATAGCCCTGCCTTGAGCATTATGCTTTTTTAAAAAAAAAATCTTATTGAAAGACTGGAAAAGAATCTTTGAGGACAGTGAGTTTGTGGTAGCTGAGAGGAAGGATTCAGAAAGTCCCCAGACTGCAATCAGTGCCACTGAATTGCACACGTAGAAACTGTCGGATGGGTACATGCTTTGCTGTGTATAGTCTCAACAGCTTTTTTCCCCCTTCAATTTAAAAAAACATTCTTCCCAGGAGGTAAAAAAAAAAAAGATTCCACCCTCACCCCCTAGCCTTCAGGAGCCATGGAGCCTTCCAGCTCTTGATGCCCTTGTGTCTGAGACAGAACAAGAACGGAGCCTAGATGTTGGCCAACTCACCTTGGAGAAGGCCAGGCACACTCTTGGGAGCATTGGCATTGACCCTGGCCCCCAAATAGCTGTAGGGAACCCCAGCTCGACCCCTGACTCTGCCTGCAAGGATCCCAGGGGTGTGAGGAGCCTACAATAGACCCTCTACACCCTCTGAGCATCATAATCATCTACCTGCCCGTGTGAGTTGCCAGGGCAGAAGTACAATCCAGACCCCTGTGGCCTCCAGTGCAGATGGCATGGGGACCACAGGGGCACCTGGCTGCATTATGTGGCCAGTGTGGTCAGTGGGGACCAGGGCTTCCCAGAGGAACAGGAAGGCCAGGGGCTTTGAAGTGAGAGTGGAAGCTGCTGGACAGAGCACAGAGGCCCAACCACAGACTGGGGGAAGAAAGTGTTAACCTCTTCCTCGTTGCATAACCGCACACGCTGTCAGCCAGCAGCACGCTCGGTGCCACAGCCCCTCCATCCTTGGCCCTCATCACATGCCCATGCTCCCTGACTCTCTCTGCCTCCCCCCTTCTCGGATGAGGGACCACTCAATAGGATTAGGACCCTCCCTACCCAGCATGAGCTCAGAGTACTTGATGTGAACCCCTTCGAAGGCTGTATTTATTTCCAAACCAAGTCCCATTCACAGGGGCTGGGGTTTTAGTGTACCTTTTGGAGGAACACAATTCACCCATTGATAGCGCCCCCCCCTCCCCTCTCCAGCCTCAGAAAAATGGGGGCTATAGTGGGCGGTCACCAGGGCACTGGTGTGGTGAAGGAGCTGGGCTCTGGGCACGGAGGAGGGTGTGCTTCCCCCAGGGCCTCATTTTCAGGGCACCCTGGCATGTGCCCTTACTTTCCCAATGCGCAGGCAGGACCCATGGAGACCTGAGGGCCTCCCGAGAGGGTGTGGGAAGGGACCCTCTGAGCCAGACCAAACCCCCCCACCCCCAGCCTGACTCACACTGTGAGACTCTGTGGGTTTACTGTAGAGGCCTGCCCCCTCAGGGACTTTCATCCAGAGCTTCAATGGTCGTACCCCAACCCCCACACACTGCCCGAGGGCTCCTTCCCACCATCCTGGCCTAAAGGAAGACTGCTTCTGGGCCCTGTGGCACTTGCCTCACTTTGCCATCAAGGAACTGTTTCCTCAAAGCTGGTCCAAGAGAGTTGGGCACCAGCCCCAAACTCTGGGAGACTCAGGCCAACTCTCCTCATAGTTCCCGCCCCTCTCTCCAGTGCACACACAAGTCCCCAGAGCAACCCTGCTCCCTCCCGCACACCTTCTCGCCACCTCCTTCAGACCCTACAGTGGAGAGAAGGGTTTAGGGTCCCCTATGAATTTTGGGGACAACCATGGCCTAAAAGATCTCACTTCTGAGAGTAAGGGTTCCCCCAGAAATAGTTCCTGAGTCAAGGATTTGAGGACGAGGAAGATATTTGGGAGTAGACTCATGCACAGCAATGAAAGTACTACCCACCACAAGGTCAGCCGTTTGAAGCCACCAGCCATTCCTTGGGAGAAAGATGAGGCTCTCCACTGCCATCAAGAGTTACAATCTTGGAAACCCACAGGATCGGTTGAACTTTGTCCTACAGAGTCGCTATGAGTTAAGAATCGACTCGATGGTAGTGAGTAGCAACACAACTACCTCTGGGGGCAACCAGAGCCCAAACTGCCAGGGAGCCCTGAGATAATGGACACCAAGTCCCACAGTGACACCCCCCCCCACACACACACACACATCCCACACACCGGGGACATCGCCCAAGGATGCCACACCCATCAGCCATTGCTGGACAATGTCCCCAGGTCTTCAGAACCCACCTGCATCGTGTGGGAAGAGTGGGCTGTTGTGGGCTCAAATCAATGACAGCCACTATCGTGTCTTGACATTTAGAAGAGTCTTTTATTCGGTTATAACTGGACGGTGAGAATCTAAAAGTGATTCTTTAGATTGCAGCCCTCAGTGCACATTTCAGTGAGTTTATAAAGGCAAAAACTCATTTTATCCTTTATTGGGGACTTAAGCAAGCATATGACAAAAGTAGAAAGCAAGCCAAATTAATGTAAACATTCTTTAGAGCTAGTGAGTGTTACAGGGTACAGGATTGATTCTTAACATCCTGGTTAATAAAATAATAGTAATATCCTGGTTACAACATCAAAAGGAGCAATATCATTAATTACAACGTTCTGATCTTGGAAATATAAGAGTACATTCTAATATCAATCACTGGGAGACTTTCGGAGATGGGAGCGGGGAGGAGGCAGGTCATTCAGTAGTCAACAAAATGGCATGCCTTTGGTCAATTTGCCTTGGTGGGAGTGGGATGGGGTAGGGTGGGGTGGGTGGGGGTTGGATATAGGCAGGCAGAATACAAACAACTCTGCAACTGCACCCAGCCCCATCTTATTTTAGCCAAGAGACCTCATCAAAATGCTGAGACAACAGGTCCAGACCCATCTGCTGAAGCAGTGAAGGAAGGGCCCTGCTCTTGGCCTGCCACTCTGGGTCTCAGTTTCCCCATTTAAACAACAAAGCTAGGCTAAAACACTGGTGCCAGGAACATAGGTGCCAGATCCCATCACGGCTGAAGAGCCAGGATCCCAGTGTCCACCCCAGAGCCTGTCCGCTGAGCCGGGCTGCTCCCTCTAGAGGGGGTGGGAGTTCTGCAGGAGGGTAAGCATTGGCCAGGCACCTGCTCTAGACCCAGGTTTGTTTGGTTAATAGGAAAACAGACGTGAACAAGCTTCTGGGCAAAAGCCCAGTGGCCTGTCTGTGCGTCTGTGAAGTGGGTAGAGGGAGAGAATTTTTTTTTTCTCATCCAACAGAACCTGCTACTACTTTGACATTGGCCATGCGTTGTTGTTGGGTTGTTGTTGTTTTTAATAAATTATCTTATTGGGGGCTCTTATAGCTTTTATAACAATCCATACATCAGTTGTATCAAGCACATTTGTACAAACGTTACCATCATCATTTCCAAAACATTTCTGTTTCCATGTGAAGCATCCACCCTCTCAAACTCAAAAGCCAGGCTGGGGTGCCTTTGGTGTGTGACTGCTTCTGTCGTTATAGGGGTGTGCATTTGCCTGAGGTGGCAGGAAAGGCTTGGACTCAGGAACCAACGTTCTGGGAATGAGCCCCCCCCTCCCGCGTGCGGGGCTTCCCCTCCGCGCGCCTGGACTTCCCCAAGTGCCGAGTGGTGCGGGCAGGTCCTTTGGTTCGCGGGCCTGCTGGGCGGGCCCTGAGGGGTCGCGCCAGAGACACTTGGTGGGGGTGGGGAGGGGGCCTTCCGGGATGACTGCCCTCGAACTTTCTCCTGCAGGTGGTACTCGGGCAGGATTTCCCGGCAGCTGGCAGAAGACATCCTGATGAAACGAAACCACCTGGGGGCCTTTCTGATTCGAGAGAGCGAAAGCTCCCCTGGGGAGTTCTCCATCTCTGTGAAGTGAGTGCGGAGTCGCAGGGGGGAGGAGGCGCGGGAAGGGGGTTGGAAACCCCACTCTTCCTGCCGAAGCCAGAAGCCAACAACAGTCTGGGCGCAGTGGGAGTGGCGCCCGGCCCAGGATGTGGCCCCAGCGAGGGAATGGGGTGGGGTGGGCAGGAGGAGGTTCTTGGAGGGGGTTTCCCGTGGATCACTGGAGAGGAACAGTGTGGGTGGGGCAGCCCCCTAGAATGTGCGCCAGCAAGGTCCCACTCGATCCACAGCCGCGCAGCCACGTTGAGAGGGTGGACCCCGAGCCAAGGGGCTTGAGCTAAAATTCTCAGCTCTGCTACGTCCTGGGTGTGCGACCTTGGGCGAGTTGCTGGACCCCTCTGTGCCTCGCCTGTATGGGCTGTTGGAAGTCCCCAGTGAACTAATTTATTTAAAGCAATTGGAGTCGCACTTGGAATTGAGGTCGGGTGGCCTTGATGAGGGTGTCTGGCATAGCAGACAGGAGCGGTGGCCTCTGCGGTAGGTAGAATCCCATCCTCAAGGCCAAGGCCAGGTTGCCTGAGGAAGGATGAGGAGGTGGGAGTGGGCAAAAGGTCAGCACCCTGGTGGGTCTCTGTCCCTCCTTGTCCCCATGGCCAGACACTGTAGGACCCAAGTGCATCAACTCAATGTTGGAATATGTATTGTGCTTTTGCCGTATTCCCTGGTGATTTAGCTGCTCTGTGTGGGACTGCAAAGTGCAAGGTGAGCGGTTCAAAACCACCAGCCATTCTGGGGGGAAGACAGGGCTTTCTCCTTCCGGAAAGAGTTACAGCCTCAAAAGCTCCCAGGGGCCATCTATGCTGTCTTATCGATCTGCTGAGTCTGACTTGAAGGCAGGGACTTTGGTTTGGAGTTGGAGGCTGCGTGCAGGCAGTTCCTGGGGCTGGGGAAGCAGAAATGACAAAGACAAAGTGGCTGCTTTTGTGAGTCATGTGTTTTAGCAGGAGAGAGAGAGAGGAAAGAAAACACAAAGAAAGACAGAATGTCAAGGGCAGAGGGGTCAGGAAGGCCTGTTGGTGGAAGCGGCATTTGAGCAAGCATCTGAGGAAGGAAGTGGAGGCTTCTGGGTGTCCCCAGGAGGGAGGGAGAGAGACGTCCAGACAGAGGGAAGGCTCTGGGTTGGGTATGAGCATGGTGTGTTGGAAGGACCAGGAGCTGGAGACCGGGGGAGAAGTGGTCAGTTTGGGAAGTGGGTGGTTCTGTGAATCAGGGGACAGGCAACAAAATCACACTCTGGATCACTGGCCTGTGGGGAGGCTGGCTGCAGCTGCCCCCGCTGTCAGCCTGGCAGCTGTTACAGGGGCGGTGACACTTCCACCTAGAAGTGGGGGCCAAGGGTGGCCAGCTGCATGGCCCCTGGAGCTGCTGGGGGCCGTGAAGAAGGGGCTGGTGATCTAAGAATGGTACCCAGCAGTCTGGTACCAACCAGCCTGTGGCTCCTGGGAACAACCCCAAAACTAAGATTCCTGGCCCAAGCAGGGCCAAACAGGGTTGGAACCCCTTGTGGCGCCTGAGGGAGATTGAGTGACAGTGGGGCCATCTGAGAGCTGAGCTGAGCCTTGGGGCAGGAGTGGGGAGTCCGCCAAAAGGAGAGCACAGAGTGTGCCAGGCACAAGGAACAGCTGAGTGTGCAGAGACCCAGAGGTGGACAGCGAGGGGTGTGTGCAGGCAGCAGAGAGATGTCTGGTGGGGAGAGGAGCGGGCTGTGCTAGAGGAGCTGAAGGTCATTCTTGAGCAGAGGAGGGTTGGGCCCCATTTTCTTCGAGGAAAGAGTCTGGGGCTTTCCCCAAAGGAAATCCTGATTGCCCCCTCCTCCAAACCCCTCCCCCCGGACATCAGTCTGGGCCAAGCCTCCAGGTCAGAGGCATACTGTAAGGAGTTTCAAGGGCTCAGTGGCTGTGAGTTGAGCACATTGCCACTTGGGGGCGCCAATGACCCTTAGTTTCCCCAGCTGGGTGCTGCTCCTAGGTCATGCTCCTAGGTCCCGCTGCAGTTACTGGTCCATGGTCTCTCAGGGCCGTGCAGGCTAAAAGTGCGTGCCTGAAGCTTACAATCCTAACACCCAGCAGTTTCTCTGAACCTATCCCCTCACTGCAAAGGGCCTAAGCTGATCTCTGACACATGGTTAAATGCTCAATCAGTGCTGGCTACAGTACTTTCTACTGTTTCTCCCAGAGGCCACATCGGGCCCCTGGAACACTGCCCCCACCATGAATCGGGGCTTGCGGAGGAGGGGCGATGGCATGAGAAGGGAAGCCACCTCTAATCCTGGCTTCCTGAGCCCACACTTGCTGAGTGACCTCAGACTGGCCCTAGGCTGCTCTTGGCTGTGTGTTCACTTGCAGCTGGGGGTGAGGGCACAGTACCCCATCATGGCAAGAAAGAGATGGCTTGACAGAGACACATGTGACCCTCAGGGAGCCTTGCCCACCCCAACCCCACCCTCCTGCACACACGTACCCGCCCCTGCAAGGGGGGGGGGGGTGTATGGTCCTTGAGTGGCGACAGTATACCCTTTCCAAGTGAACACAGGGCCTGTCTCTCCACCCCTCAGCGAGCAGCCAGGGTACCAGAGCCAAGCAGGGGCCACCCGAGGCTTGGTCACTTCACCCCACACTTGAGTCAGGCCCTTGGTCTCATGTCAGGTGTTGGCTTCCTTTCAGGCTAGAGGTGCCCCCAATCCAACAGACGTGGGTTTGTGCTGCCTGACCAGGCCAGGCCCTGCTAGCCACTGGACACAGATAAATGCTGCGGTGCTCCTGTTCCCCAGGCCCCCACCCCCACCCCATCCCACAGGAGACAGACGGGTGGAAGGCAGGCAGGCACCTCTGAGCAGGGAAGATGATGAAGGCTCTGGAGCAGGGGGAGGGAGGGAAGGAGAGGAGGGGGCTGTAATTGTAGGCCAAGATGCACTTGCAGCCAAGACTGGATAATGTGAGGGAATCCGCATGGTCCCCCGAGGCCCAGTTTACAGATAAGAAGCAGTGACTTGCCTCAGGTCACCCAGCCAAACAGCCTCCAGGGCCCTTTGTGACTTGGCAGCCCACCTACCCCAAATGCTACAGGTCCAGATGTACCCCCTGACCCCTACCCACCCTGAGGTCGAGCTGCATCAATTTCTAAGCAGGACAGGTGACAAACTGGCAGAGGAGGACACCAAAGGTCTGCCCAGTGGAGATCACCCTGCAGGCAGCTCCTACCCAGACTTCTGCCCACGGGGATCTACATGTGGGGAAGTTGGGGGATCTTGAGGCCCCTTCTGGCAGGCTAGGTAGGAAGCCTTGTACTCCCTCTCTCTGCTGCCCCTATCTATCTTATCTTCCTCCCTGGGCCACTTCACTATAGTCAAAGCCACCACTGCTGCCACCAGGCCAGAAAAACTTGCTGGGCAAGACCTGCTACTGCTGGCACCAGGCTAGGTCCTCGGGCTTTTCTGACAGCCCAGCAGCCACCCATCCTGTCTTTTCCCTGAGGGTGCGGGTCAGACGCGGTGACACCCACATGGCTCACACACAGTCACCCACAGAGCAGGGAGAGAGAACACCCAACATCTGTACCTACCTAGCATTCCAGAAAACTGCACCAGATATGACGGAGATGGATGTTCACGGAGGATGCCCACGACTCAGAGACAGCAGTCAAACCAACGGACACCTGAGTATGCGTGCTTGGACACACAGACACAGAAACACACACACACACAAGGCTGTACTTTTCCCAGGCTCAGACCTCCGGCTCCAGCTTATTGCTCCTCCCCACCTCCTCCTCAGGAGGCTCCCCCACCAGGGTGGTCTGCAAGGACTCTCCCCTTCCCCTCCTAGTACCACGCCCCCAAAGCTCCCCTGGAGGGGGCTGACAGCTCACAGGGGGCTGTCTGACAGCTCACCCACAGCCAGCAACAGCAGCAGCCTTGCAGCATGGCTGCCGAGGGCTGCAGGCCCACTCTCCTCAAGTATAACACGGGCATGAGGCCAGACGGGACAGGGAAAGACCTTCCTTGGCAGCATTTCAAATCACCAGCCACTCAGTGAGGGAAAGATGAGCCCGCTGCTCCCATCAAGAGTTCCAATCTCAGAAACCGAGAGGCAGGTCGACCTGGAGTCCTCTGGAGTCAGCGTGGGAATCCGCTCTGCGTAGGAATCGACCCTCAGCAGCAAGGTTTGCCATGGTTCACCAGTGAGGGTAGCATCACGCAGGGCACTCAGACCCATGCTGCCTTGAACTTTCAGGTGCTGGGCTCTGGTCTCGGGCCCGGTTGGACGCATGGGCAGACAGGCAGGCCGCTGTGTCCAGGCTCAGGAACTATTGGTTCCACGTGGGGTCACTGTCTGGCGAGGCCCAGCTTTCTTTGGCATGGGGAACTAGTCTTAAGAGGCAGCATGGAGCAGGCACCCAATCATCTTGCTCAAGCCTAAAAACAGCCCTGGTGAGCAGAGAAGCCAGTGTCCGAACCCATGAGAGAGGACTCAGAGCCTAGCACCCTGGGTCCGCTCAACTGCAATGGGCCCAGGTGTGGCGTGTACACAAGCCGAGGCCCACGGCTGCCTCCCTGCCTGTCTAGTGTCAGGGTTGCAACCCACCAGAGCAGTGTATCATGGGAAACCTAGACAGTAGATGGAGGGACCAGAACATCCCCACTTGGACTGCAAACCTTGAGAAAGGCTTCCCGGAGGATGGGTCCTTTTACCTCCACCTTGAAGCCTGCGTAGGTGGTTGATCAAGGGCCCCAAAGTACGTTGGGAAGTGAAGAGAGAATCTGTGTGCCTTAGAGCCCTTGACTCCCAACAGAAGAGAGAACACACACACACACACACACACACACACACGCAGAGCCAGGAGCACAGTCAGAATGACGTCATAAAGCGAGAACCAATCAGGAGTGTCGGAGAGCCACAGTCTCAACCCCCCCCCTCAGATGCCCTTTCAGCTCTACCCTTTCTCACTGGGTGGTGCCAGGTAGCTCAGGGCGAGGCTCTGGGCCTCAGTTTCCCTACTGCACAAAGGGCTCAGCTGGTTCCTCCTGGGCTAAGAGAAATAAAGGCCAAGCACCCTACAGGAGAGTGGGACCATGATTACATGGCTGTGTCCAAATTACAGAACACCTCCTCCAGTCTGGTCCTGAAAGGCTGTGTGGGGAGGCATCGTGGGCTCCCCTGCCCAGGCCTGGCACACACAGGCTCCACCGCTGGCAGCACCGCTGGCTCCACGTCTCCTCCGTGGGACTAGAAGGGGGAGGGCAAACTGCCGCTCAAGCCCGGCAGCTCTTTCGGTGCATAGGCATGGCTCCAGAGTGAAAATTAAACATGCAAATAAAAATATCATCGTTTCACTTATAAACATTTGGGAAGTATTCAAGAGCCATAGCTGTGCTTTTACAAACAAATCAAATCACCACTATCTGAGTGACATCCCTTAAAATTGTTGTGAGAGACAAGATTGGCTCTCATGTCTCAAAAGTTTGCCGGCCCGCTGTGCTAGAAGGGACCTGGCCAGGAGGGGCCACGCTGTCCAAACACTGAGAGGAACGTCCCCAGCCAGGGTCACAGAGTAGATGGGGGGCAGGACACTTGCTCTCGAGTCTGAGCAATAGAGTCCTAGAAGGTTCTGGACAGGAAGCATTCAGCATGACTCTCTCCAGTAGGATGCTCTTAGGACCTGCTCTCTGAATGACACACCCCCCCTTGAGGGGGTTGGGGAGGAGGAGTGGAAGAGATGGGAGCGGAGAGGCTGTCCAATACCCATTCTCAGGACCCATTTGCTGGGACGGATCAACAACACCCAGCATTTTCTGAGTTGAGGTTCAGAAAGTACTTAGGTAACAAAAGTCCGGCCTGGTCCAGGGTACCCTCCTCCTATACCAGGGGTGTGTACCAGGCGACACATCAGGCCAGGCAGTGGGGTCTCGGGTCCCCATCAAGAGGGAGACCTGCTTCCAGGTGGTGGTAGAGCATGAGAAATTGGGCCCTGGGGTTCTCAGGGGCCAGGCACTGGGAGAGGCACTGAGCCATCTGAGGTGTTCGGGTCCTCACCCCCAGCTACGGAGAGCAGGTGCAGCATTTCAAGGTGCTACGGGAGGCCTCTGGGAAGTACTTCCTGTGGGAGGAGAAATTCAACTCCATCAATGAGCTGATTGACTTCTACCGCACCACCACCATCGCCAAGAAGCGGCAGATCTTCTTGCGGGACGAGGAACCCCTGCTTGAGGTAAGTGGGCAGGCCGTGGGCCAGGTGGGTTCCCCGTGCTGGCCTTTCTGCAGAAGGACAGGAGTCCATGGATATCGGGCTCAGGCTGAACCTCCTTTCTGAGCATCTGGGACGACGGGAGGAGGCGGTGGGGTCGGGGCCAGGCTCCAAAGCTCACAAGGTGGAAAGAAAAGGGAGTGGGGTGGGGTGGGGTAGGATGGGGTGGGGGGGACGATGGGTCAGACTGGAAGCTCCTTCTCAGTTCTCTTATGGTGCATGTGTGGAGCATGATCGCCACAACCACCGAGCCCCTGCTGACTCATAGCGACCCTACAGGACAGGGTAGAACTGCCCTTGTTGGTTTCTGAGACTCACTATTTACAGGACTAGAAAGCCTCGTCTTTCTCCTGAGGAGCAGCTGGTGATTTTGAACCACTGACCTCATGGTTAGCAGCCCAGTGCATAACCACTACACCCCCAGGCACACAATAAGTGTATGTCGAAGGAAGGAAGGAACTGAGGCCCCTGAGCTTCCCTGGCCTGAGCTGGGTTTTGTACTCTGCACTTGTCATGCCCGCTGTACAGATGAACAAACAGACTCAGAGAGCCCTGCTATCTGCTCCTGAGGAACTGGGCACGGGTAGGGTGTGACTGCATGTGGGCAGGTGCCTGGCCGGACGGATGCACCCTCCCCCATCTTCATAATAATAGCAATTTGCTGGCTGGCCCTGTCATCACCGCCTGAGGGTCTGCTCTCCTCCCTCCAGAGTGTGACAGCACCAGCCAAGTGGGGTTTGTCTAAGGTGTGCTTGTCCAAGCAGGCTGCTTGTCTACGGGGGGTCAGCAAGGCCTGGAACTGGAGGTCACGACCTGTGTAGCCATCCCCGTATTCATGTGCGGGTGCATGCCCATAGTCACACGCGCACACACACACACACAAGCACACACACACTCACACAAACACACAGATGCAGACCCACACTCACACTCACTCACACAAACACACAGATGCAGACCCACACTCACACTCACTCACACAAACACACAGATGCAGACACACACTCACACTCACACACACAGATGGAGACCCACACTCACACTCATTCACACACACACTCACACAAACACACAGATGCAGACACACACTCACACTCACACACACAAACACACAGATGCAGACACATACTCACACTCACTCACACAAACACACAGATGCAGACACACACACTCACTCAAACACACACAAACACACAGATGCAGACACACACTCCCTCAAGTACATGCACACACTCACATTCTCACACACTAAAACACACATTCACTCACTTCCTCAAGCAGACACACACTCACACTCAAACACACATTCTCACATACACAGACACACACACTCCAACACACACACATACCAACACAAACACACACACACTTGCCACCCTGCTGTGCTTTACAGCCAGTCCTCCCGCAGTGGACCTCAGTGTCCCCTGTCCAATGTGCCAATACTGTCAAGCAACTCCCTGCAAAGCAGCCTCTCTCCACTGACATGAAGCTCACCTCCTCAGCCCCACCCCTAAGGCCCAGATGGCCGTGAGCTCCCAGTCTGACTCTTGGGGTCCAAGAACATCTGCTTACAGGCCTCCCAGATGTGCACTACCCCCACCTCCCAGGGGAGTGGGGGAGGGGCCCTGTGATAGAGCTGGGGGCTGACTGCCATCCTCTGGTCTGGTCTGGTTGCTTGACCTGCAAGCTGCTCATCTCCCTAGAACCGAGACATCCCCTCCTTCCTGGGCAGAGAACCTCTAATTATGCCCATCCTGGACCACCTGGATCAGGCTCCTTCGGCACTGGCCGCTCCAGTCCAGCCGCCCTGGCCGGTGGAGAGACTGAGTCCGCAAGGAGCAGGTGGCCATCTGAGCCCAGCATTCACCCGACCCGGTTCACTTCTCCATGGAGCCTCCACTGCAGGGTGTGAAAGGGCTGGTGGGGGGGGTGAGCATTGGGGGTGCTGGGCCGGGACCCTGACCCTCCTTCTTCTCCCCACAGTCCTCCCAGGCCTGCTTTGCCCAGGCCCGGTTTGACTTCTCCGCCCAGGACCCTTCGCAGATCAGCTTCTGTCGTGGCGACATCATCGAGGTCTTGGAGCGCGTGGACCCCCACTGGTGGCGGGGCAGGCTCTGTGGGCACGTTGGCTTCTTCCCGAGGAGCTATGTGCAGCCTGTACATCTGTGACAGGGGGCGTCTGGGCAGTCAGGCACCCACTCCTTGGGTCCATGTCACAGGCAACACGGGGACATGGAGGGAGCCGTGAACACTCCACCTGCCTGGTTCCCCCAGGGCTCAGCCAGAATTGGACTGGTTATAGAGTGTCTGACTCCCCGCCACTTCACCACAGACCACCCCCCAACACGACCCACTGGACCTCCTGGCAGCTCCCCAGGACCTCCTGGTGGTTCCCTCTATAGGCCCCAGGTGTGTGAGTCCAGGGATGGGCAGGAAAGAGCCTGACCACATCCTGTCTACGGCTGAAGATGCCGAGATGGGTGTCCTGCAGGCTCCACCCAGGGAGCCCTGGGCTGGGCAGTGGGTTCTTCACAGAGTGACCACCCACTCAGCTGGCCTGATCCCCCCCTCAAAGGGCCCCTTGAGTTATGCAGAGGAAGGTCACCCTTGGGGCTAGACAGTTATCGATTTTCACTCTCTAGTCAGCTTCCAGGTGGGGCTGGGTGTCTCAGCAGCCCCCCAGCTCTAGACTACACCTCCCCCCACCCCCATGGCATACATGGACGCCCCATTATGAAACCCTGCCCCCCACCATCCTGCCCCTCCACCCAACTACACAGGGAGCCTGGGTTCCAGGGGTGCTTGTTCGCTGGGAGCCTGAGGGGAGCCAAGGGGAACAGATGGAGCTGATTGCAGGGGTGCCCCAGGATCACAGAGGGATGCTATTCCAAGTGTGGGAAGAGGGGGGAGTTGTTCCGATGGCATGTGCCACCAGCAGGGCAGGGAGGAGCAGGGCCTGCCTGAGTCTGGGCACCACTGAAACCAGAGATAAGGAGGTGGGACGTACCCAAGGCTTCTCACCAGGCTGCCAGGGAGGTCAAGGGAGCCCACAGAGGGAGGGAGGGAGGAGCAAGGGGGCGCTGGGAAAGGTGAGGGGGTAGCTCCGGCAGCAAGGAGCAAGCTGGCTGGCCAGCAGAGCTACTGCAGTTGCTTGGGGGGCCCCTGTGGTGTGGGTTGTCCCCTGATCCCTGTAGTTGCGCTCTGCCCTCACTCCAGCCCCAGCAGCTGCAGCCCTTGAGCTGGTCCAAGGCCCTGAGAGCCCTAGGAGATGAGCTCTTTCGGCACCACCCCCTCTCCCAAGTGTGCAAATACAAGCAGAACAAAGGAAAGGCTATCCATCAGCATCTCATTTTCTTTCCAATCAGGATGACATGTGGTACAGTTTTGAAAGACCTGTTCTTTGCGTCCTCCGGGCCCTATTTTCCAGCCTCTCCCCACTCCCCACTCCCCACCCCCACCCTGGCCTGCTGCGTGGCCTTGCAAGGTCTCCATCACTTGCTTACTTCTGCACATGCCGGGACCCCTGGTGACCGCGTCAAGCAAAGTAGGCATAGAAGAAGATGTTGACACACATGAGGAAAATGGCATTGAAGGCACAGATGCGGGCCCAGAAAGCGTACTTCTGGGGGGTTTGTCCATCACCTGAGGGGGTAGGAGAGGAGACGGGTGGATGAGGCGGATGGTGCTTCCAGCCCTGGGGTGGAAGGACAGAGAGCATCTAGCATCTGGCCCTGACCTGCTTTAGCTTCCGAGGGCAGGACCGGAGGCAGGGTCCACCAGGTGAGATTCTCAATCTGCAAAGGGGACAGGGGGACCCAGATGGATCAAGGCTCAGTGACTGAAAGATGGCAGCAGAGTTCAGACATGGCCAAGGGATCTGAAGCAGCAGAGTTGGAGGTCAAGGTTGAAGAGGGCTAGGACTCAGAATGGGCCCCAAGTCAGATAGTGAGCATCCAGGGTGAAAGGCCAGGGCCACGCATAGACAGGAGGACCCGTGAGAAGCTCCAACAAGGGTAGGGGCTGGGGTCCACTCACCTGAGCTGCCTGGGGGGCTGGAGTCAGCAGACTGCCGACCACCACCACAGTACTGCTGAGCGCAAAGAGGGAGATGGCAAAGTGCAGGTAATGAAAGCTGCTGAGGACGGCTGGTTGGGGGGGTGAGGCTCCGCAGGGTGGGGCTGGGTGCAGAAACTCCAGGACCAGCCTTGCTGTGCCCACAGCCAGCCCCACCATCAGGCCCCAGAAGGCCCCCTAGGAGAGGGAGGCAGGGCATGTGGGTCAGCAGAGGTCTGTCCCCTGCTCTGGCATGGGAGACAGGAAGCACATGGGAGAGGAAGGCGGGGAGGCCACATCTCTGACCAGGCAGGCACTTCCCAGCCCACACCTCCCACCTGTTCATTGGCACGTGGCCAGAAGATGCCCAGGACAAAGACAGCTGTCACCGGTGGAGCCAAGGAGCTGGTCACTGACTGCATGTAGATGAAGAGCTGCCCGCTGTTGGAGCCCTGAAGGATGGGGATCCAGGCCACGCTCACCCCAATGAGCACCACGATGACCAACCTAGGGGGCCAGGACTGTGAGGCCCTGGGAGCACTCCGCTCTGTCCCCTGCCTCCTGCCCCTGGTCCCAGGGGACACTTCACCGGACCTAGCCAGTCTGCACTACACCTGACCAGCCCAGTTCCTGCTGCCTTCAGGCCTAGCCCCTGGTCCTAGGTATGGGGGGGTCAGGGGGGCGTCTTTATCTTCCTCTTCCAGACACCCACCCCACCTCCACTGGTGAGCTTACAGGGTGTACCAGGACGGAGGGGCCATGCCTGCCACACACAGAATGATGCCAGTGGGCTGAATGAGGGTCCACAGCCCCCCACCCCCATCATCCCGCTGGCCTGGCCCACCCCATTCTACCACACCCTCTCCCCAGGCTGCTCTGCACCCTTTTGAGATCAGTTCATGGCTTCATAGGGGAGGGGGTGCTGGGCTTGGGTTAGAAACTGGAATCCCTAATGCACTGCCACGCACGCGTTCCCTCCCTTCAGCTCCTGTCTGCTCCCTGCTGGACACAGCCCTTCACGGCAGGCTTCACATAATCATGCCCACAACCCAAGCTGCCAGCCCTCAGAGTCAAGGCAAGAAGGCGGGGTGGGGTGGGGGGAGCTGTGACTCCAGTGCAGGACTGAGCAAGGGACCCCAGAGGAAGCCCCTGTTCCAGGATGGCTTCCAGCAGAGGGGACCATCTATGGATAGGTCTGCCCAACCTCCTGGGCCAGCGGTGCCCCCAGGAGTGGCAGGAACAACGGTGGGGTCAGCAGAGGCTGTGTACCCTTGGGCATGAGTCCTCTCCCCCACTTGCCTGGCTTCTTTCCCTTCCAGGCCCAAGGGCGAAGGAAGGAGGTGGCACTTGATTATGGTTAATTAACCCTTAGCCAGGCAGGAGGGCGGGCAGACGGGCGCTGCCCTGTTCAGAGGCACAGCCAGGCCTCCTCCATACACGCCTGCTGTCCTAATACAGACTCAGCATCACCCTGGGCAGAGCCTGAGGCCCCGCCCTGGCCAGCTCTGATCCGCCCTTCTCTCCCCCGCTGCCACAGAGATCCTAGAACCCATCCTAGCCCTGAGGTCCAGCATGGCCAGGCCACTGCCAGCCGCCCAACCCAGCCCTGCCCCTGCCTCCTTGCTCACCAGCCTCCCATCCAGTCACAAGAACCACTAGACCCGCTCAAGACTCAGTCTCTGGAAACGATCCCTTCTGCCCGCAATGCTTCACCCACTGAGTGCCTCCAAGACTGGGCTACGTGCCCCCTCCTCCTAAGGCCCACATCAGAATCAGTGGTCCCTCCATCATCCTCCTGGGCTGGAGTCAGTGTATGGGGGTGGGGGGTCTCTCAAGGGCAGGGGCTCCGGGCACTGTGCTGTAAGATTAACAAGCCTGGGTGAGGCAGCGGGGCAGAGGCCAGGGTGGGGAAGGAGGGGCTCAGGGCCTGGGCGTGTAGAGACCAGAGCCCCAGGGGTAAAGCTGTCCTTGCTTCCCAGACCTGGCCGCTCCTCTGGCCTCCCCCTCCCTGACAAGACCCTCAAGATCACCAACAAGTCAACCCGGCCCTCGCTGGGTTTCTGGGCCTTGCTCAGCTCCCCCTCTCCTATGTCCATCTCTGTGGACTCAGGCTCTGGTCACACTGTCCCCACCAGAGAACAGGCCTCCCAGACTGAGGGAGCAAGGTCTGCATAGGGGTGCTAGAAGCTAGAAGAGGCTGAGCAAGCTACTCCAGAGCTAGAGGCGTTGGGAGCTGTCCTGGAGCTTCAAGAGCAAGAGGTGGCAAAGTGAACCTCACTGGCCACCAGCCCCTGGCATTTTCTCCTCCACTGGAGTGGCAATGAGGGACAGAAGGCCACCCAGTTTCAGACAGCCTAAGGCAGCTCACGGAGGGCAGAGGACCAGGCTGCTGGGGCCAGGAGCCATGGTTTGGCAGAAGAAGTGCGAATGCTGTTAAAGGTGTGATGGCTGAACTGCCACGGCAGGGGTCAGCTCAGGAACTTGGGCTCGGGAAGAGCCAGGGGAGAAGCCTGCTTCCGGGAAGCCAGCAGAGGCCACTGAGCAGGCAGGCCTCGGGCCAGAAGGCCGCACACACACCAGACAGAGCCATGCAGGAAACGGGGCTTCAGAGGAGACAGCATCTGGAACCAGCAGGGCTCCAGGGTCCAGCTCTCAGGAGCAGGAAGGACTGAGAGGGGCCACCACCGGCTTTTGGAGAGGACCAAGAACCCACTGGCAGCAGCCGTGTGCTGGGGACATGACACATAGCGGCCATTGGGGAGGACCAAGAACCCACTGGCAGCAGCTGTGTGCTGGGGACATGAGATACACAGTGGCCTGTGCAGTCCAGCACGAGGCTCCTTGTTCTGGAGATGCCTGCGGATGAGCTCACGGCACCTGCTGGCCAGCGGGTCCCCCACAGGGTGCTCCCCACAGAGCTCAACTGCTTTGCGTGGCTGGGACAGCTCCTGGAGCACCCGAGGGTCAGCGCCTTGCACTCTTGGTTCATCGACACCAAGGGCCAGCCCTCAGTGCAGTGAGTAGTCAGGATGCAGGCCCAGGGAGACGGGAACCATTCCTCAGTGCACCCTGAGAGGCCTCCAGGGCTCTGGGCCCCAGGTTCAGGGGTAGAGGGCTGAGCCACCAGGCATCACGGGCCCCCCGCTGTCACCGAGGGCTCAGCCCGGTGGGGAGGGGTGTCAGGGAGCAGTCACAAAGGCTGTGGCATCACCTGGAAAGGCACAGAGGGGTAATCGTGGAGGGCTTTGCAAAGGGGGAGAATTACTGAGATGGGCTAGGAGCAGGGAGATCCGAGGGGCAGCATGGGCTGAGTGCTGAGTGCCAGCTCCAGGGCCCTCTCTGGGGCAACTAGAAGCCGCTGGACATGACCTCCTGGCCATCGAGTCTGCGCTGGCTCCCAGCCACACTGTGGACAGAGCAGCACTGGGCCTGTTCTGCAGATGGAGGGTTTTCTAAGAACAGAGAGCTTCATTTCTCTCCCCCCAGTGGCTGGTGGGCTCCAACTGCTGACACGCCACTACTCTGGGAACCATCGGGTGGGTAAAATACTCCGATGTGGGAAGACAGCTCTGGGATGAGATGAGGGCGTGAGTGGCCTGGGGCGCCCCACCCAGGTAAGGGATGTATCAAAGATGAAGTCCGTGACCCTTTGCAAAGGGATGGGCAAGAGAGGAATTTGGGGGCTGGGGTGGGCTTCTCTCACTTTCCCGGACCGCTTCCGTTCTCCAGCTGGCCAACTCCTACTCCTCCTACAAAGCCCCACTGCCCAGTGCCCGGGCACCTGCCAACCATACCGCCCCACCAGCAGCAGCTCCCGCTCGCCAGCACTGGGCCGCAGCCGCCGCCAAATGTCCATGGTGAAGAGTGTGCTGCTGCTGTTGAAGATGGAGGTCAGCGACGACATGAGCGCAGCGGTCATCGCTGCGATCATCAACCCCCGCAGACCTGCAGGCAGAAGAAGCTGTGTGATCCCCACTCCCACCCCCGTCTGCTCCAGCCCCAGGCCCCCAGGAGCCTTCCCAGGCCCAGGGAGGCCTCATGGCCAGCACAGTCCCTGCGGCTGAGCTGGCTAGCTCCCGAGGGAAGGAGGGTGGGGAGACAGCGAGCTGCAAAGGCAGGGGGCTGGGCCAGCACCTTCAAACCCTTCAGAACCTGCTGCCAGTGCCACAGGCTTGCGGGCAATCTGCGGGCGGGCGTAATCACCGTAATTGCCGGCATTGTTATTCATGTGAACGTCAGCCCTCTCATTCCTAAAGCACCTTGCAGTTGACAAAGCACTTTCACAGCCAAGACCTCATTTGAAGGAAGCATTATTAACCCTTTCACAGAAGAGGAAATGGAAGCTCAGAGCAGGGATGAAAGTGCCCAGGAACTCCGGATGTGTAACAGGAGAGGTTGCAAAAAAGGTAGCCTGCAGCCGAGCGCCAGGCTTCGCAATGAGCCCTGGGCGGGCACAAGGCTGGCTCCATCTCTTAGCCCCCAGTGGTCCTGTCTCTACTGGCACTGGGAATCTCAGTACACACCTGGAATAAACAAACACCCTTTCCCCAGTCAAGGAGTTGTGGAAGAGCAGGTAGAGAAAAGCCCAGCGTGGGGACTGGCTGCAAGCAGAGAGGGTGAACATGGCTATTCAAAGCCCCTGGGAGTCCCAGGGTGGAAGGCCGGTGAGGCATCTCAGGATGGGGTGGCTCGTTCTCCCATTCCATTTCCAGCACTTCCCCATTCCCCCAACCCCTCCTCTGCCACCTGCCCTCCCCAGGAGAAGCCCTACACGGACCCCTCCCCCATGAATTCAGCCTCGGAGATGCCCACTCCTCCCGCCCCGCACCCAGGCTCCGCATGCAGGGTGCTGTGTGACTCCAAGCACCCGAAGGGCCTCTCTGTTCACTTGTTAGACTGACTGGGCCGAGGGCCAAGGGAGAGTGAGTTACATCACCATTTCCCCAAAACATTTCTTCACCTCCCTTCTCTTGCTCAGGCAGATGGGGTGAATCAGTGCTGAGTCCACTCATTTCTGGGAGGGGGAGCATAAGGCCTACATAGGCACTGTGCTGGGACTCCGCCAGTCTCCCCAGAACACAAGGGGAAGGCAGGGCCCGGAGGTGAGGACCCACAGTGTTGCCAAGCCTTGCGCCAGGAACTTGTTAAATTTAATCCCAGCACCAACGCTGAGGGCTGGGTAAGCATCATTATCTCTAATTGACACATGAGAACACAGGCTTGGCTCGGAGCAGGGCAGAGATGTGCCCCAAATAGCCCCACCAACCCAGGACAGCACCAAGATGCATCCCAGCTCCAGGCGCCTATGTTGTCTGGACCACAGCTCATTAGGAGGATGGAAGGGAGGGAGGAAGGGCAGGGATGGGTGGGAGGAGCCCACCTGCCCCACCCCTCTCCTGACAACTCCTTTCCTTCACCCTTCCCACCTTCCAGCTCACCTGGGGGACAGGAAGCTTCCACAGGAGACCAGACATGAGAGGCCAGGGAAATGCAAGGGTCTTTGAAGGCCAAGCATCTGGGATTGCAGAAAGCCTCAGGTGCCCTCCCTCTCTTGGCTTGGGGTGGGGTCGCATGCCCAGCCAGTGCTTCTGCCTGCATATCCCCCATACCAGGCTGTTGCCGCCGCAGGAAACATGGAATCTGGCTACTACAGGGATGAGTCGCTGGAACCCTGGCGCGCGCACACAGAGCAAGCAGTGGGCTTTGAGCTGACCAGCCTAGAGTTGAAGTCTCAGTCACACTGGGTGCCCAAGTCACTTTCCCTCTGGGTATGTGGTGAGGCCTCTGTGACATGGAGTTGGTGCTCTGCGACAGCACAGAGACGTGCTTGGTAATCGGTAATTGGGCCCGGGACACAGGAAGCACAGAGGACGAGTGGGCAGCCCTGCCTGAGCGACATTGAAGCACCAGTTCTAGAGGCAGGCTCTGGAGGCACGTTGACTGGGTTCAAATTTCAACTTGCCATGAGGCCTGAGCCCAACCCAACATATGGGGGTCTTAAAATGGGGAAAGGAACAGAACAGACGGTCCCGAAGCAGGGCGCGGAGGAAATTACATGCCCAAGTCTCTGGGCGGTGGACACCGACCCTTCCCCCATGAATTCAACCTAGGAGATGCCCACTCCCTCCCAGCTGGTGCCAGCTGGACTAGAAACTGAAAGGCTGGTAGTCTAGCCCCATCCCCCCACCCCCAGGAGTGCCCTGAAAGTCAAGCCTTAATGGCAACTGACAACCACAAAGCCCTTGGGCCAGGCTCACAAGTGGTCTCTAGTATTATTGGTTTTTTTTCCCTCCCTTTGAGCAGAACATCATACGTTCTGTGCCAAGTGTCACATTAGACGCCAGGCCTAGTGTGGCCCCTGCGACCCAAGAGCCTCACCTGTGGGCATCAGCTCTATGACCAGCTTGGGGTAGGCGATGTTGGAGCAGCCGATCTCGGTCCCACATGCCCGCAGGCACTCGGAGGGTACCACGCAGCCCACGTCATCTGCAAGAAAGGACGGCTCAGAGGTCACCCCTCACCCTCCCGCCCCTCTGGGCACATGCAAATGCCTGCTTTGTCATTACCTACATATACGGCTGGTTGCTGGGCCTCAGTTTCCCAGTCTGAGTCAGGAGAGGCCCTCTGGCTCTTCACAGCCCTGAGTCTCTGCCTGCCTGCAGTCCTCCATCACAAATCCTTCTCCCCGTTCCCATGATCCCCCAAAGGCCAGAGGGGCTCCCCTGCTGGGTGGAAAAGTCCTCCCTGCACTGGACTCCTCTTCTGCCTGGCCATCCTCCCCCAGGAGGGAACTGAAGCCAGGGAGGGGTGGAGGCCGGCACTCAGTCTCACTGTCTGGTGTCCCTGAGCCAGACTCAATCACAGGGAAGCCAGGCGTCGCCACTGCATTCCCTCCATGCCCCAGCTCCCACCGACCCAGGGCCTGTCCCTGGTACCCCAGCTGGTATGTGAAGGTGGACATGCCCCTGCCGCTTGACTCCCAGGTCCCCAGCGAGGTGGGCACCATAGATCTTGGCCTCGGTCTCCAGCAAGATTTAGGAAATCAAGTGAGGTAGTCCCAAGCACTGCTCTCCTGGGATGTCCGGGGACCTCATAGAAGGCAACTCCAGTGGGGCACAGTGGTGACCTGCCTGGTCCTCTTTTCCAGAAGCAGCAAGTGTGAGTTGCTCCAGGTACCGGGTCATCTGGGCTGTGAGGCCAGACATGGCTGGGTCCCCCTGGGGACCCACTGGGGGTGCTGTCTCAGCCCTGCTTCCTGATCAGCAACACCATGCACTCCCAAACTGCAGGCTCTCAGGGGCGTGCTCCCTGTCCCTGAGGCCCCTCCTGCTCAGTGACCCATCAGGGTTGCCCCGTGATAGCCCCGTGCTCTTGCCTCCCCACCACCTCCAGCCATTTCTTGAGTGCAGGGCTTCATTCCGTCCCCATCACCTCTGGTCTAACTTGTGATCCGCCTCAATGACTCCCTTCCATCCTCTCCAGCCAGCCTTCCTGACTGCTGGCTTTCCACGCCGGAGCTTCGGTCAGGCAGCTGGCTTCTCCGGAAGCTCCTCATGACTACCATCACTGGAGCCTGGCTTCCCAGAAGAATGCCTTTTCCAAGGCATTTCAGGCCCTTCACACCTGGTCCCAGCCACCTCCTGGCCAGGCATCAATGTGCCAGCACCCTGACCTGCTTCTATTTTCTCATACACATCTCGTAGTCTTACACCTTCGTGCCTGTGTGAGGCTGTTGTCCCCTCCTTCTGGAGTGTCCCCATTTAACACCCACCCCCACCCTTGTTTACCTCCTAGTCATGGACCAGTGCAAAGAGCTCATCTTCGGAAGCCTTTTCCACTCCTGTCCCCCTGGGCAGTAGCAGCTCCCCACACAGCCAAGGACTGAATCACTGCTGTTTGTTTACATATCATGCCTCCCCACCAGACCAGCAGCTCCCCAAGGCAGACACTGGGCTTGAATCATCTCCAAGTCAGTCCAGTATCGCCCAGCCCAGGGCTGGGCTCAGAAGAGACACTGGGTGAGCGTGTGCTGTGTGACGGAATAAGTGAGTGAATGGGGGGCAGGCGAGGATAGGAAAGCTCAGGACGAGGAGAAGAGAGAAGGCAGAAGGATCCCAGAAATGGCCATGAAAGAGTTCAGGCACCATTTGATCCAGCTGCCCTACCCAACCACTTCCATTTCCACAAGTTTTTCAGATGAACAAATTCAGGGCCCAAAAGAACCTCGTTTGGACCCGGTCAGACCTGTGACACAGCTGGAAGGTCACTGGGGTCCAGCAATCAGAGGGCAGGTTACTTTGGGCCTAGACAGGCCGGCTCTGGTTCTTAGAGGACCCAGCCCTCCTGGGAAAGACACAGCCACATAATGGCTCAGAAAGCCTGAGTCAGTTGATTCTCGCCCAGTTTATTCATCCCGTTGCAGGTTCTCAGGCCTGGGCACAAGTTCCCAGGTCCTACTGGAGCATCAGAAGTTTGTGCTGAGGGCAAGCTGCCCCAGGGGCCAGGGGAGCCTGAAACCTGACCCCCACACAGCTTAGATTCCACGTTTAATGTTTATATCAGCACCCACACTAAGCCCGGGCCTACACCCAAACCTTGAAACTGCCCCTCTCCTTGTCCTGAGGTCCTTGTGCCCACATGCCTACTGGGCAGCCACTGTGCTTGGCTACAAAGGTGGTTTCTGCTGCCCACTCACTCCTTTGTAACCTGCCTACCTTTCCAGCCAGCAGTAGGAACCCTGAAACCACCTTCTGCCTACACCACACCACAGTACACAACTCCAGCACACCATCCCCGGCAGGGGAAATTACAAGGCTTCACGTGCCGTTCCAGCACTCTGCCCACGTGGCCACCCTCTCCCACTTTCAGCCATACTTCCGGTGCCTCAGGCTCTCTTAGACTCTCTGGGCCTCAGTGTGGGCTGTTCCCTCTCCTGGAACTCCCTTCCTTCCTTCCTTCAGACCCCTCCACAGCTAATACTCCCACTGAGCTCTGCAGGCCCGGTCTGTCTTGCCTTCACCATCAGACAGGACTATGGAGCAGGAAAGAGCCTGGCCCCTGCAGTGCCCAACGCAAACCAACGCATAGTGGCCTCTCTCGGTGTTTCTTGACTGACTGAATGACTCTTTCCCAAGGAGGCCACTGGACACAGCCCTTTATGGACAGTCAGGTTCTCCCCACTCCCCAACCAGGCCTAACCCCTTCCCGAGAACCAGCCCCGGAACTTTCATGGTAATAAATTTTAAAAAAAAAGGAAAAAGTGTAGACGCCACCCTCTCAATTCCTGGTGCGTGATCTGGGAGATGAAGGCTCTCTTTCGTAGAAAGCCCACTAGGGGCAGTCATAAATCACAACTTAAGCTTTTCACCTTCCACAGATGACTCACAGCTTCAAATGCAAAACACACTTCTAGGGGGAAAAGAAAATCTTTAGGACCTAAGAGCAGGCAAAGAGTTCTTACACTGGACGTCAACAACATGCGTGATGAATTAGACCTTTTCACAATTAAAATTGTTTGCTCTTCCTAAGGCTGCGTGATGGGAATAAAAAGACAAACTACCAATGGAGAGAACACATCTGCCAACCACATATGGGACGAAACCCTTGCATCTAGAACATATAAAGAACTCTCCACACTCAACTGTAAAAAAAATACACTCCCGAAAAAGAAAAATACACCACCCAACCAGATACTGAGCAGAAGACATGAAGAGACGGTCCACGGAAAAGGACTCAAGATGTTCAGTAAGCACAGGAAAATATGTTCAAAATCATTGACCATTGGGGAACCGTGTATTCAAGCCATGAGCTGCCAGTACATATCTCTCAGAAAGGCTTGAACCAAACTTAGTGACACTACCAAACAATGCCGGTAAGGATGCAAAGACAGTGAGCCACTCGCATACCATGTCGGTGTTGATTTAAAATGGCATTCACCAAACAGACAATTCCTGCCATCGAGTCGGTGCCGACGCAGAGCGACCCCGTAGGACAGGGTAGAAGTGCCCCTGTGGACTTCTGAGATTGTAACTCCACACGGGAGTAAAGAGCCTCATTTTGCTCCTGCAAAGCTGCTGGTGGTTTTGAATTGCTGATCCTGAAAGTAGCAGCCCCATGTGTAACCATTATGGCAGTGGGGACCCTGTAAAACGGTATAGACATGATGGAAATAATGTAGCAGTTTCACAAATAAACTAAACATGCAACTCTCTTATGGTCCAGAACCACACAGAGGCAGTTCTACTATCTCCTATAGGGCTGCTATGAGCCAGTGGCCACACGTGATGGCAGTCAATGACCTCCTGTGACCCATGATCGCACCCTGGTACATCTATTTCAGAGACGTGAAGATGTGCCTTCATTTCGCTGAGCACAAAACTCTGTAAGTGAATGTCCTTAACTTTAGTTATAATAGCCCAACTGGAAACAACTCAATATCTTCCGAAAGGCGAATGGATAAACAAATTGTATTATCTCCACATTAGGAATATAGAACCCTATACCCTGGGGTGGATTCCAACTCGTGATGTGGCCCCATGAATTAGAACTGATACGCAGGGTATTCTTTGCTGTGATCTTCATAGAGGCAGGTCACCAGGCCTTTCTTCTGTTGCACCTCGGGGTAGGTTCACAGCACCAGCTTTTAGGTTAGTAGTCTAGTGCAAACCATGTGTAGCATTGAAGTACCTCCATGAGAAAGAGAAACAGCAAACCTTTGTTACCTGAACCAACCTGGATGAGTCTCCAGGGCATTGTGCTGAGGGGAAACAGTCCACTTCTTAAGATCATTGTTGGCCACATAGCCAGACCACACCTAGGGCCACCCCATACACAACAGGGCTGCACTCTTGGCCTGGTTCTCAAAAGCACATCACCAGGTCTTTTCCCCTATTCCCTCCGAGTCTGGAAGCTCCCCTGAAACCTGTTTAGCATCCTCACGACAAACAGTGGCATGCGAGGTGCACTGCCCAAGAGTGTAACCCGGGGTCCACCCTCCCACAAGGAACGCGAGGATGCTACCACTGAATGTCACTGCCCTCCTGCCCAAAAGCCATGTACCGTAAGCCCCGTTTACAGGATATTCCCAAGATGATCGTGGATGGGGAGCAGATTAGCCCATGGCAGGGGTTAGGTGCAGCCGGGGAGGGGAGGCAGGGCAGGGCTACAAAGAGCTCTCTGGTGCCTTGATGGCGATAGTGGTGCCACAAATGTACACAAGTGATACAATGGTGCACACGCAAGTGCACACATGCAGGCAAGCTGATGCCATCTGAGTAAGATGTGTGGGTTGAACTGATGTCAGTGGCTGGGCTGCAATATTGTACTGTGGTCACGCAAGATGCTACCATTGGGAAAGACTTGGTGAAAGGCTACATGGGACTTCCCTGTTCTTTTTGTAGCTTCCTGTGAATCTGCCATTACTGTCAGGTTAACTGCAGAGGTTAACAAGCCGAGCAAGCCCTTTCAGCCCTGGGAGCCAGGCTCCCTTCGTGACGTCTGGAGCCACACCGTGCGGCAGTGAAGACACAGGGGAGACAAAGGCTTAGTGAGGGGCTTGTCTTGGGTGCACAATAGTAGCAGGAGGGGCTATGAGTCAGAATTCAGAACTCCCAGTCTGGGGCTCACCACTGCCACATGATCTTCTCCTTACTTAAAGGGCTTACGGGCTTAAGGCTTACATGTCAGTGATGGGGGTCACAGAGCTGCTGGCTGGAGTAGAGGTGAGGGCAGTTGATGTTCAGGACAGGAAGGGTCAGGGGTGCTCTGGGGGCTGCTGGACAGGCAGAAAGTGAGGAGGGTGTAATTAGCTCGGATTCGGAAGAGGGTCTGAGGTCTGGAGATGTCGCCAGCCAGCCTTCAATGGCATCAATCTGTTTGCTCACCCGCATTCCCCCCAGTTCAGGGTGATCCCCGGGGAAGAGGTAGGGGCAAGAGAAAAGGCCTGGCCAGGTGCCTGGCAGACAACTGAGGCACGTGAAGAGAGGGTGGGGGCCACTTGTAAGGTGAAATTTAATGGGCTTTGCTGTCCCCACCCCAGCAGCCTGCCTTCAGATGTGGCCCCATACACCCCCTATAACTAGAGTTCTGAGTCCTGGGGACGCCAGGCAGAGAGCCCGGCCTGCTCCTGTCCCGTCCGTCCGGGGTGTGGCGACCCCACCCAGCACCAAAGACTGCTTAGTGGGCCAGACCTTGCTTGGACAACTGCCGACCCCACCTTGGTGGCACATTGGGACCACTGGCTAGCCCTAGCCCCACTCGCGGACTTGCAGGGTCACCAGCAGGGCCGAGGCAATGAGCCCCTGGCTGCTGACTGGCCGTGTGACATCCAGGAGCACAATCCCTCTGCGTCTGGTTCTCAGCAGCCTTTGACCTCCGGACTTCTCAAAATGTGGGCACCATTACGGGCACCGCGCGGAGGGCTAGGGGCGCGCCCAGGCTGTGTGCCCGCGGGTTCTGCCAGGGGTGAATCAGCTTCCGGCCCTGCCCCGGCGGCACGTGACCGCAGGTGGCAGCAGGACGGCCCTGAGTCACCAAGTCTTTGCGCCCACAGCCGCCACTCCTCCCGCCTATTGGTAACCGGGCGACCCGGGCCGCCGCCACCCTGGGGCCCAGCCGCTGCCCTTATGGCCCGGGCCCTTGCCGAACCTGGGCCGCTCCCCAGAAAGACCCCCAGACGGCCGACCCTCGGCGTCCTGCGCTTAAGACCCCCCTCCCCTCCCCCAGTCGTCGAAAAGTGAGCCCCCCAACCCCACCCTAACACACACCGAGCAGCGACGCCCTTCGGGGCTCCTGCCTCCCAGCTTCGGGAACTTGGGAGAACTTAGGAGCTTATTCGGGTTCGGCCAGAAGTCGCTTAGGAGCCCCAAGGCTACGGAGAGTCCATGCGCCAGGATCCCCGCCTCGCCCAGATACCCCGGCCCGGGGGCGTGTCCGCCCTTCCCTTAGCCCCGCCCCGACTCCTTCCGCCCCTGGCCCCGCCCCCTCCCTCGCGGCCGCGCTCACCTGGTCTCCCTCCCCGGCTCCACGCACAGAAGCGCAGAGGCGGCGGCGAGGTCCGGAGCGCGCCCGACCCGGAACCCGGAGCCCGGAGCCCGGAGCCCGGAGCCCAGAGCCCGCGTCCGTCCCGTCCTCGGCGCTCGCGGCGCAGGGGCGCCCGGCCGGGGCCGCCATGGCCTTCTCCCAGGTGCAGTGCCTGGACGACAACCACGTGAACTGGCGCTCCAGCGAGGCCAAGCCCGAGTTTTTCTACAGCGAGGAGCAGCGCCTGGCGCTGGAGGCCCTCGCGGCGCGCGGCCCCGACGCCTATTACGAGGTGCTGAAGCGGGAGAACATCCGCGACTTCCTCTCCGAGCTGGAGCTCCAGCGCATCCTGGACACCATCGAGGTGTACGACCCCGGCTCTGAGGGCCTGCGAGGCGGCGGCGGGCCCCGAGAGCCCGACGATGCCAGCGGGGAGGCCGAGGCGGCCAGCGGGGAGGGCGGCGGTGCTCCCACCGAGACCGAGCCGCTGCCCTCCCTGGAGTACTGGCCGCAGAAATCGGACCGCTCCATCCCCCAGCTGGACCTGGGCTGGCCAGACACCATCGCCTACCGCGGCGTGACGCGGGCCAGTGTCTACATGCAGCCCCCCATCGACGGGCAGGCCCACATCAAGGAGGTCGTGCGCAAGATGATCAGCCAGGCTCAGAAGGTGAGCGAGCAAGCGGGCGCTCGGCTGACGCCCGGGCCTCTCGAGAGCTGCCCCAGCAACGCACGCTCAGCTCTCACCCCCAGAACTGTGCCCGTGACCCCCCATGGGCCTCTCTGGAAAGGGCTTCCTCTCTGCGTATTCCAGCTTCCCGCCAGAGGGAGCGGGAAGGTGCTTGGGCCTCTTGAGGCGACTGTGGGTTGTCCCTGCCTCACTGAGCCCTTTCATTTCGTTGGAGTGGCCTACTTGCCCCAGACCTGGAGAAAGGGGCTTCGATGTATGGACTGGGGAGGAGTTGGGGTTTTGTCTCTTTCACCTCCTTTGGGATGGGCCTGAGGCACCCTGGGAGAAGCCCTGGGGTCTAGCACACTGAAGCTCATCACTGTTGCTTCTGTTGGATTGGAGAGACTCTTGGAATGGGGCTCAGGGAGAGGGTGCAGAGACTTGAGGCTGCCTGAGGTCCTAGTTCAAATCTTACTCTTGCCCTACCATGCTGGGTAACGGAGAGCCGGTTGTTACCCTCTCTGAACTTTGCAGGAGCGGGGCCTTCTAGGCTGGGATAAAGGTGCAGGGATGGTGAGGTCCTGAGCAGTAGAAGCAGGAAGGCAGCCATACATTGCTCCCTTGGGTTGAAGAGGAAGGATGAAGATGAAGCCCTGGCTGTTTGCCCCCCCCAACCCCCTTCTCTTTTCGACTTTTGCCCTGCTGGCTGTGAGAGACCCACCACAGTGCCCCCAGTGTTGGTGGCTGCCCGCCCTCAGCTGACATCCTGACCCACTCTGTGACAGGGTGCTCTCAACAAGCAGAAACAGCCAGATGGGCTGAGTACCTGTCTGCAGAGCACTTTCCCATGGTAACAAGGTTGCAAAACATCAGTGTGGAGAAGGATTCCGAAGCTAGGTCTGGACTCAGTAGAAGGTAGTGATTGATAAGCCATGTCTGTCCTGGCCTTGGTGGTGGGAGCAAGATGAGGCTGAGCCTCACCCTTCCACTGTCAGGGCAGGAAACAGGCCCAGAGTGGGACAGTGACCCGCCCTGGCTGACAGGATCTAAGGGAGGGAGTTCTTGGGCAGAGACCACAAGTGGGTCAGGAGCTGACAAGATGGTTCTCAGGTTTCTCAAAAAGCTGAGTGAGTTCTGGTCCCAAGAGGGGCCACGTGAATTCGATAGCTCAGGTCTGGGAATCTGGACTTCAGCCCGCCTATCTCCCAACTTCCTGGCCGCCCCTGGGCAGTTTTGCATCTTCAGTTTTCTGGCCTGTAAAATGGGGGCGATGAAGGTACCAGTGGTGTCTTTGAACTGTTGTAATGAGTGAGGTCATGCGGCCTGGTGGGGAATGGCTTTGTCTTGAGAGCATTAGTTCCCTGGGAGTGCCTGCTGGGACCCCATGATCTAGCTTTCACACCCTCCCACCTTTCAAAACTAGGAAAACTGAGAACCTGTGAAACATGTGCCAGGAGACAGACACTGGTTTGGCCTGGGAACAGTGGAAGGGTCTAAGCTCCCCCAGATGGAAAGATGGATGACCTGGCCTCGTGATAGGGCCAGGCTGTATCCTGTGGACTGTCCCCCTGTAGCCTTCTCCCACATCTCTGGCCAGAGCTGAGGCCTAGCTGCCCCATGCAGACCCTGGGGTCCCCTGTAACCTCCTTTGCTCCCACAAATGCTCCACAAGTGTATCAGTGCCTTAAACTATATAGCCAAGAAAGGTCTATTTGAACCCAGGCCTCCTGGGACCCTCAGTCAGGGCCTCCTTCAGCCTCCCTGGCAGGTGGGTACTGTTTTCCCCTGCTCCCACCTCTCAGGTGGACAGAAATTCACTTCTCAAAACTGTCCCACCCCCAGACAGGAGTACTTCTGTGTGGGGTCCACAAAGCCTTGTTGAATCAGAACTGATTGGAGGAGACAGCAGCAGGGCCCCTTTCTTACAGCCTATATAGGGCCCCTAAGGCGCAGAGGATGGTGGTGTGTGCTCCAGCGTCTTGGCGTTTCCTGCCACATCCCTGCCAGGACCTGTGGGGACCTATGTCTGCCACCGTGTGTGAGTGGGAGTCCCCTAATAAGACTAGCTTCTGTTTACTGAGTGCTCCACACTTTGTAATCTCAGGAGGTGTTATCTGCTCCATTTTCAGCAGTTCCAACTGGCCAGACCTGGCTCAAAGGGCATCCAGCTTCTTCCTTCCTGAGTGAACCAGGCTGTGTTGTTCTCAGACTCTGGGCCTGGCCCCTTCTGCCCAGCCCCCTGGCAAGGCGCAACAGCAGGCAGGGCCTGGGAGGAGCAGCTGACCCAGGATGTCTGTAGTCACCCCAACTGCCCCCTCTGGCGGCTCTCCAGGCTTACAGGGCCAGACCAAGGCGCTGATGAATGCTGACAGGCTGCTTTGTCTGCCCACCGGCCCACCCCCACCGGGAAATCCTAACCTCTCCCCTGAGTCACCTCTCATCCCCTGGCCTCTGCTTCCTCCCCCCTCCTCCTGCCCCAGTGGAAACCTCTCCTGGAGACCCCAGTGGAGACAGCAACTGTCCAAGTCCTGACCGAGATGCTGGTCTCTCCCCACCTGCTGGTGCCAAGTCAGACGGCTTAACCTGTCAGCTCCTGAGTCTGCCCTGTGTCAACATGACAGGAAGATCCTGAGGCAGGGAAGTGACGCAGCGCCTCTGAGCCATGCTGACCCAGCTGCCAGGAGGGGCTGTGTTCCCCTGGGACCGCCACCCTAAAAGACTGGAATGAATGAACACAAGAGTGCTGGGGTCTGGTCCCTGCTTTGCCCCCACCTTGCTGGGTAATGACCTAGAACAAGTCCAAGTCTTCCCAACTGTAAAATGGGTGCAAGCTTTGGAGGCCGTGAAGGGTCCTTCCATTTGGACATCCTGGTGCACTGTGGTCTAGACTTATTTGCAAGCAGGGATGAGTGGGTTCCTCGTTCTCCCTCCAGCCCTCTGTGTGTCCCTGAACGGGCAGCTCAGCCTCTCTGAGCAGCTCTGGCTCCCTGAGGCAGAAGGGCCACAGCTTGCCTGAGCCACATTCCTCACTGGCCTGCTTCTCTGCCTAGTGCTGTATGCCTCCCAACCCCCAGCCCCTGGGAGCTGGTGATTTATCTGGGGAAAAACCTGCTAGGGGGTTCCAGCCGCATACCAGAGGCTGGGCCTGTAACATCACGCCTGGGAGCTCTGAGCCTGCGTGTGCGCTCCTGTGGCAGTCTCCTCTGATGGGGAGGGGAGCTTGAGCAGGGAGGAGCTGCCACAGCAAGAAAGGGTAGCAGAGATGTCCTAACGAGTTGCTCTTTCCCCAGATCCTGGGGCCCTCCCACCCAAAAACATGGGTCAGGGCCCCTGAGAAGGCCCCCTGCTAGAACCCAGATGTTGTACCCGTGTGCTCGCCAGCCCCGGGAACAGACACCCAGAGGAGCGTGGCCCGAGCCGCACATACAGCTAGAAAGAGCTTTCCGTCCCCTGTGAGCCACATCTTTCCCATCAGGCCCCTACCTTCACGCACTGGCTGGTGGCTGCGTTGCAGGAGGACAGGAGCAGCTTAACAAGGCATTTATGAAACGCCAGCAGTATGCCAGGTGCTGAGCAGGCGCTTTACCTGCGTGGCTGAATCTTCATAACAACTCTATAAAGTGGGTGTTGTCTCCATTGTGCTGATGAAGTTACTGAGCCCTGGCGGGACTCAGAGAGGGTGGATAACTTGCCTGAGGTCACAAAGCCGGTACCTGGGAAAGCCTGGCCCAGAACGCAAGTCGCCAGGCCCCGGAACTCTTCTCTAGAGAAGTGTGGCCTTTGCCTCCTGAGCCCTGCCTTCTAGAGCATCCGTGCCTCTTTCTGGCCCCAGCCGGACTCAGGGTGGTGAAAGCATTTGCACAAGGCTCCCGTCCCCATCAGGTACCCGGAGCCACCACGAATCCCTGTAGTCCTTCCTAGGGGTCACGAGAGAGGACTCTCGCTCCATCCTTCAAACAGTGGTTCAAGACAGTCCCCGGCAGCATGAGCCGCCTGAGAGGTGGCCCAGTAGCTGTCCCTAAACACAGAGCCCACAAGGGCTGTGCATCCCCCAGGCTCATGCGCAGGATGGGAGTTGCCCCAACCTGCCCTGACAGGACCCAGCCCTGGTCCCAGGCCCCCTCACCTGTCTGGGTGGGAACCCTCGGATAACATCACCCCATCCCAAATTGGCTCCTGCCTCCCAAGGCTTCCTACTCGACAGCATTTGCCTCGTAATGGAGACTTTTAAGAAGAGCAGGGCTGCCAGCCCTGCCAAGAAGGCACCCACCCTTTGGGACCTGGGACGCGTCATACTCCGCCACGCTCAGCGGGACTGGCAGGGGAGACAGGTGGGTCTTGCCCTACAGCCTAGCCCCCACCATAGCCCCAACCTGCCAGGCCGTGGCCGAGACAGGCTGCCCCAGCCTCAGCCTTAGGGACTTTCCCAGGTGGAGTGGGAAGATGGGCATTGGCATGACATGAGGCCCAGAACTGAGCTCCAGGCTGCTCTGCTGCTTAGCTAGCTTTGGCCATCCCCAGAGAGCCCTTTGCATTTCTGGAATCTTCCTAATAGGTGCCACGTTGAGGCTGCCTCACAAAATTGTGATGAGATTTAGATAGCGGGTGGGGGCCGGGGGGGGGGGGAGGCACCTAAAACACAGCATGGTGCCCAGCTGTTGCCAGTGTTCAGAAAGGCCAGTTCTGGGCCTTCTTCCCTCTCTGGAAGCAGTCTGAGTTGAGCGGTGATAAACTTTGTTTCCTGCAAAGCATTCAGGCAGAGGATTGGTGGAAGAGGGTTGAAGAAGGTGTGATCTTGGGCACTTCCTTTCCAGGCTAGTCTTCCAAGGGAGTCTGGCATCTCAATGACCAAGAGCTTTCAGAGAGTAAGATTTTAGAGGCTTTCCGATCCGATCGATGGTCCTCAGATTTCCCAGTTTGGAAGCTCTCTGCTTGTGCTGGGTTTGAGGCCCTCGGGCCTGGCAGGAAGAGTCAGGGATCATTTCCTCTTGCTTCACACACAGGTGCGGCCCTGGTCACCTCAGGCTTTTCTTCATGAGCACTTGGGCAGCATTACTGAGTGGCTGACGAGGCCCAATGTCTGTCTGAGGGGTCTGGACCCTCTTCATGGCCAGATGGCTCTAGGTATGACCAGTATGTTCCCTGGCACCGGCTGCAACCGCCAGGAGGCATGAGCCTCCTTTAATTGGCTTTAATGAGGCTTAATGGTCCAGAGGGTGAAGGCTTTCACAGGGCCGATGAGTGTTAGAGGGGAAAGGAACCTTGCAGGTCCTTTACTCCAACAGCCAGTTTTACTGAAGAGAGAAACTGAGGTTTAGAGTGGACAAGCAGCCTGCCATCGGCCACTCAGGGAATGAGTGGCTGAGCTAGGAGGTCCATGGATATTTAGCTTCCCAGCAGTGCTGGGGGTCAGGTGGGATCTGGGTCAGAGGTAGGCCTGTACACAGGGTGCCCTACCGGCCTGGGGCAGGGCCAGGGAGCAGAAAGCCTCTGTTATTAGCGCCCAGTGACTGAGTCCCCTCTGTGAAATGGGAGTGGTCATCGCTATCCGTCCTTAGTTCATGGAAAAGACCATTGGGGTGTCAGCAAGTTGGCCTAGTTCTTCCCCTGGCTTGGGTCAGCATTCCTTTCCACAGACACTGGTTCCCTCCCCGTCTTCCCTGGGAGGGCAAGACCAGGCTGTTACATAAACTAGTCCTCACTCAGGGACAGGTTTAGAGACAGAGGATGGACAAACTGGTTTGGAGAGTGCCAGGAGCCAGCGGGAGCACCACCCACAATGGCGCCTGGTCCAGAGATCTCAGGAGGTCTCCCAACCTGCAGAGAACCTTCCCATTCTTCTGCCAGTTCCACCAAAATTTGAGGAGGGGGCCATGCTGGGAACTTTGGAGACCTGAGACATTACAGCCAGATCTGTCCCGCCCTGCTGCTGGAAGAGGGGGATATGGGGTAGGCGAGAACTCCTTGCCCAGTAAGGGAAGGAGAGGGCTAAGCCTGAACCAGGCTGCCCCTCAGTCTCACCATCTGTAGAAGGACTTGTAATAATTGAAGTGCAGATCCGCTGGAAATGAATTTTATCAACTCTTGTGTGTCTGAGAAAGTCTTTGTGTCACCTTTAGTCCGGAAAGATAAATTCACTGGGTGTAGAATTCTAGGTTGATTCTCCACCCTACTTTCAGCACTTCAAAGATGTTGCCCCATTGTCTTCTGGCTTGCATTGTTTCCAGGAGACGTCTGCTGTCATCCTTGCTTCTAATTATGTAATGGTCTTATTTTTTTCCCTCTGGCTACTTTTAAGAGTTTCTCTTTTATTACTAGTTTTAAGGAATTTGATTATGGTGTGTCTGTGTCTTGAGGTGTTTTAATTCTAGTCTCTTCTGTTTGTAATTCGTTGAACTTCTGAGACCTGTAGATTTATAGCTTTCATCAAATGTGGAAATGCTTTGGCCATTAATTTTTCCAAATGTTTCGCTGCCCTTCCCATCACTCGCTAAGACCGATTATATTACATGACTTGAAGTTTACGCACGGTTCCCTGATGCTCTGATCATGGTGTTTTGTTTTGGCCTTTTTTCAGGCTCTGTGCTGTTTTAATGGTTTTTATTGATATGTCTTCAAGTTCACGCTCTTCTTCTCGAGTTTCTAATCTGTTATCAATCCCATCAGTATATTTTTCATCTCATATCAGATGTTTTTCCTTTTTTTTTCTTCAAGTTCAATTTGAGCCTTTAAAAAAAGCTTCCTTGTCTCTGCTTAACTTTTGAGCAAAGCTTCCATGCTCTTGTGTGTTCATTCTGATTTCTATAATCGGTTCTGGGTTGGGCTGGGTTGGGTTGGGTTTTTCCTCATGTGGGTCATATTTTCCTGTTTTTGAGGTGCCTGGTAATTTTTTTTTAATTGGATACCAGACTTGGTGAATTTTATATTATGAGGTGCTGGAAGTTTGTACATTCCTTTAAATATCTGAGGTCTTTGTTCTAGGATACAATTAATTATTTGAAAATAGTTTTTAATGCTTCTGAGGCTGGCTCTGAAGCTTTATTAGGCAGTGAAGAGCAGACTTTATTCTAAGGTAAAGGCTGGCCAACTGTGGACTCCTGGCCACATCCAGCGTTCCGTAGGTGATGTTAATTGGAAGTCAGATGTACACATTCATTATGTAGTGTCTGTGGCATCTTTCATGCTACAGCAGCAGAGTTGAATCATTACAGCGGAGACGACATGGCCCACAAAACCTGAAGTATTTACTGTCTGGGTCTTTACATAAGACCAATGTGCCAACTCCGGATCTAGGACTGACTTGCCCCTGACTGAAACAGTCCCTTCCAATGGGTGTCCCCCGGTTCTGTGTGAGCACTGGCGGTTGTTTCTTCGGCTCCTTTCCAGAGCTTCTTCTGCACGTCCCGGTAGTTTTCACGCATCCACAGGCTGCTGCGTTGCCACCAGATGCTGCACACCTGTTGGCCACTCCCTGAACGCCATCGTTTGAGATCCTTTTTTCTGGTGTTTGAGGCAAAAGGGCAAACCCAGCTCCCGTTTCTGTTTGCGGACGTGGAAGCGGCATCCAGGCTCTGGCTTCGGGTGGCCGTTCCGCCGGTGTTCAAGGAGGCCGGGTGGTGTAGTGGATGGTGCATTTGGCTGCACACCATGAACTCAGCCACTTGGACCCCCCTGCCGCTCCCCGGGAGAAAGATGGTCTGCCCAGTCAAGTTTTACCGCCTTGGAAACCCACAGGGGCAGTTCTGCTCTGCCCTTAGAGGGTCTCTCCGACGTGGAATTGACTTGGTGGCAGTGAGTTGATGCCAGTGTTCCTGGGAGCAGCCTTAGATGTCAGTGAGTCCTCACACCAGCCTTCTACCCGGCACAGAAGGAAGTCGGAAATGAGTGGGCTGGGGGCCCCTGGCCTGCCCGTCCCGGAGTTAGTAGGACTGAAGCAGGGCCTAAGGAGCAGCAGGAGTGTCCTTTGTGCTGCCTCTCACGGGCACTGCCTTCGTGTGGCTGGTGCTGGCTGTCCCTCTTCGGAGGATTTGCAGAGAGGCCTCAGCTGGCTCTGTTCTGAGCCACCTCCCCACACCTCTGTGGCCCAAGGTCTGAGGCAGGTGGAGCCGCTACAGAGGGTGTCGCTTGACAGTGGCTGCTATTCCAGGTGGGGAACTCCCACTCCGGCCCAGGTGTTAGGGTTTAGGCCTTGGGGACATGGCATTCTCCTCGACTCTTGTCATGGCAGCTTGAAGAATGTGAACACAACACACTCACAACAGATGGGTTAGAGCTGTGACCCAGAGGAGCCTGGTGGAGAGGGGGTGTGCGTGGGGCGGGGGTGTTTACCCTCTGAGTCCGAAGTTGAAGGATAGATGAGTTTGCCCAGTGGGAGGGAAAGCGAGAAGGAGGCCCTGCCAGAGGAATAGCAAGCACATGCAGAGCCCTGGTGGCTTCGGGTATTTCAGGGAGAGGAGGCCATGGGGTCAGGGCCTTGGAGGAGACAGGCTGCTGCTGAGGCTGGGCCCATCCTCCTGCTTGTCTTTTGTCCCTCAGGCCGGCCAGCTGACCCTGCCCACCTGCACCTCCCACCCACACTTCCCCAGAAGCCTACTTGACCCAGCCACCCTCTAAGTACACATCTGTGGCCACAGGCATGCTAGAAGATACCACTTGTGGGTTCTGGGGTGCCACTGGCAGGGTGTTTGCACCCGGTGAGATGGAGCCAGTGGTGATGGTGCAAGAGGAAGTGAGGCCATAGGGGCCAGGCACTTTCTCCCTGTGGCCTGTGGGCTCGGCCAGATGCCATGCTGGGGGCATCTGGGCACCCCAGGGCACCTGTCCCCCTTCCTATTTGACAGATGAGAAAAGTGAGGCGAAGTGTTCACCCAAGGCCTGGAGCTTTTAGACTCCCGCTCCAAGCCCATGTGTTCTTGGCTCAGCGACCCACACCTCCACTGGCCTGCTGGGAGGACACACTGCCTCTGCCCCTTGTGGCTCAGGCCCAGCAGCAGTCTCACAGGACTGGAGGCGGTGTCTGCTGGGGGTGGGGGTTCAGCACAGATCCTCCCTCCCTGCTGACCCACCTGGTGGGGGAGATGCTTGTGGCAGGAACTTGGGCCAGGCTCTTTCCACTCAAGGACAGGCCATGCTGCTGTAGGGGGTGGCCTGTTTGGAGGATGTTACAGGGATCTGGAGATGGAGGTGCAGGGTCAAGAGAGTCAGGGCAGCCACCAGCCACAGGCAGCCATGGTCCATGAGCGGGGGGTGGTGGTGAAGATTGAAAGCCTAGGCAAGAAGCACAGTCCCTGTGTAGGGGGTGAGGAGGCATGGAGGCTGGGCGCAGGGAAACAGGAGCGCAGAAGGCAGAACACATTGGGGGCTTGCACACCTCCCCCCCCACCCCGAGGATATGCAAGAGGCCTTCAGGTACAAAGAACAGGAAGAGGTCTAGCCTCACTCAGGACGCTCGCAAGCCTGAAGGATGTCAACTGGCTGCTGACTCGGCCCCCAGCCCCAGCTCCTCCCATCTTGCCCATGTCTGCCTTTTTCTGTTTCCTGAGGGTGTGGGAGCCCCTTACATCCACTCTGGGAGGTGGAACCCGGCCCTCCTGGGCTCTGCTGTGTGCTCAGGGACCCTGGGTCTCGACCACCAGCTCTCTCCATCAGAAAAGCTGGTGGGGACCCCTAGGCTCCTTCCCTTGGGGATGGGCTGTGCCTCCTGAGAGCCTAGGACTGGGGAATACCTGCTCACTGCTTCGGGTGCAGCTCCTCTGGGTGGTCTCATGGAGCAGGTCTCATCCGGACCATACAACCTGAGGACCAGGCAGTTGGTACAACCATTCAGGTGGATACAACAGCCCCCTCTCCCCCCCACCCCAGCCTGACCCCTATGGGGGTGTGGGCAGTGGGCAGCAGGGCACCTCTAGGCAGGGCCAGTTTAGCCCTCCCCCTTCCAATCCCAGACATTGGGTGAGCTAGGTCAGCACCCCCTAGATGGCAGATTGGGAAACTGAGGCCTGACAGGAGCTGGGTCAGGAATGGAATGGCTGGTGGACTGAGCCATTTCGAGCTCCCTCTGGGCAGGTCACGCTGCCCCAAATGGCTGGCACTAGGCAGACTGTGGGCAAGGAAGGCTCCCTCTTTGCCCCAATGCCCTCGTCTGGGGGTGGCAGTGGGGAGTGGGGGGAACGAGTGCCACACACAACCAGGGCAGCACCACGTGACCTCCTGCTGCTTCCGGCAGAAGGGCTGCCGGGGCCCAGGCTGGAGGTCTGACCATTGGCTTCTGGCTGAAGCTCTCCGGACTACAAAAGGAGACCAGGACTTCAGAGGTCTTGTGGCTCCGATCTGGGACACCGGCCTGAGAGCCCCGGTCTGCCCCCAGCCCCCACCCAGCATAGCAACTTTCACACCTGATGGAGCCCACCTCTTGCCAGTCCTCATCCTACCACTGCGAACACCCTGCCCAGGGCCCAGGAGAGCCACCCTCCTCTGGCTGCGCTGTCTCTCAACACCCCAACCCATAACAGGAACTGAGATCAGGGCCCCCTAGCTGACGCAGGCCATGACGCTGATGGCCCATCCTGCTGAAGCACATTCTCCTGGCCTGGACCCAGGGCAAGCTCCTGTCTGCCAGGACTAGCCGGCCGTAGCAGGGTGGGCTGTACCTTAGGGAGAGAGAAGCTGGCTGGCTACATGTGAAGCCGTGTTCCTGCCCCAGTGATGGCTTGACCCTGAGCTATGTCATGGGGGAAGAAGCCCCGGCCCCAACCACCTCAGGGTCTTATCACCCTGGGCCAGGTCCTGGTCCTGACTTGCTTTATGACCTGAGGCAAACAGTTCAGCCTTGCCTGAGACCAGCCATAAATGGGGACCCCAGCACTACATGCCTTGGGAGACTATGAGCACCCTTGTGTGCTATCACTCAGTCTGGGGCTGGGCTGGGCCCTGGGCATGCTGAGGCTCCTGTGGGGTAGGTCACGTCACCCCTGCTACACAGATGAGAACACTGTGCCCGGTGAAAGTCACATGAAGGGCTCAGTCAACAGCAAGTGCAGGGCAGGCAGGGAAGGACCTGCCCGGGGATCAGGGCCTCAGTGGCCTCTGAGGAAGCCTGGTGAGCATCTGTGGGGTGCACAGACATGTCTCTGTTGCCTCCCTGACACCCCAGTCTGCAGATCCCTGAAGGGCGGGAGGGCCAGCAGAGGCACAGCCCAGGGCAGGTAATTTCTAGCCCAACTCTGTCCCCAGCTCACCATGTGGTTTAGATCACATCCCCAGCCTCTCTCTCTGGTCATTTCTGAGAGTCCTCAAGCCAGGAACAAGGCCAGCGCAAGTGCGGTGGAGTGGCACAGAGAGCCAGCCAGCATGGGCAGCTGTGACCAGGCACGGGGCCTGGTCTGACACCCACTCCCAGCCCCGCTGTCTGTAGGCCAGAAAAGGAGTCATTTTTGCCCATTGTCATGGAGTAGGTGCTGACTCGTGGCTGCCCCACGTAGACAACAGAATAATGCTTCCCGGTCCATGCTCCCTTCAGCCTTATTGAGATGCGCCAGCCGGGCCACCTTGGAAGCCTCATCTGGTCCACGGGGTTTTCAAGGGCTTTCTGTTTTACAGAACGACATCACCAAACCTTCCTATACTTTCTTAGTTGGGCATCTGCTGAAACCTGCCCCCATGGGGGCCCTGCTGGTCTTCAAAATGCCAGTAGCACCACTCCCAGTATCAAAACAAGATGCACGCCCCGCTGTCTGACAAACAGAGGCAGGTCGTAAGGATGTGGAGCGGGGGCATGATTGAGAGACAGGAGGCCTGATGGGCACCAAGCCCCTCCTGGCCTTTCCCCGGGGGCATCCTGACTGGTGGGCCAGCCTCACTGCCCTCTCCCAAGCCTGCAGCCATCCCTGCACACTGACTACTGCCCTTCCTCTGTGTCTTCACGTATGTGGGCACTGCTGGGAACAGTGGGCAGTGATGGGCCGGAGGTGGGGTGATGCACCCTGACCTCTGAGGCCCCACTCTGAGCCAGGCCCAGGAGATAGAGCTCACCTGCGGTGAGGTTGCAGACCTGGTCAGATGTCAGGAAGGACACGTGCTTGTCTGAGCTGTGTCGCAGCATAGAGGCTGGAGTCCACCCCAGGCATGTAAGGGAGTGGTTCTCATTTCTCTAGCGGGAGCCTTCCCTTGGCATCTGAGCACCCAGGGGAGCCTGGAGCTAGGCGGAGGGATGACCTGCGCTGAACCAGGATTGGGCCTGAGAGCTTGGAGCCCCTTGCTTCTCCCTCAGAACCTGCCCCAGGGAGCCCTGGCCCCAGCAGGAAGGGACTTCTAGATCAAGCCTGGCCGGCTCCCTCCCCTCTCTCACCCTTCCCTGTCTATTTCCCACCTGGGATTACCTGAGCCTTGTTTCCCTTGGTTTTACATTACAGAAACTTCGGATATTCAACCATTTCTTTCTTATCCCCTGCCACCCTGGGAGGGGCCAACATAATAAGCCCCTTGGGATCCTCAGTGTCCTTGTTCTCTGTGCCCTTGTCCCGTGGACTCCTGACATCGAATGCCAATCAGAGCACTCCCCTCTCCTGAGAGGGCGGCCCGCACTGCCAGTGCCCCTCCCGAGGCAGCCAGGAGCGGCGGCAGGAAGGCGGCGCAGCCCCCACCCCAGCTAACAGGCCATGGCCTCCCTCTTGCTCCAGGTGATTGCTGTGGTCATGGACATGTTCACCGACGTGGACATCTTCAAGGACCTGCTGGACGCCAGCTTCAAGCGGAAGGTGGCCGTGTACATCATCGTGGACGAGGGCAGCGTCAAGAACTTCCTGCACATGTGCGAGCGGGCGCGCATGCACCCCGGGCACCTCAGGGTGAGCAGGGGCTGGGCAGTGGGAACCCACGGTCAGTCAGCCAGCAAGCCCGCTGGGTAGAGCCTGGGGCCTGGCCCTCACATGCTGAGGGGCAGGACATTCACTGCCTCTAACCCTGGGGGGTGGGGGCAGGGCAGCCATACGGGCAAGGCGCCGGCCCATGCAGGTGCCCGTTCTGTGTGCTTCCTCATGGGTGCTGTCTTTGCTTGCACACCTCCCACAGCAGGGGCTCACCCCTTCTCATGCATCTCCAACATGGGTGACATGGAAATTCACAGTGCCTTGAGGATGTAACTCAGCCCAAGGCCAGTCCAGTGTGTGGTTCAGTGTCAGAGACAGTGGTGCCCAGCTGACGTGGGTCCACAAAGCAGGAGCACAGGAGAAGGGGCCTCCTGGCTGCCCAGTGAGAGCCAAGGCTGGGAGGGGTCGGGGTCTGCAGGATAGGGACAGGTCCACTCTGATCACCTCCTGGCCCAGTGACCTGGAGCTCCCCAAGTCTGGGCTCCAGGATCTCCCAGACTGGACAGGGGCCAATGAGTCCATGTTGCCAGCCTCCTCTACTCAGACACAGGGGCATTTCCGTGCCCTGTTTAGGGGCAGTGGGTCCTCCCTCCTCCAGCCCTGGCTTGGCACCTGCTGTCTGCAGAAGGCTCTCTTGGAAGGCACAGACCCGCATGCACAATGGCAGCCAGCCCTGGGGTTACCGCTGGACAGTCCACGTGTTCTGTCCTCACAACATCCAGGGGCCTGGGCAGCAGGTCCCCGTGGAGGCACTGCCAGACTGTCCTTGCCGTGTGGTGCAGGTGAGAGGACAGGGGCTGCAGCACAGCCCTCAGGCTCTGACTGTCAGAATTCCTCCAGCTTCAGGTCCAGGGCCAGATGGGGTCCCAGGAGGGCAAAGTGGGCGGCAGACAGGCAGGCTGGGTACTAAGGGGCCAGGCTCCCACACCCCATCATTGGTTGGTATCCAACAAGTTGCCCTCACCCCTCCTCCAGGTGGGTCCTTTCAAGTAGGCCATGAACTCCCCAGGCGGGTTTGTGGCTGTCAGGGCACGCTTCATGTGGCCGCCTGGGTACGCTGACCCCCAAGCCCCAGACGCCACCCTGCCAGCTGGCCAGGTAATGAGCACCAAGCAGGACAGCTCACCAGGGCGACCAGAGCACCGTGCTCATCTCCTCAAACACAGCCTTTCCCTGTGGGAGAGCGCCACCCTGGCCAGCCCTCCCACAGACCTCGACGCTCTCCTCACACCACAAGTAGCTCTTCCCTGTTAGAGCCCCTGCATGTGCCCTGTGGTCTATGTCCCCATCATGTGGACAGGGGCTTGTTGGCAGCAGTGTCAGAACATGCAGGCTCCTCCCCCAGGCCCCGGCCCCTTTGCAGGCTGTCCTCTCTCCGGCTCCCAGGAGGTGGGTGGTGGACCGGGACTGAGGTGGGCTAAGGTTATGGCCCAGAGGCGGGCAGCCCCCACAAGACTGGCCTTGCCTGGCTGCTTGTACCCCAGAGTGCCAGAACACTCACTTAGCCGGCACCGTCAGGGCCGGGGTCATCCTGACAGCTCCCGCAGGATAGATGAGGAACTGAAGCCCAAGGCCATGGCGACTTGCCCAAAGACATCTGCAAAGTCAGGGGCTGGACGTGGCAGGTACATGGAGGACCCGGGACCTGGGGGCCTGCCTGCATGCACCAGCCTGGGCGGTACCGCCACCTCCCCCTGCCTGCACTGCGCGCGGCCGGCATAGTGCCGCCAAGGGAGGCTTGCAGACAGAATTATAGGAGAGGGTGCTTATAAAAGTTCTTGGTGCGCTCTTGGGAGTTGCTGGCAAAAACAGTGTCTTCTAAGTCCAAGTTCTGAGCCTCTCCACTCTCCACTGGTGCCTGGCCACTCGGCAGTGGCTGCCATCACCCTGGAGCAGGGAGGACAGGTCACCCCAGGGGTCCCAGACCCCACTGGCCCTGCCTGCCACCCACCTGCTCTGGAAGTGGTGGCATGGCGGGTGGGGCATGCACACCCACACCTGATATGATGTCACCAGTGGCCAGGTGGGAAGACTGGGCAACTTCATGGGAAAGTGTGACCCTGGCTTCCTCATTCTCACCTCCAAGCCCGCCCCTCTTCAGCCTGGGCGACAGCCAGCAGCTCCCGTGGGCCCAGCCCAGCCAGGTGTTGCCTTGTTAAGGACCTGCCTCCCTACCCTCAGGCCGGGTAGGCCCAGGCCTGTCTCCAGAGTGTTTCCTCATGGTAATCCCTAGGCTACCAGTGGCCCTGCCCAGTTCTGCACTGACTGGCCCTGGCTCCCACTGGCACTGGTACAGAGCTGCCGTGGCCAGGTAGGCCTATGGGGGTCACACGTGTGGCCCAGCCTGAGCTCAGCCCGGGACTGGTGGGCTGTGCAGCAGGAACGCTGTCCCGCTGTGGAGAGGACAGAAGGCGTTCAGAGATGGCCTCCCTGGCGCTGATCTGCACTTCTGAGGGACCTGCTGCCCTCTAGCTGGGGACCACCCTCAGCCCCTGCTTCCAAGGAGCCCCCCTTCCTGCATTCCAGCCTCCTCTCTTCCCTAGCTCACTGGGCACTACCTATTGTGGGGCCGCTTGGGCCCTCAGGTCTCCGAGTAAGATGGGCCACACACCCAGCCCTGCTCAGAGTCGTGGGGCTGGAGGCTGGAGCTCACTGAGGGCGACCCTGCATCCTGAGGGAGCCAGCCAGGCCACTCCCAGCTTGTAGTTCAGAACGGAACAGCTGCCGCTGAGGCTTGGCTGTGGATGGCTGAAGAATGAATTGGCTTTGTGCAGAAGCCCCGCGGTGCCAGCCAGACCCACTTCCAGTGAACGAGGCCATCCCTTCGGACAGTGGGGGAGCCACTCAGCGAGGGCGCAAGGGCCCACACCGTAGCCTTCCCAGCCTTCCTGGGGCCCGGTGGGTCCTGCCTTCTGGGCCTGTCCTGGGTCTATAGTAGACTCCAGGTGTAGAGTATGGTTAACTACCCACGCCCTCTGCTCCCCCTGGGACCATGTGGCACTTTAGGGTGTCACACCAGGAGGCACTGTGGACATGTAGTGGACAGAGGTCAGTGCACTGCTAAACATCCGACGGTATACAGGACAGCCCCCACCAGCAAGAAGGAGAAGAGCCCGTTACGTCGTGCAGACAGCAGCCCCGTCTAGAGGAGGGCTCTCAGAGTCCTTTCCCAACTGGGGAATGAGGGCCTTGCTACCGCCCAGGGGGTGCCGGGTGCTCTTTGCCCCCCACCCCAGCCCCCGCACACCTTTACTTTTCTAGGGCAAAAGGCTGGGGCCCAGCCCTCCATGGGCTCACCCAGGGACAGGGTGAGGACAGCTCTGCCTCCAGGTCAGGGCTCCGGCCTCACTTGGTCCCCAGGCTCCTCGATCCCACTCCTCCAGCCAGGGCTGCCAGTGGCCCCACATAGGCCAGGGAGTGGGGAAGACGTGGTCCTGGGGGCCCTGAGACTGGATTTGACCTCCCCGGTCCCACTGGAGATAGGGTCCCTCAGCCTCCCTGGCAGGCCTCTGTCACCTCACTATGCCTACCCCCTGGGCCTGTCTCCCTCTGCCCCCAAGCGGGGTCACACCACAGACGCTGGACTCTGCAGTGTTCCCAGGGCAGCCAGGCCCCCTTTCACAGGCAAGACTGCAAGGGGCCAGCCCCACCTGACAGCTGAGCTCCAGCGTCTGCCTCTCCAGTCCAGCTCCCAGGTCCTGGGTTTCAGGCCTAGGTGTGTGTGTGTGTGTGTGTGTGTGTGTGTGTGTGTGTGTGTGTGTGTGTGTGTGTGTGTGTGTGTGTGTGTGTGTTGAGGTGGCCTTGACAAAGGTCAGTCAAGGTCCTCTAGGGCAGGAGAGGCTCAAGGCAAGGGTCTTTGCCCAGCCCTCATAGGGAGCCTCCCTATGCGCGGCTCTCTCAAAGTCACCCTTGGTGTCTCCCGGGGACCCTGGCCCCATTCTACACAGGAGGACCCTGAAGCCTACAAGTCCGAGCACTTGTGCCACTGTGGTTGTCATCCCCCTGCTTTCTTCATGTTCCGATGGGGTGTCTTTGAGCACCAAGACAATGAGGCTTTGTGCCCTTTCCACCTGGGCTCACCGAGCCCAGACTTGGAGACATGACTTCATGCAGGCTAGCACCCCCACCACGGGGCTGGCCCCACCCAGGGACAAGTAGGGGCCAGAGGGGTGTCTTTCCACAAGTTCTACCTCCTGCTGGGCCCCAGGGTCAAGTGGGCTTGGACTTCAAGGTCAAGTTCCCATTGTGCATACAGGGAAACTGAGGCCCAGAGAGGTCTTTGCTGGGGCTTCAGGTGGTGGGGTAGGCACAGGTGACAGCAGGGGAACTTTGGTCCACCCTCTCATCCCCACGCGTGCTCCATGGCGGGTGCAAAGTCACAAGCACTAATTGTCCTGGGCTGGGGCCAGCTTCCTGCTGAGCTGGCCCTGTGCAGACAAGCCACCCACCCGCCCGCCCAGGAGCCCAGGCTTATCTCACCCCTGGGCCGTGCCCGACAACAGCACATTGTACCTGCTGGCACGACAGCCCAGGGCATCACGTGGGGCCTCAAGTGCTGCACCCCACTTCTCTCCCTGCCCCACAAGAACATAGAGCAGCGGGGAACGCCAGCTATGTAGGACTTGGAGGTTGGTGGGCTCTGCCAGCCCTTCTGTGCTGCCCCTCCGTGCCAGCCACTCCCTGGGCACTCCCTCCAGTGCCCCCTGGGAGCACACAGGGACCCTGGGAGTGCCTCTGAGATAAGGTTCCTTAGGGGGCATGCCACCTCCACTCCCCCACCTGCTACCTCAGGGTTCCTGGCCCCCTCCTTCCCAGCACGCTCCTCCCTGCCTGGGAGGCCCCAGACTCGCCCTGGGCCTCTAGTCACCTGAACTGGCTTGTGTACCACCCACAAGGGCCTGGGCACAGAAAGCTGTCAGCGCTGGGGACCCAGTGTGGCTGCCAGGCACGTGCGTGAGGGGCAGTCCCAGCCAGTGACGGCAAGTGTGTGGCGGTGGAGGGCCCACAGGAGGGAGCTGGGCTCTGGTCCTGGGTAGCCTGCAAGCAGTCTGCTGGGCTCTTCAGAGGACCCTCTTAACCAGGACTTGGGTAAAAGTTGGAAACCCCTGGGGAGGCAAGGGCCACCGGGCCTTTCTTGGAGGGCAGTGATAGGCATGTGGAAACAGTTAGTGTGGCCGGTGGTGTTGGTTACACAACAGAGAACCGCCAAGCCACTCTGACTCAGCCCCTGTGGATGTGGGCTATAAGCACCCCACAGGCCTCTCAGGACTACGGATCTATATGACCTCAGCTTTCCTTGGGAAGCAGCTGAATGGTTTGAACTGCTGGCCTTTCTATTCACAGCCAAGCACTGTAACCACTGCGCCACCAAACTCTCTCTGGTAGTGCCAGGTAGCGGGCTAACTCTGTGAGAAGTGACCCAGATGGGCAGAGCTCAGCAGGGAGGCTTAAATGGGTGCCAGGTTGCCACTCAGCCAGCCTCTCCCCTCCCTGCCCCACCCCATGTCAGAGTGAGCTTTCTGGCATGAGCCCTATTGCTCTCCTGATCAAGACCCTCCCGTGCCCACTCCCACCCGACCTGGCAGACTTCCCAAACTGGCCTGACCTCAGGAAGTGTGCTGACAGGGCGGGCTGGGGGCTGCAGTTCTGAAGATCAAAACCCCATTCCCACCCCTCAGCACCCTTCGAACTGGCCCAGGGTCCCCAGATGGCCAGCCCTCTCCCTCCTCTGGCCCCTCCTTAGGAGCCCTCCCTGGTCCCCGGCCAGAGCCTGCTGCCCTTCCCTGTGTTGTGGAAGCAGTGATGGTTCCAGCCTGTCTCTTTGTCTCCCCTCACACCTGGTGCAGAACCTCAGAGTGCGGAGCAGCGGGGGAGTCGAGTTCTTCACCCGCTCAGCCACCAAGTTCAAGGGGGCACTAGCCCAGAAGTTCATGTTCGTGGACGGAGACCGGGCCGTGTGTGGCTCTTACAGGTGACTCAGGCGCTCAGTGGCAAAACACCTGTCTCTCAGCTGAGCTGCCTTCTGCCCAACCCCTGATGTGTGGCCTATTTAGGACCAAACTGCGGAGGTATGGGCAGGACTCCCAGCTGGAGGAAGACTGTGTGCACACCAGACATCTCGCCCGCCGGCGCCCAGCCTGGAGATGGGGTGGGCCATGAGTGACATCACAGGCAGCATCAGACCATCCCCCAGGCCCCTCTGGGCCCTTCGTGTTGTGCAGGGGGGAGGGGGGTGGCAGCAGAGAAGGGGAGACCCCAGGTAGACTATTGAGCCATGCCAGGGGTTGCTGCTGCCCGGCACACCCTCCACCCCCCGCCTTAGTGGGTCCCAGACAGCCTAGGAGGAAGGTCTTCACAGGTGCAGAGGGGGCACAGACGGACAGAGTCCCTGCCACTGAGTCCTCTGCTCCAGCTCACTTCTGAATGGCCCCAGCCCCCTCAAGGCCCTGCTGGGCAGACAGGGAAGCCGGCACGGTGCACCATGCCTGTGGGGTGGGGTGTGGGGGGCGGCTGCCCTGGAGTGCTGACCCGCACTGCACTGCCTTCTGTGTTACAGCTTCACTTGGTCAGCCGCCAGGACAGACCGGAACGTGATCTCAGTGCTGTCTGGCCAGGTGGTGGAGGTGTTTGACCGGCAGTTCCAGGAGTTGTACCTCACCTCGTGTGGCGTCAGCCTGCAGGGCATCCCCATGGAGAAGGAGCCCGAGCCCGAGCCCATTGTGCTGCCCTCCGTGATGCCCGTGGTGCCTACGGGCACCATGGCCAAGAAACTCGTCAACCCCAAGTATGCACTGGTCAAGGCCAAGAGTGCCGATGAGCTCCCCAAGACCTGCTCTGAGAAACCCGAGGCTCAGAGGCTCCCAGGGCTGCGGGGCCCAGCCCTGGCGGAGCGGCCCACTGACCTCCCTGATTTGCCCCTGCCCTTGCATCCCGGGCTGATGAACCTGGAGCGGGCCAACATGTTTGAGTACCTGCCCACATGGGTGGAACCAGACCCTGAGCCGGGCAGTGACATCCTGGGCTATATCAACATCATTGACCCCAACATCTGGAACCCGCAGCCTAGCCAGATGAACCGCATTAAGATCCGGGACACGTCCCATGCCAGTGCCCAGCACCAGCTGTGGAGGCAGAGCCAGGGCTTGAGCCCCAGCCCAGGCCCCGACCCAGAGCCCCAGGATGGGGCCCCCACCTCCAATGGCCTCCCCCAGGGAGACTCTGAATTAAGGCCCCCTGTGCCCAAGCCCCGGACAGTCCCCGTGGCAGACCTACTTGCCCAGGAGGGTAGTGATTTCGACTGGACCCCGGAGACCCCGGACAAGGAGGTCCCTCAGAATGGGACTGGCCACGGGCTGCCCCAGGTGGCAGGCTCAGGCCAGGCCCCATTTCAGCGGCAGCTGTCCATGACTCAGGATGACCCTGATGGCCTGAGCCCAGCGATCCCCAATGGGCTGGATGGGGAGGAAGAGGAAGACGATGACGACTATGTGACCCTCAGTGACCAGGACAGCCTCTCGGGCAGCTCCAGCCACGGTCCTGGCCCCCGGCGGCCCTCGGCAGCCTCTTCTGTGTCTGACGAGTATTTTGAGGTAAAGGAGCGCCCAGCCCCTCTCCGGAGGCGCCACTCAGAGCAGGTGGCCAATGGAGCAGCCCCGAGCCCCCGCCGACAGCTAAGTGCCCCCCATGGGAGCCCAGGGACCTTTGGTGGGCCCATGGGGGGCTCCCCATGGGCCCTGAGTCGAGCAAGAGAAGCAGCAGATGCCTCAAGGAGGATGTCAGCCAAGCTGTCCCCAGACAAGGACATACAGGTAGGCCAAGTCTATACACAAGCCCCTCCAGGGCCCAGAGCACCAGGCTCCCTGCACACAGGTGTCACAGTCCCCCCATGGACCGATTTCTAGGAACCATGTCACTGTTCAAACCCTTTCCTATGGCAGATGTGGAAACTGACGCGTGGGAAGGTAGCACAAAGTACCGGGTCACCTGTGGGCGATGCTCAATTCCAGGTCTCCACAAGGGCCACCTGAGCTGGCCCCACAAACCAGAAGGAAACCCAGCTCTGTTCCAAGGTGTCCGACACCTTGTGTCCCGGCATCTTAGCACCTGTAAACAGGTGTGCCACCCCACGTTTGCAGATGAGGCCATGGTGGCTGAGGGCACAGAGACACCGGTCTGTACCTCTGAGGTCACACAACAGCAAGTGGTCAAGTAGCACCCCGCCCAGTCTGTGGTTCTGTGTGCCACGCTTCTGCCTTGTTAACCCCTGAGTCGCCCCGGACTACTGAGTGGCTCCCTCGGGACTGGAAAACACTTGTACCCACCTTCCACTTCCCCTCCTGGCCCCGGTGCTCACAACCCCCAGCCAGCCTGGCCAGCACCAGGAGTGGCCTTACCTGGGTACAGAGCACGGCTGATCATGCCCGGCATGATGATCAGGCCCATGGGGAGCATCTTGAGGTAGCTTGCGAGGATGGAGCCAGCCTTCGCGTGGTTCAGATCCCTTGAAGACAGTGACCGCTGCACAATAACCTGCCGGGGCCGGGGCCAGAAGGAACAGCCACGTCAGGACTTCTCTCCAGCAGGCGCTGAGGGGTGGTCGGGACACGCACTACACTGCCAGAGACAGCTGCTCGAGCCTCGCTCCTCTGATTCGCTGATCTCCCCCATCCGTCTCCCAGGGAAGGGCTGGGGACTTGGCCTCCCCTGTCCATCAAGCAGGGAAGGGCTGGGTCCTGCCTGGCATGCCGCTCAGCAGTAGTCTGGACTGCGGATATGGGCAGGATGGTAGGGACCCGATCCCTGGGGTCTCCCAGGCCCTTGTGAGTGTAGCCAGCTGCTCACACACATGCCAGGAGTGGACCTTGGCACCAGTTTGTACCCTTCCAGTAGGCAGAGTCAACACTAAGACCCAGGGCTGGAGCACTTGCTGGTCAGTAGCGTGAGAATAATGGATGTTGTGTGGGGAGATCAGCTTCCCGGGCAGCCCTGGGCAAGTCTTAAGTAGGCCTCAGTTTCCAGATCTCCAGAATGGGAGCAGGTGGCTGGGCTGATGACTTCAAAATCCGCCCAACGCTGACCTGATTCGACGCTTAGCAAAGAGGCTTCTGGGTAACTTAACCCACTGCCATCAAGTTAGTTCCAACTGTGGTAACTGGCTTAGGATTTCCAAGGCTGTAAATCTTCACAGGAGCAGACAGCCTCCTCTTTCTCCTTCAGAGTCACTGCTGGATTTGAACCACTGACCTTGTGGTTAGTAGTGTAACAGCTAGCCAGCAGCACCCCCCAGACTCCCGTTTCTGGGCAGCAGAAACACTGAATCAGTGTGGCTGCTAGCTGATCTGTCGGACGCCTCGGAAGAAAGGCTTGGCAAATAATTCAGTGAAGCACAGTCCCACCATTGACACACCAGGAGTGGGGAGGGCTGGTGGCCTCACCCGGTGCCCCCCAAGTCAGAACTGACTTGATGTGTCTTCCAAGTGTTTCTGAAACAACTTTGAGATTTACTTAGCATGCCATACATTGAGCCCACTTGCTGCGCACAGTGCAGTGGTCTGTCCTACCTGTAACCCCTAAAGGTCAGCAGCACCTTCCCTTTGCTGTGCCACGGCCTCCAGCCCCACCTGCGATCAGAAGTCAGTCACCTGTGATCTAACTTACTCTCCACACGCGCCAGCTGAACAGAGGCGCCCTGGTGCAGAGGGCTAGGATGCACTGAGCTGCTAACCGCAAGATCAGTAGCTCAAAGCCACCAGCCGCTCCTCAGCAGAAATTTGGGGCTTTCTACTCCCAGAAAAAGAGCTCCAGCCTCTTTCTGGCCATGTGACCCCATCAAGCGCTTCTTACCTCTGGCCTTTTCCTTCCCACTAGGAAGCTGGGCACGATGGACCCCCTTCCCGGGCACTGTGGTCACCCCCAAGCCAGGCCCCATGCAGGATGAAGGGTCTCAGAGAAGCAGAGGATAGCTCTCCCCATGTATTGGGTAGACAGACCACCCATGTATTTGGTAGGCAGCAGGGGTAGGCACCCAGGGGAGGGAGGGGGCCCCGCCCTGAAGGTCGGAGGGGTTCCAGGAGCAAGGCAGTAGAGAGCTGGAAGTGGAAGGCCCCGGCAGGAAGGTGTGAAGTTGTCTGCGGAGTAGCCACCTCTGTGCCAGGGCAGGTACCAGGCAAGGGCCCGATGTCCATTCGGACCCTGGGCGTCCAGGCATCCTGCCCTGCTGGGTTCGCACCTGCCTCCCTGAGTGACCTTGGGGAGCCTCGGCTCTCTGGCCGTAGGCTGGGATTTGTGCTGATTCATTCAGGCTTCATGGGAAAATCTCCTCAATGGATGATGTCACACCCAGAGACTCAGGAGCCCTGCCCATGCCTGCTGAGTGGGGAAGAATTGAGAGGTGCCATGGGCAAGGTTAGTGGTACAGGATTGGCCTGGGTACACAGGGACATTCCACCCCAGCTGGGACTCAGCTCTCCCAGGGAGGTAACTGGATTCCCTGGGAGCCCCACACAAGGGGCAAAGCACAGGACTGCAGCAGGGTAACATGTTACAGAGGGGAAACTGAGGCCACATCCAAGCCTGTGGTGCAGAGTTCCTGCTGCTTGGAGGGGCAAGGACTGTGGAGCTGTGGGACACCTCCCAACACGTGGAAAGCTGGGCCCCAGGAAGACAGTTGTCTTGTGCTGTGCTGAGCCCCACTTCACCCTCTCTGGGCCTCAGTACCCAGTCTGCCAGCTGTCCCATGTGCTGAGGACCCCAGTGTGGGAGCAGGGGCCCCCTGGCCACCTTACTCCCACCTTTGGAGGAGGATGGCCTCAACCCTCCCTCCTGACCCCCAGCAGAAGGAGAAGCAAACACAGAAGCCCCCCTAGCTAGCTAAACCTGTTTGACTCTACTACTCAAGTAACTCCTACCTGCGTGACCCCAGAGCTGCACCCCAACCCTCAGAGGGTGCAGCGGTGGTATCTGTTTCTGCCCCGGGACGGGGTGTGGTTCATTGGAGGGAGAGCCAGAAGGAGCCCCAAACCCTGACGCTTAGGCCCAGAGAGGCTGCCTGACAATCCCAGTGCAGTACACTTTCCCAGGAGAGAGCGGCCAGGGGGCCGGGGCTAAGGCAGTGGGAAGGTGCCTCATCTTTGCCCATGGTGTGTGGTGGGTAGCTGGGCCCTTCAGCGAATCATCTCAGTGTCCTGATCGCCGCCAGAGGTAGAAGTGTTCCCATTCTCCAGACAAGGAAACTGAGGCCCAGTGGATGGATGGACTTGCTCAGCCCCAGGGCCTGATGCATGACCCACTGGAGTGATTGAAACTGATCTTGCCCACCTTCCAGCTCTCATGTTTCTTTCTCTCATTCTCCAGGGCCAACAGCTCCACCACTTTGGTTCCCCTATGTCAGGGACCAGGGATAAGGCTGGCTTCAGGCCCCAGCAGTACCACCCTGCAGCTGACAGTGCCCAGAGCAACCCCAGGAGAGCAGGCCCCCACCAATGGCAAGCCAAGAGGAGCCCAGGACCCCGCACCCTGCCGGATCCCGGGAACCCAAGATCGACGCGGAATGCTGGCCCACTGGCCGATGGCAGGGCCACCAAGGAACATTCAAGTCCCTTTGGAATTCCCTACTCCAAATTGTCCCAATCCAAGCACCTCAAAGCCAGGACGGGAGGTGGCCAGTGGGCCGCATCTGACTCCAAACGGAGGACCCAGGCCCCCAGGGACCCCATGGACCCCTAGCTGCTGTCCCCAGCCAGACCCATGCCTTCTGCACCCTGGTCTCTGTCCGGCTTTGGGTGATACAGTGTTTGCAGCGCCATGGTGCAGGGCCTTGTGACGTAGCAGCCACAAGGACCCACCCAGGCGTGCCCAGCTGCAAGGGCGGGTGGCCTCCACAGACACTTGCCTGGTCTGTGCACCAGTACCAGGTGGCCATGATGGTCAGACCGAAGGTCATCCCGGTCCATGGGAGGTCGGCCGTGGCGGGGTCTCGGAACATGTGCATGGCGTCCAAGCGCGGCAGGTGGCAGGTCGTGTTGGGGATGGTCTTGGCTGGGATGGCCTGAGCGTAGGCCGCTTCCAGTTGATCATACCCGCCGATCTGGTCGAAGGCTAGAAGGGTTGGGTGGCAGAGTGGACAGCTTTGGGTCAGGGGGGCCCTGCCTCCCCAGGCTGTCCCCCACTGCCCTGCACTCATAGGGAACTTCCTGAAGCAGCAAACTTGAATTTCCCCTCATTTCCACCTTTCCTAGTTGAATTTTAATGACTATTTTATTTGTATTTAAAGTAAGACTATTAAACGAGCATTTTGCACACGGCACCCCAGGGTCTGGTGCCTGTAAGAGTCAGCCGCAGGGCCAGAATTGAGTTGTCAGTTTGAGCAAGCAAAGGGGCGTTTCCTTGGCACTCAAGGACCTCCCTGGGGAAGAGCAAGTGTTAAAGTCCAGGGGCTTCTGCTCAGGCATCACGGTGGCTCAGGACAGGGAAGCAGGTGGTTCCCCAGAGGGCATGAGCCAGTGGGTAGCAAGGTACTGCTCATACCAGAGGCCTTTCCTGCGACTCTTAACCACCTCTGTCCCTGCCTCCTCAGGGCCATCACCCTGCATTGCCAAGACTGGCACATCTGTGTGTTTGTGTGTGTGTGTGTGTGTGTGTGTGTGTGTGTGTGTGTCTGTCCCTCGCACCCTGCATTGCCAAGACTGGTGCATCTGTGGTGTGTGTGTCCTTGTGTCTGCCCCTCGCATCCCCTTTGATAAAGGGCCCCTTGGTCTCTGACGAGACCAGTGCCTGAAGCCTGGACGTGGAAAGCCCGGGCCCAGCCCCAAGAGAAGGAAACCCAGTGCCCCGTGGAGTATAGGGAGGGTCAGGGTCAGGCCAAAGGGTGTGGGGAGGCCAAGAGTACCCCTGCAGCTGCTCGGTGCTCTGTGGGTCCAGAAACTGCTGGACGGCAGCGGACTCCCCTCCCCATCCCGGGTATCAGCCTGTTCTGACCCATATGCGCATCCTGTGTTGCCCGCCCTCGGCTGGTGTCAGCAGCTGGTCTGCACACTCATCGCTCCTCCCTTGCCTTTGTCTAGCAGGACTCGCCCGGCTTCCTGGAAGTCTGGACATGACTGAAGCAATTGGTGGGGACACCCAGACAGGCATGTGAGCTCCCCATTGTCTGTCTCCACGCCTGCCCTCGGCCACACCTCATTGTCAAGCCTGAGCTGTGGGTGGGTCCAGCCAGCCTTGTGTTCCTGTGTCAGCGGGGGTGCCAGGCCCAGTCTGCCCAACGTTGGTGACAGAAAAGCAGCTGGGCCATCAAGGCAGGAGGGAGGCTGGCAGCCTCCAGGCCTCCCCATTCCAGGAGCAGTGGGCTGCCCTGAGTGCCTGCCAACCCAGTAGCCTAACTCCTTAGCCCACGATGAGCTCGGACTCCAGGGGCCCTCAGTGTGTGCCCTGCAGGGTGTTGCCCCAAGCCCCAGCCCTTCACCTTCAACCCTCTTACCTTTGACCGTAAGGATGACAGCCCCAATCACCATGATGAGCGTCTGCAGGGCGTCTGTATAAATCACTGCGGCCAGGCCCCCTGCAGGGCACACAGGAGATGGAGGGGCTGTGTCCTCGATGGGGGGGGAGGGGACACACAGGAGGCTGCTGCAGGCATGTCTGGAGCAGTCTCACCCTCTGTCCAAACTGCTGCCCCAGCCTCTGGGAGGGAGTGGACCTCTGCCTCCCACAGGGCCCCTGGGCTGAACTGGACCCTCCTACCTGCGATGGTGTACAGGGCGGTGACAATGAGCATGATGGTGGTGGACAGGTAGAAGTTCCAGCCCAGGCAAATGTGCACGAAGAGAGCTCCTGCATACAGGTCAATCTGGGGAGGCAAACGTCCCTTGCAGGGCCTGGCGCTGCGGGGAGCCAGCTGACTCCATGGCATAGCACCACAAGTAGCCACACGGGCCTGGGTGTGGTGGGGAGACAGCACCCACACACCTCCCAGGGCTCCTGTGAAGACCGGGGAATGCTGGCAGAGCCCCTGTGCCAGGTTCCAGTGTACAGCCATCACTGTCACGAATAAAGTCTGACATGATCCTGCCCACCAGGGAGCTGTGTGTAATTGCACCTGGCCCCTCACTTGGGGTCCCAGTGGGGAAGTCAGAGGGGCTTCCTGGGGTGGGTGCAGGAGTTCTGAAGACAAACATGCTGTTGCTTCCTCCTGTATCCCCCCAGAAACACAGGTGATGGTGCACAGCATGTCTGGGACAGAAGCCATGTGTGGCTTAGGCTGCAGCCGGGCCCAGGTCAGGATGGGACACAGTCCTGGCCATCCCAGAACCTGACGCATCCTAAGGGCAGGTGTGATAGCCCTGCATGCGCCAACTTCAGCATTGCATTGCAATGTGCAACTTCAGCGTTGCAACGGGCATCCTAAACCATAATTAGACCCCAGGTAGGGGCTCGGGCAGGCCCCAGGCTCCACCCTACCCTACCCTGCTCAGGTTTCCAAACCTGCCCCCTTTGATGCAAACACATAGTGACCCTGTGGGACAGGGTACGACTGCCCGGTGACTTTCCAAGATTTAACTCTTGACTGCAGTAGAGAGCCCGTCTTTCTCCACAGAGAAGCTGGTGGTTTCTGACTGCTGGCGTTGCAGGTGGCAGTCACCCTGTTAACACTGCTTGCCTGGGGCTCCCCGGGGGAGGGGAAGGGCCTGGAGCTACTCCCTCCGGCCAGGAGGCTCCTGGGAAGGGTGGAGCATTGCTGTGGGGAAGCGGAGCTCCCAGGAGGCAAGCACACACACAGCCAGCCTCCCCAGACTGCGGACAAGGGATCAGACCACTTCTGCCCGGAGCCCAGCTATGGGCCTTGGCTTCCCCCCAGCCCCAAGTTGAGCAGGACCTAGAGGTGACCAAACAGTACAGCATTTGAAGTCCTTCCTCACCACTACCTGGGAAGGAGCTCAGGCAGGTCAGACACATCGATGAGCTTCAGGAAGATGCTGGAGCCCCTGGCTTTTCCAGTGAGAGAGAGATAGAACGTGTGTGTGTGTGTGTGTGAGAGAGAGAGAGAGGGGGGGGGAGCTGGGAGGAGAACATTGGCTTTGAACATGGAGAGTAAGGACACTCAGATGCCCCCACATTTGAGCTGGTCCCAGTGGAGGGCACTGAGGCTCAGGGAGGGGAAGGAAGGGACTTCTCTGAAGTCAGCCCGAGAGGTGTCCGAACTTGGCCTCTCCTCTGCCCTAGGCCTCCAGTCTCTGGCTGTCCCCAGCGCCCTGCCAGCTCAGCCTCCCCGCTTCCCTAAGCCCGCCCCTTCTCAGCCGGCTCATCCTCCTTTCCACCCAGGGCAGTCGGCTCAAATCACAGCCAGGAGTTCAGCAGGGACCCCTCTCGGAGCAAATGTTGGCTACTTCCACTGGGGACACTGGCAATACTCAATCTCAAGCCACCACCTCGCCAACCTGGCCCCTCCCACAGCCATGTACTCTGTGCTTTGGGCCCCAGCTAAGAAGAACCTTATCGACCTGCGGCCCTCCTTGGCCACCCCCTGCCTCAGAGCAGGCCACTGGACTCCCCAGGCTTCGGAGAGTAGAGTGGAGAGCGTACCCCCGGCTACCCCTCCATCCCTCCAGTTAGTTATCCCAGGGCCCCCAGGTGTGCAGGGACCTCCCTCCCGCAGACCTCTGGCAGAGCTAGGGAGTGTGGCTCCTCCATCCTGCAAACCTGCAGCTGGGAGGCCAAGAGAGACCAAAGGGACCTGCCCAGGGTGGAGCCCCAGCGTGTACTGCCCCCTCCTGCCCAGCAAGCTCTGATGCTGCAGATGCTGCCCTTGCAGGAATGTCCAGAGTCTGGCCTCCACTCCCCTTCCCCCTCCCACTGCAGGCCCACCTGATCCCACCTCCTTGTCTGTGCCCAGACGGGGCCTCCACCACAGTGGCCTCTGAACCACTCAGATGCCCCGTTGCACCACCCCTGCAGCCGCCCAGAGAGTCTCCTCATGTCCTGGAGACTTCCTAGGGGATGAGCTGTTCTCACTGCACAGAGATGGATGAATGGCCCTGCGGGGCGAGGCCAGGTGCAGCTAGCCCGCCCCCGGCCTCATGTCCTCAGGTCCTGGGGAGTACCTTCTGGCCAAGGGCACCGAGAGAGCAACTCCGTGTACCTCCTGTTCCCCCGAGGCAGCCCACCCACCTGAGCCAGAACCTCAAGTGCTTCCTGCTGATGCCCAGCCCAGGTTGACCGCTGCCACACCCCAGCCCCCTGTTCCTGTTGTCATGGTGACAAAGGAACTGCACCCACACTCCCATGTCCAACCACCCCACCACCACCACGGAGGACCCCTCTCCAGTGTCTTCCTTCTCTCCCCACCTCCAGGCTCCTTCGGGTTTCTGCCGTGTGGGGAGTACATTCCAGCCCCCTGTGCCGCTGGGGCCTGCCCTCCCCCAGTCCCTCTGGGTCCTTGGGCCCTGGACCTCCCAGCTCTGCCCTGTCTCATGGGGGGGGGGATGGGGTCTCCCCTGAGCCCTCCCTCCGCCTGTGAGACTGCACTCCCCTGGACTCATGCCCAGTATGCTCTCTCTGGCCGGTTTCTATTGAGTCTACCCAGGCCGAGGCCAGAGCAGGACAGCTCCCGGGGCTTCCAAAGGCTGGGCTTGGGATCCACAGCTCCCCTGGGTGAGTCCAGCCCCCGGCCTTGCTGGTGGACTGGGTGCTCCTGCCAGGATTGCTGCTCTCTGACTGAGGGAAGCTTGTTGGTCCTCGCTTGAGTCTCTCCCTCCGCACTTGGATCGCTTCCTTTTCGACGGAAACCCTCTAGCTACTCAGCACAGTTCCCGTCCATCCTATCTGGATGCAAAGGCATCAGGGAATGCCCATTGGCTGCCGAGTGTTTACTGCCTGGCACACAGTGAAAAAAGAAAAAGACTCGCTGCCATGGAGTCAATGCCAACCTCGTAGGACAGGGCAGACCTGCCCCCTGCGAGTGTCCATGACTGTAAGTGTTTACGGGAGTGGAAAGCCCTGCCTTTCTCTTGAGGAGCAGCTGGTGGTTTTAAACTGCTGACCACGCCGAGCACAGCCCGACCCATAACCACCATGCCGCCAGGGCGCCCATTGACCAAGTGCTCACAAATGTTAGGGGCCAGCGCACTGGGGCGGGCAGGGCACACCCGTCTCACGCCAGCCCTGGCTGCTTCTGTGCCAGTGGCAGATGAGTTACCCCAGACACCCACAGAGCTGAAGACTTTTGCCCTCTGACCCTTTGAAAACGTGTTCACTGACTCCTGACCTGTGCCATCTTGCTCATCTCACAAGGTGTGGTGTCCGGTTACACGTTGTGCTGCTAACTGCAAGTTCAGCTGCTCCTCGGGAGACAGATGGACTTCCTATTCCTGTCACCACGAGTCAGCATTGACTCGATGGCAGTGAGGTTTTGTTGTTGTTGTTTTTCTGTTTGATGAATATCTCCTGGGGCTGCTAGGTGCCACACAGGATGCTTCGGTGACAAAACAGGAAAATAGGAGACGGTGGATGAGATGATTGGATGGGCTGAGCGACCGCAGGCATGAGAACTAGAGGGAGGGTCAGGCAGAGGATGGGACGGCTGGACGCCGCATGTGGACAAGTATGTGGACCAAGAGAGCAAGTCACACGAGCGGAGATGGGTGCACAGTCTGTGCTGGGAAGAGTGAGCAGGAGCCTGCTGGGCTGGAGAAGCCGTTGAGGAGGAGTGAGTTGGAAGAGCGAGCCAAGTGGCTATTCAGACACGGGCACAGTAGGTGCAAAAGGTCGGTCAGGCACTGCGATGTCAGGATGTCTAGAGCAGCATGTGCCACGGGAGAGAGGAGAGGTCAGTGACCCCCAGATCATGTGGACCTTGGGGGTCACAGCAAGTGGAGTTGAAGCTCCGGCAAGGGATTCTCATTTCCCACAACTGGTCTGGCCCAGGAACTTGGCTTCGGTTCCCCGTAGAAGCTGGGTGGTGGTTGAGGCCAACGGCAGCAGGCCGGCAGGACCCTGGGATCTCTCCCTGCCTATGATGCAGGATAGAGCCAGAGCACGCGCAGACATGGGATGGGGGGTGCGAGGGCTCTCCCAGGGCTCATCCTGGGTCAGGTCAGGGCCTCTGGGACCCGCGGGGTGCACGCACTTCAAACAGCTTCACCCCAGAGCCACAGCAAAGAAGCCTAGTCCCTCCCAGCCCTCCCCAACCCAAGCCAACAATTACCATTCCTCACACTGATGCTCCGCTTCATCCCAGCAGCCTTCAGCGTTCTGAAGCACTGTTCTGGAGGCCCATGGCTGCACCTCATTTTACAGCTGGGTAAACTGAGTCGTCATCCTCATCACAAACCTCGCTGCCAGCCAGAGTGGTGCTGGAACCCAGCATTCTGAGCCCGGGGTAGTGCGGTTCCAGCCTGGGCTCTCGGTGTGGGGGTCGCCCAAGGCCTAGGTTCTAACTGGGACCTCTGCCTGCTTCTTTGTGTGACCTGAGGTCAGGGAAGCCCCTGCCAGCCCCCAAAGCTTCACCTGTAAGCTGGGGATCCCCACACCAGAGCACCCTCTGGACTCAGTTCCTCACCACAGTCAGCAGTTCGGAACCACCAGCCTCTCCAAGGGCGACAGACAGGACTTTTGAGTCCCGTAACGGGGACCCACGGGGCAGTTCCACCCTGTCCTAAAGGGTGGCAGGGAGTCAGGTTTGATTTTTCTGCCAGGCTAGAGGTCTGGCTCCGCCCAACCACCGACAGTGTGACAGAGAAACTGCCACAGAGTTTAGATCGATGGTGAAGTGGGGGTAGAAGAGCCCCCCTTGTGTCCACCACCCTGCCCAGTTTCCCTCAGCTGGACAGTAGGGGCCTCCTCCCGGGCCTCCCTTCTCTCACTGCTATCCCCTTCAGCCCATCCTCTGGGAAGTGCCAGAGAGCCTGTCCAAACTGACCAATCTGCCCAGGCGCTCCCCTCCTTAAAGACCCCGTTGTGCCCTTGGAGGAAGGGCCCTGGTCTGGCATTTCAGCCCCTTTCCTCCAGAAGTCCTCAGCGCCATTGCTCACTATAGCCTCTCCATCAGGGCATGGAACCAGCACCCAGCGCGCACGCGCACACACACGCAGGCCTGTTTTCTGAGCCTGCTGAGACGGTCCCTGGTTGGCCACTGTCACCATCACTCCCTGCTACCCACTTCCTGCTTCTCCTCACACTGTTTCATTTCTGATGCTCAGAGACGTTTCCCGTGGACCCCTGGAGTCTGGGCCTCCCAACCACCCCGGATGGATTGTCCTTTCCCAACGAGGACCACCTATCCTGTCCCTGGCCCTCTCCCTTTGTTGTTTCCTATCCTGCTCCGTCAGGACCTCCTTCGATCCTTAGAATCCAGCTCATGTTGCCCCCACCAAATCCCGTCTCTTCTGACAGCTGGTGGTCTGCTTACACACCAGTCTCTGCCCCAGGACTCTAAGTCCCTGGTAGGCAGGAATCATGCTTATTCTGTATCCCTGGCTCCCATTGACTGGGAAATGTAGGGGGGGAGGGGGAGGGGGAAGGAAGCAGGAGTGTATCAGAGCGAATGGAAGTGGCTTCAGTTCTGATATTTGACCTCAACGGCAGCCCAGAGCAGGGCTGATCCAGACCCTGCGGAGTGTCACTCTTAGAGACAAAGAAAGCCGCCCCGCGGTGCTTGGAGAAGTCTAGGAGGCAGTGTGGGCTTCCTCCCCTGGAGCCTGCCCAGTGGGTCCCAGAGCCACTCTGTCAGCACATGAGGTTCCATTGTGTCCCTGCCGCCCCCCTCAGGGCCTTGATCCCATGGCTCCACAGTTAATCTGACTGCCCAAAGTGCCTGAAAAGGCCTTTTCCCCCATTGCCTCACACCCCAAGTAGATCAGTGACAGGCTGGCTACTCCCAGTCCTGGGACTAAAGATGCCACCACTGGGGAGAGAGGCATCGGAAGTCACGTCCGCTCCCCAGGCCTCAGAGAAGCCAGGAGGGCACAGGCCCTGCCGTGCCTCCCCACAGCAAAGAAACAAGACCCTGGACGGAGATACCGCCTGTCTGGGCCCACTCAAGCACAATGAGGCAGACTCGGGGTTCAGGCTCAGGCTTCCTGATGTCACAGCTTTCTGGAGACTTCTGGAAATCAGAAGGGCCAGCAAGATCTGAGAGCACCTCAGGGCCACCAGGTCAGGACTGAGAAGTAGAAGGCCTGGCTGACCATGTCACTGGGAGATTTGGGGCAAGTCACTGCCCCTTCCTGGCCTCAGTTTCCCTGTCTGAAAGATGAGGTCTTGGGAGGAGACCAACCTACCCTTAGCCCCTTCTGATTCTGACATTCTCCTGTGAAGGATCAGGTCTAGACTCGCAAAGGAGAAAGTTGCCTGGAGGGGTGCCGACTGGTCAGTTTATGGGATGGAGCCAATCAGCTGAGGAGCAGGCGAGAGGCCAGAGCAGGTGAACTGGCAGAAAAGGCATCGCTTTTAGTGCCCTCTGGTGGGCACTCGGCTTCCCTCGGTGAAGCCTTGAGGTTCCAGGGCCCTGACCCTGGGGAGAACCCCTGTTCCTGGACTCCTGCTCAGCGCCCCAAGCCTTGTAGGCTACAGACCCAGCATGCAGCTTGTGATGTGGCTGGGTCTGCTCTCTGTCCCAGGCTTGCACTATGACCCTGATCAGGACACCATCCCTTCCAGGGCCTCAATTTCCTCAGCTTCTAACAGATCAGGCATGTTTGTGGTGGGGGCGTGCCCAAATTGGGACCATTTCCAGACGGCTCTGATGGAGGGTGTGAGGGTGGGGCAGCTCACCGATATCTTGGTGAAGACAGACAGCAGCAGGGACAGGACAGACAGGTACGTGCGTATCCTCTGGCCTCCGTAGCGCTTCTGCATGTACTCTGGCATGGTGACAATCTGGAGGGAGGCACAGGGACTGAGTGCACACGTACCCCACCCCCAGGCCCTACTGCTCACTGCAGCCCAGCACTGGTCTGACTCCCAGGCTGAGGACCGACCGAATCCTAAAAGGGCAGGGACAGGAGCACTGGTGGGGCCGTGACTGAAGGAGGGGGACCCCAGGTGAGAGGGAAAACCTGAGAAGAAGGTCGTAGGCTGCAGAGCAGGGAGATGCTGAGCCTTAGAGGTCTGAGTGGCTACTGTACGGGGGCCGAGGGAGTCAGGGATGGCACCCCAGGTGTTCAGGCTGTAATCCGGGGGTGGGCAGGTGAGGGCTGGAGGTCTCCCCTCCTTGAGCTGCCAACAAGGCCCCTGGGTCAAGGCCTCCCATCGGGGTGAGTGGGGTGTGAGGAACGCTAGTTGGAGAAGGAACAAACTCAGTCCTGGAAGTTCACTAACTTGTGTCGGGGAGAGAGAGTAATGTCCCCCTACGCCTGGAACCTGGTGCTTGTGAATGTGGCCTGGTTTAGAAAGAGGGTCTTAGGAGACGTGCTCGGTCAACGGGAGGTCATGGCAGAGTGTGTCCTTTTAAACAAGGAGAGACAGAGGGACACGCACACAAGGAAGACGGACGCGTGATGACAGAGGCAGAGATGGGAGTGATGCGACCACATGCGACGGAAGCCTGGGGAGGAAGTCGGGAGAGGACTAGGAAGGGTTTCGCCCTGGAGCTGCCTTGGCCCTGCTGATACTTGCCGCGTGAGCGTCCAGCCTCAAGAATTGTGAGACCACAGTTTGCTGTTACTTGAAGCTACTGGGGTTGGTTGGACAAAGACCACTACCCCTAACTTGGGGAAAGCCCCAGCCAGAACTCTCCTTGCAGCCCCACCCTGGGCCCATACCCCAGCTGGAGGTCCAAGGGCATCCTGAACCCCAGAGCAGACTCACCTCTGAAGAAATGTAGATTGGCACAAATACCCAGGCCAGGGCCAGCAGCACGTACGTGGCCTGAAAAGATTGGGGTTGGGGAGGGGGGGTTAGACAGGACAGAGACAGGGATAAGACAGCAGGCAGCAGTGTCCAGCTAGCCCTTCTGTAGACCAGAGGGCAGGGGACATAGTTGAACATGGCCGGGACTCCCCGTCTGGAGACCTGGACCAGGCCCAGCTATTCCCTCTGGCTCAGCTATCTCTACTGTCCCCAGGAACCAAGCACAAAGACGGGTTGTGGCTGACTGACACAGCTGCACTGCTCCTCGGTCCCTGAGCCCCACCTCCCAGCCTGACTGTCCCCCCAAGAGCCTTACATTCCACTCGAAGCCTGCCACGGCCAAGCCTCCAGCTGCACCTGAGCCTGCCAGTCCGATGAAGAGGCCAGACCCCTCGCTGCTGGCAAAGAGGGAGGCTCCAATCTGGAAGAGCAAGAGGGAACCAGGTGCAGTGGCCAGTCCCTGCTGACCTGACAGCACATTCCAACTGTCCACAGAGTCCGCAGGAGAGATGCCTGGGAGTCCAAGGGAGTCCGTGGGTCCATGGCGGGCCCCTCAGCTAGGGAAGAGCACAGGAGACCTCCACCCCTAAGCCCCCTTTATACAATGTCCAGCACATCCCTTGCACCCCAAGCTCAAATCCAAGAGCAGACCCTCAGCAAGTGCCAGCTGACCTGGAGATCTGGCCCTGACTGCCAGAGAAGAGGGGCAGGAGCCAGGGACACTTACCGGCCACCATGTCATGTCCCGGCCTGCCAGGAAGTAGCCTCTCACTGTGTTCCTGCTGGCCCGGCACGAGGACTGCAAGGACAGAGAGGGCAGGTGGGGCTCACGCATCGCTGGTGAGGATGTCCAATGGCGCTTCAGACCGCACTCCCTTCCACCGCCATCCCGGTTCCAGACCCCTCGGATCCACGTTGTCTCTGTGGATGTGCCTGTGCTCGACACTTCCTGCAAATGCTGCCAGGCTGCCATGCATGTGAGCGCCGTGTTTCCCCGAGCATGTTTTCAAGGTTCGTCCGTGCTGTGGCACACATCAGGACTTCATTTCCCTTTATGAACACTATGCCACTGTAGGACTAGCCCGGATTTTGTTTATTCCTTCCTCCGTTGATAGACACTTGGGTTGTTTCCCTCCTGTGGTTCTTGTGAACAGTGCTACAATGGATATCGGCGCACAGGTATCTGTCAGTCTCTGCTTTCTAGTCTTTGAAGTGTCAAGTGCATGCTTGACCTTGGTGGGTTCCCACAGTAGTGGGTGGCAGAAGTGGGATTCATGCCAAGGTGGACTCCACACGGTCCGCTGGCTCCTTCAACAATAATCCCTGAGCACCTCTGCGTGCTCTCTGATGGGCTGTTGGTGAGGAAGGCCCAGAATTTTAGGTTCCATGTGTATGAAATTTTTAAAAATTCAAATCAGAATTCCTGAGAGCAAATCCTGATCTCCCTACTTCCTGCCCTAGTAACCTTGGGAAAATTAATAAATATGTTTAAACTGTGGGACATTGAATAAGGAAGACGGAAGAAGAATGGATGGATTTGAATTGTGGAGAGTGTGGAAAGTACCCTGGGCTGCCCAAAGAAGAAACAGATCTGTCTTGGAAGAAATATGACCAGAGTGCTCCTTAGAGGCAAGGACGGACTTTGTCTTACATATTTGGAGATGCTGTCAGGAGAGACCAGGCGCTGGAGAAGGATGTCGTGCTCAGTAAAGAGAGGGGCAGTAACAAAGAGGAAGGCCCTTGCCCAGACGGATTGGCCCAGGGGCTGCCACAATAGGCTCAGGCATGAGAACAGTGTGAGGCTGGAGTGGGACCGGGCAGTGTCTCCTTGTGTTGTGCACAGCGTAACTAGGGGTGGGGACCGACTCGTGGCACCTAAGTACAAGGTGGGCCTAATATCGTCCCTCTTCTCTAGGGTTAAATGAGTTAATGCACACCAAACACTGAGAATGGTGCCTGGTAGGTGCTTAATACATGTCCGTAAACCCTGCTGTCTGGCTTGTAGACCAGAAGCCGGGCTGTAATTCTCTTTCCCATCTTGCAAGATGGCAGGCGAAACGGCTGAGAAGAAGCCAGACACCAAGGAGAAGAAGCCTGACGTCAAGAAAGCAGATGCCAGCGGCCAGGAAAGAAGGCTATGATCAAGAAGGGGAAATCCCACTGTGGTCCAAACCCCGTCGCAGCCAGCGGAATGGGCCGTTAGTCTGTCTGCGCCATGTATTCCAGAAAGGCCAAGGATCAGAGGAAGCATTCAGCGGCCAAATCCAAGTTTGAGGAGAAGGATGAGGCGGAAGAAGAAGAAGAGGAGGAGGAGGTCCAAGCTACTGTCACAAAACCAGTTGGTGGTGACAAGAATGGTGAGACCCAAGTGGTAACACTGTTCACTGGCCCTGGGGAAGCTGTGCTTGGGAAGCCAGGGAGCCATGGCAAAAAGCCCCCTGGCCAGCATCACCCCAGGAACCATTCCCAGCATCCTGACGCAAGAGCACGGTTTTCCGGAAGCAGCTGGGCAGTGGCTTGCTGCTTGTGATGGGCTCCCTCTCCCTCCATCGGGTAGAACACACCAGAAATGTGTCCTCGCCCCCTCCGCCAAGCCTGATAGCGGCGGTGTGAAAATCCCCCAGCGTCTCAGGGGCGCCTACTTCAAGAAGAGGAAGCTGCAGGAGCGACACACCAAGGAGGCGAGCTCTTCGACACTGAGAAAGAGAAACACAAGATCACAGAGCAGAGCAAGCTTGGTCAGAAAGCCGTGGACGCGTACATTCTGGCAGGAATCAAAGCCGTTCCCCAGCTCCAAGGCTGCTAGCGTGCTACCTTCACGCTCACGGTGTCCTACAGTTCTTGTGAAGAACCTAATTGAATAACTGAGAAAGTTAAAAAAAACAACAACAACCCAAAAAAAACCACCCTGCTGTCTGGACAAGAGCCACTGAAAGGATGTGGAGGACACAGAAGGGGTATTTAGACATGCAATTCATGTTTACTTTTCACAGTACAGATACCATGACATAAGGCTGGATCACAGAGTAACCGTCAATACGATTGACTGATAGTTTGCCTATTTCTGCCTGACTTGAATCCCTCATCCACTTTCCCTGCCGCCCCCAACACACACATACACGCAGTCAGAGAGAGACAGAGAGAGAACCTGAGTTCTTCAAGCTTATTCAATCAATTGCCTGGATGGCTGAAAGTCTTTGATATGGTCTGATCTCCTCTCCCAGCCCCATCATGTGTTCAACCTTTGCCGTGGTCTCGTCACTGAGGTTCTTTGGAGGTGCTCAGAGTCATGGCCAAGGTCACAGAATCCAGTGATGCTGGCTGTGCACTGCACAGCTCCAGAGGGCTGCACTACAAGGCTGTGCTTTCTCCTCTTCTGGGATGCTCCACGTCTTCTCATCCCATAAGGACCATGGGGGCAACCAGTGGCCTCCCTTTGTGATAGCTGAGACAGTACCATCCGGATCAGCCCCAAGAACTTGAGACACTCATGCCACAAAGCCCTTGGTCGTGAGGTCGAATTCAGGGATGATTCACACCTAAGCAGGTACAGTCAGAGCACAAACAAGACCCTTGCTAAAGAGCTGGAAGGTGGGCAGGGCCCTCTTGCTCTGGCCTGGCCATGTCTGCAGGATTGATATTCACTGGGTTGGTGAGGGCAGTGTGATGTTGGTGCAACGTTGGTTCTGAGCACCGCTGTGGCGTCTGATCATTCCCAGGTTCCTGATGAAGATACTGAGACTCTCAGAGTACAGGCTGTCTGGCTCCAAAGCCCAGACTCAGCCAATAGGCTACTCTTCTCACCTCCAGAAGGGAATCGGGACTTAGGACAAAGTAGGAGGCTGGGGAACCACAGAGGAAGATCTGGCTCATACTCCATGTGATAGTTAGGTTTTCTGTGCCAACTTGGCTCCCATAGGGACATGTGGGTGTGGCCGTCTCATAAGAAGGATCTTGGGACCTTCCGCTTTCTTTCCACCTTCATCTTCCTGCCATTGAGTCCCTCAGAGCCCTGGAGATTTGCCCATCATCATTGGAGCCACAAGACTTTGCATCCAACAGCCAGTGAGCTTCCTGAATTTTGAATCATTTCTTTGGTTGCATGAGTCTGAAGAGGGATTATGATAAGTATTGGATTTATGGACCTGAATTGGACTAGGCTGGGCTGTTTCATTGATACATCATTTACTTGTTGACATACAGCTCCCTCTTACACATATATGAGTATCTCTGGATTTGTTTCTCTAGCCAATCTGGCCTAGCACACTCCACATGAAGCCTTCCCTATTGCTGGACTCGCAGTTATGGGCACTGTTATCAATCCAATTGTAGCCCCCCAAAGCATGTGCTGTAAATCCTAATCCCTATGCAGTGCTGTTGGACCGCCAACCACAAAGTCAGCACTTCAAACCCACCAGCTGCTACAAGGGAAAAGATGGAGCCATCTGCTCTGGTGATGTTTACAAAGCCTGGCAAGCCCTACATGAGGTTGTGATGAGTCAGGATTGACTCAATGGCCTTGGGTTGGGGAGTTACAGTCCCATTTGGAAATGGATTTCCATTGTTATGTTAATGATTTCACATCACTGTAGGGCATGTCTTAAGCCAATCTCTTTTGAGACCTGAAAGAGAAGAATTCAGAAAAAACAGCTGGAGCAACAAGTGATCCAAAATCAGTGGCAAGGAGGGTGTGAGAGGCCTGGTAGGGATTCAGCAAGGGCAATGTACCTGAGAGAAATTAATGAAACTCAAATGAAGACTGAGCATGATAGTGGGACAAGAGGAAAGTAAAAGGAAATAGAGGAAAGAACTAGGTGACAAAGGGTATTTATAGAAGTCTAAATACTGGCATGTACATATATAGATCTACGTGCATATATTTATAGGCTTAGTATTAAGGCAGCAGATGGACATTGGGCCTCCACTCAAGTACTTACTGAATGCAAGAACACATTGTTCTATTAAATTGACATTCCACGAGGCACACCTTCCCGACATGATTGCTGAAGAAAAATGTGTGCATAAGCAAATGTGGTGAAGAAAGGTGATGGTGCCTGGCTATCAAGAGATATAGCATCTGGGATCTTAAAGGCTTGAAGATAAACAAGTGGCCATCTAGCTCAGAAGCATCAAAGTCCACATGGAAGAAGCACACCAGCCTGTGTGACCACGAGCTGTCAAAGGGATCAGGTATCAAGCATCAAAGAACAAACAAAAACCCATATCATTGTAAATGGGTGAGTGCACAATAGAGACTCAAAGCCCATCAGTAGGCAATTGAAGGGTTGTAGGGAGGAGATGAGCCAGTCACGGTGCAGGGTAGCAATGATGAAACATTTAATTTTCCTTTAGTTCTTAAATGTTTCCTCCCCGCCCCACCCCCCAACTATCATGTTCCCAACTCTACCTTAGAAATCTGACTAGACCAGAGGATGTACATTGGTACAGATAGCAACTGGAAACACAGGGAATCCAGAACAGATGATCCCTTCAGGACCAGTGGTGAGAGCGGCAATGCCTGGAGGGTGGAGGGAATGTGGGATTAAAACGGGGAACCAATTACAAGAATCTACATATGGCCTCCTCCCTGGGGGATGGACAGAATAGAAAGGAGGGGGGAGACATCAGACAGTGTAACATATGACAAAATAATAATTTATGAATTGTGAAGGGTTCATGAGGGAGAGAGGAGTGGGGAGGGAGGGGGAAAATGAGGAGCCGATATTAAGGGCTCAAGTAGAAGGCAAATGTTTTGAGAATAATAATGGCAACAAATGTACATATGTGCTTGACACGATGGATGCATTATGGATTGTGATAAGAATGGTACGAGCCCCCAATAAAATGATTTTTTTAAAAAGAAAACGAAAGAACAGTTGAGGGAAGACAGATGCCAGTGTCAGGAGACCTCTAAGGATCCAAGAAATGGAAGCTGGAAAGCTGCCAGGATCTCGTGAGTCAACAGAGAAAGCAGTCCCTTAGCACGAGCACCCGAAACTCAGAATTCAGCCTCCGAACCCATGAGAGAAATCAGTATTTGTTAGAAAACTCGTCACTCGTGGTCTTTCCGTCATAGCAGCGCCAGGTAACAAAGCCAGGCACTGATTCAGTCCGTTTCCTCAGGGTTGGGCTCATTTGCAGTAGGCTTTCGGTGGCTTCTGGATAGACGTGCCCTGATGACCACAGAGGCTCCACTCAAGCATCCTTCCTACCAAAACTCTCCCAGGAGGTCCGCGTGGGCTCTTCCAGCCCTGCCATCCGTGCTCTGTGGAGGTCCGTGCCTACTCAGTGGCCTCTGCCTCTGGGCCCCCAAGGGATGCCCCTGCCCTGCTGAGCTCTTCCCCTGATCAGCTCTGCTGCTCTCCGAGGCGTCGGAGTAACCAGGTGCTCGTTTCCCACACTCGGGTGCCAGTGTGGCCCACGTGGAGGACAGCGAAGAGCCAGGTGGGGCTCCTGCCTATGAATGAATGGCCGAGCTGGCCGAGTCACCTCCACGAGAAGTGGTCAGGGAGTGGATGGATGAGTGGCGAAGGGTCTGGTGTCAGGTGCCCAAAGCCATGACCTAGATGTGCTCTTCCAATGAAGTCTTCCCCCTCCCGCTGCTCCTGGAAGCCTAGACGTCTTCTAAGCACCTCTTCGGACTCTCAGCTCTCCTCACCAGGAGCTCGGCATCCTGCTTTGCCCATTTGGGTCCCTCTCAAATCCTAGCACAGATTCTCACAGACAGGCCCACTTACTCCTTCCACTGCTGCTGTTGCTACGGGTGCTACTAGTATTGTTACTGCTGTTGCTACAGGTCTACTGCTGCTCCCCTACTACCTCTGTTCCTCGTCCTGTTGCTGCTCCCACCTATCACTGTTACTGCTGCTGCTGCCGCAAGTGCTACCACTTGTTGCCGCAACTTTCGTCCTCTTACCACCACTGCTGTTATACCTATTGTTACTGTTACTCCTACTACTGCTATTGCTGCTTGAGGTAGTTGATTGTGCCAACCTGGCCGATAAACACGTGGGGTTAATTGAAGGGCGGAGGGATAAATAGCTTGGTGAGCCTCGCCTTTCGAGTTCTCGGGTCTCTTGCTTTGTAGGGTGCAGCTGCCTTAGCCAGTTCCCTGCTTCAGCTGGCAAGGCTCACTTCCTGCAAGGCATCCCTGAGGAGAAGTCACATGAACCTAACCCTGATGCAGCCCTGGGTGCTGGAGCAGCCGTGTGGAGACCCCTGCCAGCGCTGAGATGCTTACACACTCACTGACTCGGCTTTCCTCCTGCAGTGGGCGTCATTGCGTGTGTTTTGTGGGATGGAGGAGGACTTTGTGGATTGGTGTCAGACATATGGGCTAATGCTGGACTTGTGGGCTTGGACAGCACTGGGTTGGGCTATTTTCTTGATGTGCACTTACCCTTTCTATACAACTCTCTCGTAGATACATACGCGATTCGGTGGATTTGTTTCTCTGATGTACCCAGACTAACACACTGTTACTGCTAGAACTCCTGCGACTTCTGCCATTGCTGCTGCTACTAATAGTGCTCCTGCTGCTGTCGTTCCTGCTGCTACCATGGCCACTGCTGTCGTCGTCGCTCTGACCATTACTATAACTTCTGCGACAACTCCCACTGTTACAGCTACCGCTGCTACTGGGTCTGGCACTGCGGCTAGTAGGACTTCTGCGACTTCTACTGCTGCTTCTGATGCTGCTACTGCCGGTTGTGGTACGACAGCCCCTGCCAGTGTGACTCCTGCTAGAAGCCGAGTCCAGTGCTGCTGCATGGCTTTGATAGGAAGCCTAACCTCCGCGAAGATGGCGTCTCCCTCTTAGATCCAAGACCTAGAAGCTAAAAATCTCAGTGGCTTGCCTAAACGCCCTGCGTTGGAATCTGACTACCTCCGGAGCCCCAGGCTCTCAGGCTTAGGGCCGAGGCTGCAGGGGATACGTGTGGGGGGCTCCAGAGGGAGGAAGACCTCAGCAGGTGCCAATCAGGAGGCTGTGGGGGTCAGCGGGGGAGGGGGGAGCCTGACCTCTCCATTCAGGTGTGAGTAGCAGGTACAGGGAAGGATCAAGCGAGTGACCTCGGTGTGGCGGGTTCCTTGTGAAAAGTCCCAGAGCTCGGCATCATAAACGGAGAGCAGAGGAGCCTCCCACCCTGCAAGATCTTGGGGTTACTGGACAAGAAGCCTGTGGCTTGGAGCTGGGACTCTTCATCCACAAACGGGAGCTTGTCTTCTTCTCACAGGGGCAGGGGAAGGGCAGGAGGGGTGACAAGAAAGGGTCCCGGGTAAGGGCCTAAGCAGGGCCTCAAATCCCTTGCTGAAAGTCAATGATGGGGTCCAAGGTGCTCCCCCCTCAGAGAAAAGCCTTAGCTATGAACTCAGCCCATGAGGACACAAATCCCCTGAGAAGCTATTCAATGTAAAGAAGCCAGTTCCCATGGGCCCTTCCCCACCCCTTGAATTCTGATTCAGCAGACTTACCGGGCATCCTGGGAACCTGCATTTTTAACAGCAAGCCCTGTGGTTTTAGAGGTCACCCCTTGGATCCCCAGTTGGCAGGTGTGGAAACAGACCAGCGCGTCAGTCCAGTGTGGTGCCCACGCTTTCTAGCTTGTAGGCAGCAGAACCAGAACCTGGGCCAGGCTGTCAGACCCCAGTCCAGGCGGCCAACCTGGCAGCAAGCTTCCCACCACAGGCATCTCGATCCGTCCAGAGGCTCCAGTGCTCCATCAACCCCATTTGGCTGAGAACCGACTGCCCGAAGAAGACGGGGCTGGTCTCGGAGGATCAGCTACCAGGCTTCAAGCCCTATGGGCACACCTGAACCCACTCCGCTCTGTCCAAGCCCATCCACCGCAGGGGTCCTTACCCATATGCCCACAGCCATGTTCAGGGCGAAGTACAAGGCGATGACACTGATGTCGGTGGCACCCAGCTGTGGCTGAGTGGCATGGAAGTCTCCGCTCGAGTTGTCGGTGGCCATCCTGCAGGCTCTGGCTCTGGAGAGAGATTACGGGGCTAGCTAGGTGATCATGGGCTTTCCAGAAGGACCTCATTGATCATTAAACCGAGCGGACGGTGGCATCTCAGCTCAGGACAGGGCTGCGTGCAGCGCCCAGCTTCAAAGGGCAACTATTTCCCAGTCCCCTCTTAGGAGGGGAGCGACTCCCAGGCTGTGGAGGAGGGGAGGGGAGGGGAGGGAAGGGAACCCCTGAAACTCAGCAGAGGGAAAACAAAGCCGAGTTTAGATCCAGAGTGTTCCGGAGAAAACGAGGCGGAGTGGCCAAAGCGTGGCTGCAATGTAAGTAATTCGTACAGGAAGTACAAAGGCCTGGGCTGCTGACATCTTGCCTCAAGGAACACCCCGGTTGAGAGGTTCGCCTTGTTCCCCCGCAGCCATGAACACAGGCATTATGGATCCCTTCTGGCCCTCACGGTCCTGGTCCCTGAAATCCCTGTGTAGAGAACAAGGAAAGCCTGTCCCCCAGATGTGTGCCTTCCTGCTCTGTGGCGGTGGGGGGGCCAGCAGGTTGGAATGACACGCTGCTCCGTCCCCACCACGGTTCTTACATGTGAGTCCATGGTCGCAGCCACCGTGTCAACCCAGTTTGCCACGCATCTTCCTCTTCTTCGCTGCCCCTCGACTTCACCAAGCCTGCTGGCCTTCTCCAGGGACTGGTCTCTCTGGACACCACGCTCAGATAAGCGCTAACTCATCAAGACTGTCCAGCTCCCCATGGCCGGCCTGGGGTCTGGCAGGAGCCGTGCTTGCGGAGCTTTCTGACATCCGATTGCGTTTCGTGATTGAAGTGACCTGAGTCATTTCGCAGTACAGTCAAGGGAATGGGGGCGAGAAAGGGGGGGACCGTGTCAGCCACGCCGCAAACGAAGGGGCTGAGCTGAAGACACCCTACACAACGGGACCTCAAACCCTCTGTTGGTGACCGCGTTGGCTTGGAGTCTATTTGCATGTCATGGGGACTTGTCTTGGTAGTCACTCATTAATTCACTCCGTGTCCCTAGCCCGGCCTCCACCACCACCGTGTCGGTGGTTTTGCGGAGACCTGGGAGTTGAACCAGGACGCTCAGTCCGCCAAGGTGTTAATGAGTGAGCCACCTGACACTGGGCACATCCGTTACTCTGTAACCTCGGAGGGATGACGTAACCATTGACCCCGAACATCCAGGACTTGACAAAAGGAGGGAATGGAATCATAAGACACTACTCACAGGGGATTACAGGGAGAGGGCAGACCAACCTCTCCACAACTGCCCATTCCCCCAGCCTTCTGCCAGCTGGCGTCCACGTGATTGCTGGGTAGGAGTCATCCGTTCTGCACTGATCCACAGGACCCGGCTGAAGAATTTCAGATTGATCAAGCTCTCTTCTGCTCCTCCTCTGGCTCGCATGACACAAACCCCTCAGAGATAAAATCCTGGAGCAGGGAAAGCCCGAGAGCGCCGAGGAGCTGAGCAGGAGGTGGGTGGCAGCAGAGGACACAGAGAGGGAAATAGCACACATGAGCCCTAGCGACGCCTGAGCTTCCACTGCGCCCCCACCCCCCACCCCGTCAGGACCACACCCCAGAGCAGGGAAGATGGGGCCTCTGCCGCTGAGAGACCATCCACCTCACACCCCTTGAGACGATGTCATCTAAGAGGGAGGCACCCCAACTCAGGAACCATCTCCCTGGACAAGTGGGAAGGGCCAGATGCCAAACCTCCTTAAAACCAAAATCCCAAGCCAGAGTGCCACGGAATGCTGGGGCGTTGAATCCTGGCTCACCGGGCGGACACTGTGCCCCAATGCAGTGCTGTCACCAACATGTTTCCGAGAGATCCGATGTGGGAAAGTCACTGGGCGAATTGGACCTCAGACACGCTTGTCACCTGGGGACTTAGGACTGAACGTGCATGGTGTCCGAGGAAGTGGAAGACAGCCATACTGAGATGGTTGAACAGTGGGTAGGAGGACAATCATGGTCTTGCTACATCCAATCTTATTGATCTTAAACTGTGACTGACATTCACGGTCAACCAACTCCCATTGTTTGTGTAAACAGCATCCAGCCATGAAAGGACCGATTCTGGACAAGTGAATAATTTAGACACTGCGATACGGAGTTAGCCTACATTGGCCCAATATCCCGCTCTCAACAGGAATTTTTAAAAATTAGTACCAGGGGCTAATCAAAGACAACATTAAAGGAAGACCTTTATGCCCCAAGGGCATACTCGATAAGGCTTTCTACCATAAATTAACAAGAGGGTTTGAAAAAGGAGCCAAAGGCAGATAAAAACTCATAGATCCAAGAACGGGTTTTGGGCTCACACTGAATCCTACCTTCAATTTAAGAACAATTAGTTCTTCCATCATGGCCCTGCTCAATCCTTACCCTCAGGAAGGGGACACAGAAGATATGCATGCTATAGCAAAGTGTGATGAAGAAATTAGATGGTACCTGGCTATCAGAAAAAAACAGTTTCTGGGGTCTTAACGGCTTGTTTCCAAACAAGCAGTCATCTGAGAGGGATGTCAACAAAGTCCACGTGAAAGAAGCACACCAACATTAGTGACTGGAGGTTTGTAAATCATCTAAAAGGGGGCCGGAGGAGGGAATAATCGGAGCCTAACCTGTGAGACTCTGATTTGCAGAAGGCTGTGCATGACAGCGGGAGCCCAAGATCCATTTGCGGGATGAAGACAGGAAATAAGCCTCCGGTGACTTCCCTCTCTCCATCGCAGAGGCATGGGAAGAAACTGGTTACCAGAGTGCATTGGAGAGACGACGACGACAGAAGTTCAAAAGGATCAACCTCACTGGAACAGTTAAATCCTTGTCAGCTGATCCCCCTCTGAGGCATGTTACGCCTTATCTGGCTTTCAGCGTTTTCTGTATTTTGTTTGTTTGTTCATATCGTTCATAAATCTCAGATGTGTTTTGTCAGTGGGGGTGACCCTCACATTTTTGATACATGTTTGTTTTGCAGTATGTGAACCCCAGGATTGTTGCACCTATAGGGAAAGCAAGAAGAAGGGTTTCTGAGGGTACAGTGGCAGGGGTGTGTGTGAATGTGGGGGGTAAAAGGGAGCTGATATCAAGGAGTTCAAGAAAGAAAAGAATGTTTTGAAATGATTGTGGTAGCAACTGTACAATACTGCTTGATGGGATTGAACCATGGATTGATATGATGTCTCCCAATAAAATGGTTTTTGAAAAACCAAAATGCACTGTCATTGAGTTGATTGCAACTCCCAGCGACTGTAACCTTCATGGGGGCAGGCTCATCGTTCTTCCCCCCCAGTGGTTGGGAACAGGCAAGGTCATTAAACTGACCCCATCACAGCAGGGTGACTCGATCAGTTTCTGTCTTTTTTGAGCGTGCTGGGGAATCTCTGGGTCCATTTCATTTTCTGAAGTGCCTCAGAACTGTGAAGAGTCCTGGCTCACTTATTTTTATTTTTTTTATTAATCATTTTATATGGGGCCTCTGACCAATCTATGACAATCCATCATTCAATTGTATTAAGTGCACTTGTACGTAAGTGGCCATCAACATTTCCAAAGCATTTTCTTTCTACTTGAGCCCTTGGCATCAGCTCCTCTTTTTTCTCCCACTCCCCACCCTCCCACCATTTTGAATCCTTGGCCAATTATGTATTATTATTGCTATTTTGGCCTTACACTGTCTATTGTCTGCCTTCACCCACCTTTCTGTTATTCATCCCCTTGGGGGTTGAATACCTTGTTGTGATGGGTTCCCCTTTTCTCCTCCCCCTCCCCGCCCCCATCCCCTCCCCTCACGATATTGCTACTCCCACTACTGTTGCTGAGATTTTATCAGTCCTAAATTCCATGTGCTGAAAGCTCTTATCTGCACCAATATGTGGACTCTGGTCTAGCTGGATTTGTAAGGTAGAACTGGGTCATGGTAGCAGGGGGAGGAAGCATTCAGGAACTAGAGGAATGATGTGTATCTTCCAATTGGGCCTGATGAGGTGCCCAGCCCCGTCCCTGAGTCAGAAGTCTGTTTTCAGGACTCCTCAGGGACTTGGTTACTTTGCTCCCCTTGCTGTCCAGTTGCACTCCCTTTGCGTTTCACCCTGCTGTGCATGGGGCAGACCAGGCACACTTTCACACAGTGTCTCCAGTGATGTCCCCATACTGCTATGGGTCAGCGAGGGAACGTCATGTCTCATGTTTGGGGCCAGCCCTACGGTCCTCTGTGCATTGGCTGCTCTGAGCAGGGACGTTGTCCCTGGAGCTTGGTGGGCCATGTTTAGATTCTCTCTCTCCCTCTCTCTTTTTCTCTCCCTCCCTCTTAGATTGAACCCATGTGGTCTGGACAGACCCACCACTCTCCCGGGCTGTATCTTCAGAGCTGTCCTCTGTATTACATTCTTCTGGGGAGGGGTCAACATAGCTCCGCTTGAGGCCCAACCCCATCGCCCCCTCTATTAGTTCGCTGCTCCATGCCAGTGTGTTGCCCTCAAGGCTTGGCACTCTGGGATGGGATCTGGTCCCTCTCCCTTTCCTGTGGAGACATAAACAATACCCTTCATGTGGGTGTATTAGTGCCCTGTTCCCCCATCACTCTCACTTTTGTGTGTGTTATTTTTTCTCGCTCTCTCTCTCCCCCCCTCTTTTCTAGTTGGCTGCCAAATGCATCCCTGGGTTGGGTCAGACCCCTGCCAGAGTGCCTGGACCTCGACCCAGAATTGATGCGTTAAGTAGCTTATCTGCTATGCCCCTTGTGTCTTTTGAGCTGACCTCAGTGGACTCATGTTGTACTTGCCCTTGTGCTTGGCTAAACTTGCTTGGCATAATTTCCTCCAACTCTTCCCCTGAGACAATGTGCTTCATGAGTTCATTGCTGGTGTTTAAGGCTGCACAGTACTCCACTGTGTGTATATACCAGAGTTTTTTAATCCATTTGTCAGTTGATGGAAATTTAGATTGTTCCCAGTCTTCACGATTGTGAACTGTGCCGCCATGACCATTGGAGCACAGATGTCTGGTCCTGGTCTGTTTCTTACCTCTTCTGGGTATATGCCGAGAAGAGGGGATTGCTGGGTCATATGGTAGCTCGATTTCCATTTGTTTTAGGTATCGCCAGATTGATTTCCATATTAGTTTCACATGCCTACAGGACCACCAGCAGAGGATGAGAGTTCCTATCTCACCACACTCCCTCTAGCACTTGCTGCTTTCTGATTTTTTTAATTGGGCTACCTTTGAGGGTGTTACTTGGTCTCTCCTAGTTGTTTTAACTGGCATTTCCCTTATGGCTAGTGACTGGGAACAACTTCTCATGTGTTGATTGGCCATTTGGACTTCTGCCATTGTGAAACTTCTGTTCAGGTCATTTGCTCATTTCCTCAGTGAGCTCTTTTCCCCCCCTTGTTGTGGGCTAGTATTGTAGATTTTAGTAACAAGCCCTTTGTCTGATGGGTCATCGCTATATATGTTTTCCCAGTCTGAGGGCTCTAATTACTCTCTTGGCAAACTCTTTCAATGTGCACAAGTGTCTTATCTTCAGCATATCCCACTTTTCAATGTATGCCTCCTCTGTGTTTGTGTCCTTCCCTATGTCCTATAGCCTGTGTATTCCCTGAGCCAGTATTCTTAGATTGGTCCCAATTCCCTCATTGATGGCCCTAATAGTTTGGGGTTTTTACCTTTCGGTCTGTGATCCACCTTGAGTTTATTCTTGTGCATGGAGTGAGGTCAGGGTCTTGCTTCATTTTTCTGCAGGTAGATATCCTTCTTTTCCAGCACCACTTAGTGAAGAGGGCCTCTGATTCCCATTGGTATGTGGGGGCCCTTATCAAAGATCAGTTGTCCGTAAGCTGATGGTTATAGTTCTGGATGTTCTGTTCTTTTCCATTGGTCTGGGTATCTGTAGTTATATGAGTAACACGTTGTTTTGACCATTGAGGCTGTATAATAAGTGTTATGTTCAGGTAAAGTAAGTCCTCCTACTTTGTCCTTCTTGAGAAGTTCTCTGCTAATTCTGGGCTTCGTCCCTCTCCATATGAAGTTGGTAGTCCGTTTTTCCAATTCCTTGTAAAAAGATGTTGGTATTTGTATCAGGATAGCATTAAATTTATATAGTGCCTTAGGTAGGATTGACATCTTTACTATATTGAGTCTTCTGATCCATGAGCATGGGATATTCTTCCATTTGTGGAGGTCCCTTTTGGTTTCTTGTAGTAGTATTTTGCAATTTTCCTCATGAAAATCTTTTGGGATTTTTTTGGTTAGGTGTAGCCCTAAATACTTCAATTTGTGCTTTGCTATTGTGAAGGGTACTACCGTTTTTATCTCCTCTTCCATGAACTCATCTGGTATATAGAGCGATCCAATAGACTTAGTCCTGGACCATTTAATGCAAGATGCTGCATGCCTGCTACAGGCCGTACAGAGCATGTGACTTTGCCCACAGCTACTCTGGCACATTCTGTGAGGGAGGCCCTCCAGGTCTGGTCTGAGGACTGGCTGCCTGATCAAGCTTCAGTTTTTTGGGATAAACACGGGCCTTATCACATATTTCTGTTAATTATCATCTGCCTGTCTATCCCTATAGAAACCATTACACATTGTCCACAGCTCCATTGTAAGGAATTCTCAAAGCAACACAGTACAGGGGATTGAGCCATCTTTTGCAATGAAAAAGATGAGGCGGCTTTGGGGAATGAATAAGGTTGATGGTTGAACAAGACAATTAATAGAATGCCACTGAATTGTACGTATGGAGATTGTTGGAACGTAAAATGCTTCATTACATATATTCTACACACACACACACACACATATACACACACCATAAAGATAGCGAGGAAATGGTGTGACCTTTTCTGGCTCTTCAAAGGAAAAGGAGAATCCAACGCCACATCTTCCCAAAGATGATTCCTATGAAGCGAGACGGATGTGCCTCCAACTTCCTCTGCCCTATTCTGACACCAACTACCCCTGCCATGACCATCTCCCCCTCTGCTGCATTTGATAAACCATGGCAATGACCCTACAGAACTCACAACCAATGCTCATACTTTGGGTGGGAGGTTATTATATCGAATGAAGAACAGAAAACCTTCAGGGTGTAGTCCTCATTGTCCACAGCAGTGCTTCTGCTCAGGAAGGCTCTACCCCTGGACTTCTACCTTGCTCGGGCGAGTGTTACAGAGCTCTTTACCCCCAAGGGCATCCCACCCTGTAAGCCAGCATCCTGCCCCAAAGGCACTCAGCTTTAATCATTCTGTCTAGTGGTCTCAGAGCAGCCTCTGTTCTCTCCCTCGTGGTCTCTATGCTTTGACTTCTGGTGCCTCTTTGCTGCTTCTGTCACTTCAGACGGGTCACACGTGTGCTCCACTGGTAGCTCTTCTTTCTTTCTTTCTATCTCATGGACTCTTTCAATATTACAATGCTGGGCTTGAAGTTTTTCTTGAGTTCTTTCGGTTTAAGAGATGCTGAGCATCCTCTTTGGTTTTCTAACTCTAGGTCTGTGCACATATGTGTGTAATATTTTGCTTTGCCTTCTTGAGTTGCCCTTTGACATTTCTTATTCAGTTCTTTAACTTCCTCATTTCTTCCACTTGCCTTGGCCACTCAAGTTTCAGAACCCCTTGTGGCAACCACCTTGATTTTTACTTTATTTCCTGTCTTTTTAATGATCTCTTGCTTTTGTCATGTATGATATTCTTTTTTTTCCTCTACATACAGGGGAGAGCGTGAACCCAGTCCCCAACTATCACAAATTATGCAGTTGAGTTTCCCACATTTGGGGAATTCGCAGGGTCAGCATATCCGGAGTGTAATGGATAAGCCCTCTCCCTGGGAAAACCACCTTCGTGATCATGGTATCTCCCCTGCCAGGTAAGTATGTGTATGATATTCTTGATGTCATCTCATAGCTCATCAGGTCTACTGTCTTTAATGTTTAATGCATCAAATCTGTTCTTGAAATTCAGGTGTGCAAGGTCATATTTTGGCGCTCATGGACTTGTTTTAATTTTCCCCATAATCATTTCTGACCTTCATTTGACTCTCAGTAATTCCTCTTGGCTACATTGAAGTTCATCAACCCCTACTAGGCATTCTACACCCTCCTCGCCATTGATTTTAGATTCCTTGTTGTTCCCTATCCCTGAGTTTGTTGGCTCCCCCCACCACTTTCTCCCGCCTCCTCCTCTCCCATGTTGGGTTCATCCCCCCTATCTTATACCCCACCCCCCCACAACTGTCAGTCTGTTGTTTTCTTTTCAGGATTGTTAATCCTGCCTATCTTATATAGATAAATAAGACAGTGAAAATTAAAAATAAATAAAGTCTATACATAGGTCCAGATTTGTCTGCTGACCCTTATGAATGTTTTCCAGTTGGGTCTGATGAGGTGCCAAGCCCTGTCCCCCAAGTCAGAAGTCTATTTTCAGAATTCCTCAGGGACTTCGTTGCTTTGCTCCCACTGTAGCTCTGTTGTGATCCCTTCGTGCCTTGCCCTGGTGAGGGAGGTTCTGAATGGGTGTGATTCCCACACTGTCTCCAGTGCTGTCCCCCTCCCCACCCCATAGCACTGTGGGTCAGTGAGGGATGTCATGTCTCATGATGGGGCTGGCCCTACGGTCCTCTGTGTGCATTGGCTGTTCTGAGCAGGAATGTTGTCCTCCAGGCTTGGTGGGTCAGGATGTGGTTCTCTCTCTCTCTCTCTCTCTCTCTCTCTCTCTCTCTCTCTCTCTCTCTCTCTCTCTCTCTCTCTCTCCCTCCCTCCCTCCCTCCCTCCTTCCCTCCCTCTTAGCTTGCTCCCTTGTGGTCTGGGCAGCCACTCCTAATAGTACATCCTATTAGGGAGGAGGTCAACGCAACTGGGATCGGGGGCGGCCCTGAAGGCCTCTCATGTTTTAGCTTTTCACATTGTGTTCCACCCTGGCTGTTACATTTTACCCAAGGGCAAATAAGACTCCGGGCTGGGAAAGAAGGGAAGAGAAGACACGGGGCAAGTGCTGATATCTGGAGGGATGACAATCGATGAACTGACACAAAATGTGTATGAATTGTTCATGTAAAACTGATTATCTGTTCTATAAACTTTTACCTGATTCAAATTTTAAAGATGTTTTTAGTCAAATAAATTAGTTAAACGATACCTTGTTTCCTTTTCTTGCCTAATTGCTCTGGCTAGAACTTGTACCATATTGAAACATAGTGGCAAAGCGGGCACTTTTGTGTCTAGTGAAGATGTTTTCAGTCTTGTACCATTGAGCATGATGTTACGTTTTGTATAAATATTTTCAATTAAGTAGAATTGCTAAACACAAATCATGAAACTGTAGTCTTTTGCCAAATACTGTTCCTGCATTGAGATCATCATATTTTTGTTGCAGTTTTTATTTGTTTTTGTTTTTTTTAATTCATGTCATATACTGATCTTATGTTGAATCACCATTATTGGAATAAGTGCTATTTGATTATGATGTATAGCCAATTTAAGATGATGTTGGTTATATTTGCTGAAGGTTTGTGCGTCATATTCTTAAGTGACGTTTCATCTGTTTGTTTTCTTGCGGTGTCTTTGGCTTGGATCTGAAAGAATGCTAGTTACATAAAATGAAAACCAGGACCTGCTCTATTTGGGGGTGGGGAGGGGGAATTTGAAAGGACTTATATTAATTATCCCTTAAATATTTGGTCGAATTCACCAGTCTAGCCATTTGACCCTTTATTATTTTTGTAGGCATGTGAACTAATGAGAAATTCCCTTGGGTTTTGTTTTTCTGGGGATGTTTTGGTTTCTTCTTAATTTTTTTTTCAATTTTTCTGGATACAGAATTTTTGTTTTCCTTTTATTGTTTTGTCTTGTTTTCCTTTTTCTTACTGCCTTTTGGCCTCCATGATTTCTGACAAGGAATTGGCTGCTAGGCTCAGAGGGTTCCTCATATGTTGTGAGTCACTTATTTCTTGCTTCTTTTAAGATTTTCTCTTGATGATTTGATTGATTATTGTGGTAGTCACCTAATCTGGTGTCCAGTTAAGGATTAAGAGGGTAGGGGTGGAGTCCAGGCTGTCAATCTGGAGATAGCCAATGAGACTTCTATGTGTGCATGGCCTTCTCCTGAGAATTCTGGGAAATCTGGTACTTCCTCCTTGGAGGTGGAAGACACCTCTCTCTCTCTCTCTCTCTCTCTCTCTCTCTCTCTCTCTCTCTCTCTCTGCTCCTACCTGGAAGACATTGCAGAAGACAAGCCACATGGATGCAACCAGACCTCGGAAGCTAGAGAAGCCACGTGGAGACCCCTGCCAGCACTGAGATGCTTACGACGCCACTGGACCCAAAGACTTTCTACCCACTGGCTTGTGATTGTCCTGCATTTGGTTCTGTTGCATGTTACATGAGTATGAACAGGACTTCCTAGATTGGTATTGGACTTATGGACTAATATTGGACTTAAAGTCTTGGACTGGACTGGGTTGGGATGTTTTCTCAATGTTCATTTCCTCTTGTATATAAAACTCTTCCTTATACACGTCTGTCCATGGATTTGTTTCTTCAGTCTACCCAGACTAACACAATTATCATGTGTCTTGGAGTGGGTCTTTAAATTTTTATCTGGCTTGAAGTTTGTTGAGTTTTTAGATGGTACATTTGTATGTTTTATTAAATTTGTGAAGTTTTCAACAATTACTTCTCTGGTTAGTCTTCCTCTCCTTCTCTTTCTGCTTGCCCTCTGGGATGCCTCTTATACAGATGTTGTTCCATTTGTCCCGCAGGTCTCTTGAGCTGCTCTTTCTTTTACCTCCTCAGACTTCACTTGCCTATCTCCAAGTTCTTGCTCTTGACTGCTTAAATTTGCTTGTGCCCCTCAATCTCTGTTCATTTTTTTATTGCTGTACTTTTTAATTGCAGAATTTCAATTGGTTCCTTTATATAATTTCTATCTCTGTATTGACATTCTCCACATGGTTAGACTTTTCCTTCAGCTCTCTGTCCATCTCTGTCTCTTGAGCATAGTTAGTACTAAAATAAAAAACACCACAAAATCCAATTCATAATGATCTACTTTATTTGGTAGGGTTTAAGGCTATAATTCTTTATGGGACCATTGGTTTAAAGTCTTCAACTAGTAATTTTAATGTGGCTTCCTAGGCATCGTTTCTGTTATTTCCCCAACCCCATGAATGGACCATGTCTTTATTTGCATGTCTTATAATTGTTGCTGAATAAGAACATTTTGAATATTGTAATAACCCTGAAAATTAGATCTCCTCTCTACGTAGGATTTGTTTTTGCTTCTGGTTGTGTTTTGTTTTGATTGCATATGCAGAAAAACATACCAAACAAACAAACAACACCTAACATCAGTAACAAAGTAAAACACAGAAAAACCTCAATTAAAAAAGCAGAAAATATTAAAAAGTAGGACACATTTAAAATGGGTCAAGAGGAAGATCAAATGGTAAGATTTACATTTTAACCTAACTACACATGCTAGGCAGGGAAGAAGAGTTCAAATAGAATCACTTTCTTTAAGGTCAAGTGTAGGGAACTGCATGTCCCTCAGCCCTGGATCAAAAGCCTTATACAACTTTCATGTATTTACTCTCGGTTTTCTGTCATATAAATTGGGCCTAGTGGTCTTCCTGCCCTTGTTTCCCCTGTGGTCACTAGTTAGTTAATCTTTGCTAGTATTGGTGCTCAATTGTTAGCAGCCGCTGCTCTCATTGGTCAACACACACACCTGGGGGCACTTCCGCCAGGCGCCCGGTATACCTCAGCATGCGGACTGGTTTGAGCACAATCGCCCGCCATTTGGCAGGTGCGTGACTATTGGCTACCCCAGCTATACCTTATTTCCATATGACATAATGGTGCCCGCCCCTCGCTGGCTATTTAAGCCTCTGCTCTCAGCTCAATAAACTAGACTTGACCAGACTCCTGTCTTGTCTCCATTTTCCACGTCTCTTGCCCATCTTCATTCCCAGTCCCTCTTTCAGGTATCCACCTTGTTGATGACCCGCGGGTCTGGTCAGTCAAGCTCACCTATTTTCTCTCCTGGTCCCTGTCCAGGACAGCTCCTTTCTCTGTCCTCACGGGGTGTCTAGTGATCTCCCCCACTAGACTCTAGCACAGGGGTGCTCACCCTTTTTCAGCATGCGAGCTTATGAAATGATCAAGTCAAAATGATCTACCAACTACAAAAATGCAAAACATTTATTTTATATTTATTCATAAATGCATTGAGAATTCTTTATATGTACAATGTATGTTTATGTACCTTGCATAACCACGAGTCCATATTGCACAACACAACAAATGGTGTACATTTTTGGTCATTACCTGAGTTTCCTCTATGACTTGCACTGGATGGAATGAGCTAGGGATGCAGTTTGGACAGTAGCTGCTGACAGCCAGCCTCAAGCATATTTCCAAATGATCGTCAGTCATGGTGGAACGGTACTCAGACATAATGATCTTTATGTAGGAAAAGTCTGACTCACATAAATAAGTAGAACCAAATAAGGCAGTCAAGGAGGTAGCACATTTTCTCATGTTTGGGTACTTCCCCTCTGCGAGTAAGTTTCAGAACTGTTTGTGTGCTCTGGACTTCAGCTGAGTGTCGGCTTGTAGTGTCAACATTTCCCATTCCGTGTGAAAGTGATACGTTTTTGTCTTCTTACTTGGTCCAGTTCCCCCGCTCATTTTAATACTCTTTCTTACATTTAAGAGGGGGGAAAAAAGGTCTAAAAATTGGCAATAACGTCTCAGTTTTGCTGCACTTAGCGCGGTTGTTTGCACATGCGTTTGACACCTAAGATGGCATCTGATTGGCTGAGCTGTACATCAATTAAGTGATGGGATTGATGATAGGCTTACGTCTATTTTTTTAATGCCATGCGATCTCCCCACACTACATTTGTGACCGACTAGATCGCGACTGACATATCGTGACCCTGCTCTGGGTTATTTCCCATGTTCATCTTCACAGCCTCCTAGCACAAGTCTGGTACACACATTCAAGTACTTATGGATTCGAAGGACCCTGACTTTTCCAAAGTCCACTTCCAAACACTCTTGCTGTGTCTTTTTTCACTCCCTTGAGTTGACCTGTCATCATAACGGATGTCCTATCCGGTCACAGGCACACAGAGGAATCTTCCTGTGGCGTGGGCTCAAGCTGCCGCCTTATCAGAAATGGAGTCTTCAGCAGAATCCACCTTCCCCCAGCCAGTTCCCCACCATTTCCACTCAGCAACCTTAGACCCGGGGTGGGGAAGACCAGCCACTGCACCAGTCCACCCAGCGTCTCCAAGACTGCTCAGAAACTGCTTGTCTCGTCTCTTGAAGGGAACCTGTAGGATAATTTCAAAAACTGTCATCTAGAACAGAAAATGTCCCTGGCATCAAAAGGGGCAGAGAGCAAGAAAGGCCAGAGCAGCTGAATCAGAGGTGAGTGGCCGCTCAGGTTTCTCCAGTTTCCGTCACCGGGCTGTTGAAGGTGCCAAGGGCACAGGCTGCAGGAGAAGCCTTGTTTCCGAAGCCTTCCTTCCATGTAGCAGTGGCTGAAAAATGACAAACTGGCCCTGACACAAGGCACACCAAAAGCCGTCAGTCTTGCTTACTAAGCAACCTGATGGGATCTAAAGTTCCTACGTCCAGAAACAGGTTCTCAACAAGCCAGGGTATGTTTTTAAAGTCAATGGCTCGATTGTGAGCTGATTTTGAAAACTTGGGGATGGGAAATCCTTATCTTGAACTGTCTCCTGTGAAATGGAAACTGGTGGGGCCCAGAGAGGGTGTTCCACATCTCAGCCCTGCCAGCCCCAACACTTTGACTGGATGGAGCGGAGTCCTCGGACCTCTAAAATCACCAATCTCCTACAGGCAGGAAGAAAGCGAAGGTTCGCTCTTTATGATTTAAAGAAGTTTTTTTTCTCTGTGAGAAATCCTTAACCTTTTCCCTGACTGGACAGGGTGGTCACCACATGACCAGTGGAAGAAGCCCTGGGGCGGAAGTCCTGGGGCGCAGAGCCTACTCTGCCAGACTCTGAGGTCGTCACATATAGGCAATACTTAGATTCTCGATACTGATGCAAGGATCACATGTAACCTCCCCAGAAGATGTTTCAAGAATAGCCGTACTTCTGGACACAGAGCACAGGACAAAAGCAAGCCAAGGCCCAGATGTTCAGTTCCCACACTAGCTCAGTGTTTTGCCAATCTACAACAAGCCTCACATCTAGAGGTTCAAACTCCTGTCCCACCTCAATCAAACTACTATGTATTAGGAACTTTCAGGGCCTTTGAAAAATAGTCAAGACAGGAAATATTTCATCCCTAAAAGGTAAAGGCCCACCTTTATCTTTTGGTAGTCCCCAAAAGTTGCGGAGGAGAAAATTTAGCAAGCCAATGAACATTCCTATACCCAAAGAATGTTAATTCACTGTCATTTTATTTTAGTTATAAAAGAGCCATTAAAACAAAGGCAGAAACACACATGCAGACAACAAAGTTTACTCCTTCTTTTGTTGCAGAAAATAAATATGATCACATATTTCATATGCTTGTCTACAAAAGCACTTCTAAAAATGTCATTTACTGGATATACAGTAGATAATTTCATTTTATCAACATCAAACACTTGGGCCCAAGCAACTTTGCAAAAAGGCGGTTTGTGAGCTTAGAAATTTTATTCTATTTTTTTAAATAACTAAAACAACAACAAATATCCAGGTTTTAATTTAACGGGAGAATAAAGTTTCTCTTTTATAAAAATGGCTCCAAAAAAGTCACAAAGACCCAAACCCAATTACAAAGTACTCTCTCTTCATAGGAATTAACCAGAAGAAAAGGGGGTTGGGGAGAAAACAGACTGGCTCTTGTGAAATAAGCAGCGCCAAGCATATCCCATCGCAGCCCACGGTCCGGTCTGTTCGTTCCAGTTTGGCCCCTGGAAGTCCTACAGAGAGAAGCTGTTCAGTCATCTAAGCCTATGTTTCTGAAAAGGTAGGACATTGATTCTCCATTATGAATCCGGCGGATGGCTTCTGAAAGGATCATGCTGATGTCCACAGTTTTAATTTTGGGACACTGAAGCTTCTGGATTTCATGTGGAATTGTGTTGGTCACCACCACCTGTGGATACAGAGGGAAAAACCCAACAGCTTCAGAAAGACTACAGAGTCTTCACTTGATGGAGGTTCTACTTGATGGGAGGACAGTGGGTGCGCAGCACCTTCAACAGTGTTGCAATCAATGTGATGCTGCCTGAGCGGCTCAGGTAACATCTGGCCGTGCAGCACCCACTAAGATGGCTACACGGTACCCTGGTGGCAGAGTGCGCGATGCCTTGGTGAGGCTGCTTGTTCCCACGTGGATTTCTAGTCTTGGAAACCCTCGGGAGCCAGAGCTCCTTTGTCCTACAAAGTCCCTGTAAGTCAGCCGTGGCTTTCGTTGTTGTTAGGTAAGATAGCTACAGTCAAAAGACAGTAACAAGTGTTGGTGAGAACCCGGGCAAATCGAAACCCTCAGACAGAGCAGTTAGTTTGGAAAACTGCTTGGCAGTTCCTCAGATAGTTAAAGACTGTTAGCATCTGACCCAGCATTCCACACCTGGACGTACACCCAAGGGAAATGAAAAGTCCACACCCAACCTTGTACAAGAAGGTTCATGGCAGCATGACTCAGACCACCCAGAAGATGACAACAACCCAAATAGTCTTCAATGGGACACTGAACACGATTCATAATAAAAGTACAGCTTTTTTTCATCCATGTATGAACCTCAAACACATTACTCAACTTTATACGGAACGATCAAAGTAGGTCTAATACTTCCTGCACAGTCCCGGGACGGGAAAGCAACAGACACACAGACTATGAAACAGACTGAGAAGCCCAAAGAACCCCACACATAGAGGGTCAACTGATTTTTTACAAGGATGCCAAGGCTATTCAATGGGGAAAGAGTCTCGTCAATTAATTGTGTTGGGAAATGAATGAATGAATAAATGAATGGTGCTGGGAAATGGATTTCCACACACAGAAAAATGAAACAGGATCCATGCCTCACATCATACAAAAAAATATCCAAAGTGGATTAAGGACCTAACTGCAAACTAAGACCAGAAATCTCTTTGAAGAAAATGTAGACACGATGCTATCTGACCCAGCTTTTAACAGTAAAAGATCTAATGTAATAACAAAAGCACAAATAACAAGAGACAAAATAAGTGGACCCTCATAAAAATCAAAGACTTTTGTACCAAAAGATTTTATTTAAAAAGTGCAAAGACAAACGGGAGAACATCTTCAGAAACCATATTATCTGATAAGAATCTAATCATCAAAATATACGAACACAAAAAACTTTGATATCTTAACAAAGAGACAAATATCTCAAACATAAACATGGGCAAAGAAACTGAAGATACATTTTCACCAAAGGGAACATTCAAATGGGCACCAAACTCATAGAAAGATGCTCAGCATCATTAGAGAGACCATTCACTCCCACGAAGAGGGCAAGCTTAAGACAAATAACAACAGGAAATAACAAACGCTGGTGAGGATGTGGAAAACCGGTACCCGGGCCCACTGATGGCGGGGATGCAAAATGGAATGGCTCTTGCAGAAAACTGCACTGGTTCCTCAAAGTCTAAAAGCAGAATTTCCATATGACCCAGGATTTTCACTCCCAGGTGGATTGCCCAAAGACTTAACAAGACGTGCACGCCCATGTTCACCGCAGCACGATTCACCATGGCCACAGTGCCTGTGTGCCTGTCAGCAGAGGAAGGAGTAAGCAAAACCGGACACATGCACCCATCCAGCCAGTAGAAGAAATGAAGGCTCTTTTGGGGAACGTCTAGCTGAACAAACGTTTTTATTTTTATGACGTACTATTAATTCCTTTTGCTATTCATGCTTTTGTTTTTACATCAGACAATCAATCCACTTATGGACAGGTAGATCTGCTAGCGGCAGCCCTTGCCTGGGCTGTTGTTTTTAACCTAAGAAACTTAAGGTTTCAGTCGGCATCCAAGCAGAATTCATATTGTGTACGCTGTGAGGGAAGATGCTGCTTCATGTTCCATTTGTGGAAATCAAGTGTTCTTAGCACCTTCTATTTCTTCATTCCCCGTTAAAGGGACTTGGCACCCTTGTCCAAAAAAGGCGGGGGGGGTTCTTTCTGTGTGTTCATCCTACTGCACTGGTTTGTATGTCTACTGTTACACCTCCATCAGGCTGTTCTGATCACTGGAACGAGACAGTATGTTTTATCATCAAGACGTGGGAGGCCTAGCAATGACGGCTTGACATGTGCTCCGGGGTGGACGAAATCTGAAGGCATTATGCTGAGTGAAGTCAGTCAAGCACAAACGGCCCAATGTGAGAGGGCTTCAGCAAGCTCATGGGCAATGAATAAAGACCACGGAATTGTTTCGATCGTAGGACCTCACGTATACAAAGAAACAAGCCACTGCACAGATGTAGAGAGCGCGGTACGCGTGCTTACCGGGAGCGGGCACGAGCGGTGTTGGAAATACCCCACTGATGAAGGTATGGCTGCACAACTACTTTCTGGCACGGCCGTCAGGAAGATGTGTACATGCAAAAAGCTGTGTGATCGGTTTACAACTCTAACAGCGCCGCCACCAAACAGGGTGGCTGCCGAGGTTGACTACTTACAACAGAAATCCTCCTGCAATTTGATCTCTCCGTTTGGAGGCTCATGGTCACGGTTTCACGGAACACCCCCGTTAATTGGCCTAACGGTATACTTAGGGCTTCTGTTCTACCTTGTAGTTGGTTGTGTAGTTCCCGGGGCCGCTGGCAAGTAGCTGCCTAAAGAACAAATGACGTCTTTTTGGCAAGAATGCGAAGGGAAAAGGAGCGTCTGGACTAGGAGAGGACATGGAGTGTCTGGCTAATGCCTCTGCGGACAGCTCTCTCCTTTGCCACGAGACCAGAAGAGACAGCAAGGAAATGCAGAAGAGACTGTCAAGTGCCCCTGGCCGCCAGCCTTCCTGGAGTGAGCAAGCTGTAAAGGACTCCTGAAATTACTGCCTGCAGATGAACTTCAAAATTGAAGATATTCTGACATCTTAAAACCAAAACTACAATCTAGTTTAGCTAGTAACAAATAGTTACTGCTCTGTGAAGAACTGTCCATGTGAGACGAAAATGACTACATCAGCAACACAACAGATTAGAGTGGAACCAGGAGGGTCCGTGAGTTGATGTCACAGAGGGGAACAGCTCAGAAAACGGGGCTGAGGATGGCTGCACACCCCAAAGAGCGTCATCAACATCGCTCGGTGGGGACCATTACACTAGTGTGACGCGCTGCCCTGTACATTCTAGTCTCAACAACAACGTGCATTCTTAAAGTTTTAATTAATTGGGAAACAACTGTGCTGAAGGAAAGACCACATGTCGTACAGCTCCGTGTATGTGACATATGGAAAATGAGCAACTCTTAGAGACAGAAAATAGACGAACCGTTGTCAGCCGCTGGGAAGACTGGGCAGAGCTGAGGAGTGACTGCTACTGGGTTCGGGACGACCAAAGCATCACACGGTCATGTGGTTGCGTAACTTTGAAACACTCCAAAAATTGATTTATACAATCTACATGGATGAATTACCCAGTATCTAAGTTATATTATCAATAAGCTGTTAGGGAAAAAGTTAGGATTTGTTAAAAATCATAAAAGTCGAAGGACAGACATTTCAAAAGCTACATAGAGAAAACATTAAAAAATATCCCTCTGAACAGAAAAACCAGGAAGAGGAGCAACTTTTTTTTTTTTTTGAGGAGCAACTTTTTATTATTATACTCTCCACTTCTAAAAAGGGCTCAAGAGTTTATTAAAAATAAATACCACAAGGCATAGTGTCTGGGATCGTAAAGGCTTGTCTAAAGGAGGCGTCGACTAAGCCCACGTGGAAGAAGCAGCCAGCCTGTGTGATCCAAGGACCGTAGTAATCCAGTCCAAGTCCACAGGAGGGGTTGGTATCAGAGGCTGCATGGTGAGCACCTCGTCTGCAGGAGGCTGTGGAGGCCAGAGGAAGGCCAGGCTCTATTTGCAGGGTCTGCCTCGGACCAGCGATGTGAATAGGCTGTCTATCACACAGAATGCACTGGAGTGGACGATGGCAGACACAGTTAGGTTAAAAGTTAACACCTTATCATTTGAGCTCCCTTTTGATCCCTTTTAAATTGGATCTAGTTTTTAATATTTTCTGCTTTCTTTTCGATTGAGGCTTTATCTGTTTTGTTTTGTATTGTGGTTAGGGTTTTGTTTCATTTGTTATGGTTTGCATGTTTTTTCTGCATGTGAAATCCAGGATAGATAAATCTGTAGACAAAGTGACTGGCTGGATGGTTCCACGAGGGGTCACTATGAGTGGACACTGACTCCCTGTCCGTGAACCCGAGCTCTAGCTTAAACTTGAGCTTGGGTTTGGGGTGTGGCAGGGGAGGTAGGGGGAGAGGTGGAGAGCTAATGATGAGTACAAGAGTGAAGGAAATGTTCTCAAATTCATTGTGGAGATGATTGTACAAGTCTTCTTAATGTGACTGAACTATGGAATTGTATGATGGGTAAATTATATACCACTGCAATGATTAAATAAAGAGATTGCAAAACCAAAATGGGCAATCAAGAATCACTCGGAGTAAGTAAAGGAACACAGAAAGCTAGCCCAGTGCAATGGCAGAGTGGGACATGTGATCCATGTAAACTGACAGTCGAATACATACTGGAAACGTGAAGGGGTTCAGTACGTCTCATGACCTGTGGAAAAGAAAACAGTCCGCGAAGAGAAAAGCGACCGTTCCACTGCTTCCAGACTCAAGGGAATTGACTACACAACCCTGGGCATCATTTTGGCAAGTCCAGGTGAAGCGGACTGCCGCAGCACATACCCACAGCATCCTGTCTGGGCAGCACGGCTTGCAGTGAGCCGGTTTTTCCTTACCATACCAAGAGTCTTCAAAAAGCTCTGGAAAATGTGTACTAAGAAAAACTCTTACAGCTTGCTCGAAGATGTCTGAGCAGGATGTCGTCTGAGGCACGGAGAAGAATGACACATCAGTCTGACAAGAGCCCCTATCACACCAACACGGATGCCGCTGACATTTCAGCATAAACATCACACCTATGCTGAGGCCTGGGCGGAAGAATGGTGATACTGGGGCTTTACGGAAAGTCTGTGGGGACAAAATGCCTCCAAGAAATCGGCAGGTTCATCTTATAAACGGACAGTTCGTTTTTAGAAGGAAAGAGACACTGAAGCTGAAGCCCACGGCAACAGACTATCGACATCCATTTGGGAGGGGAAAAAACTCAATCTCATTCAGAACTCTTAATTGCAAAAGACCAACAATTACCATAAAACAGCAGCTAACACAGACGTGACCACAGACATCTCAGTGGGAGCAGCAAAGACAAGGGCAGAGCTTTCGATGGAATTTTAAGCCAGTGGTGTTAAGGTGCTGAAGGCTTTCTTGAAGGATCGGTAATGGGAGACAAAACCTGCATTCACCGGAACAATCCTGAAGACAGGCGCGGCCCAGTGACGGCCACCAAGCGATGGAAGTGATCCGGTCAAGGGCAAATGTCATGGCAACGGTGTTTGGGATGCTCGGGGCATTTTGCTTACTGACTTTCTGGAGAGCCAGAGAATGAGAACCAAACTGAACTCACTGCCATCGAGTCAAGGCCACTTCAGAGGAGCCCTTCCTGAGACAGGGCTTCTGAGACAGACAGCTCCATCTCTAGCCCAAGGATGCCCTGGTGGTTTCCAACTGCTGCCTTTGCAATTAGCAGTCCACAACACCACTGAGCTCCCCGCCCACCCCTGATTGGTAACATCTGCCTATTTAAGCGTTTTGAGAAAGTTATCCAAAGGTTTAGTAGAAAAACATCCGAAGGGGGAGGGGGAGAGACTAGAACTGATTGTGATGATGCACATACAACTCTCTAAAAGCGATCGAACCATGGGAGTGTAAGATGTGTGAACACTATATCAAGTACACTTCTGGGGGGAAAAGAAAGAAACCGAACTTGACCAGTGGTTACCATGGGTGAAGGAAGCTAGGGGCACTGGGTTGCTGGGAATGGTGGTGGGACAATTTGGAGTAGGATATCCATCATGGTTGTACAACACTAAGAGTATCATCAATGGCACTGAACTTTACAGGTACAAGTTTTGGAATTGGAGCATGTTTTCTTGTGTACAGTTTTGCCACAATTAGAAAAAAATGACATGAATAACAATGAGGACAAATAAGAATATGTTCTAGAATTGACTCTGGTGACAACTGCACAACGCTCTTGATAGGATGGAATTATTGAATTGAATTGAAGTGCTAATAAAACTGTTTTAAAAACAAATAAAAGAGCTTCACAAGAGAAGTTTCTCCACCACAACGATGCCCCTGCTCACTCCTCTCACCAACCAAGTGCAATCTGGCAGGAAATCCAATGGGAAGCCATTAGGTGCAGACTGTACAATCCTTATTTGGCTCCATTGGACTTATTTTGTTTCCTAAGCTTAAAAAAACCCTGAAGGGCACTCATTTCCCTTCAGTTAGCAGTGTAAACAAGACACGGCTAAATCCCCGGGACCCTCAGTATTTCAGGGATGAACTGAATGGCGGTGCGTCACAACTTACAAAGTGTTTTGAAGTTGATGAGTCAACCTTGACTCAGTGGCTTCTTTTTTCATGTCAAGAAAAAGTTTACATTTAAAATTTTTATCTTTTAACTCCATTTTTCCCCCAAAGCTTTTTGAAGTCCCCTCATATTAAGCACTGCCACCGGGGAATGAATTTTCCAAATTCATTTTAACCACTTTTCAAGAGTTTTGTTGAGATTGTCATACAGTATCACAAAGTGTCCGCTGGAAGGGCACTGGCTGTGCCACCGTAAGCACATCCATTTCAGAACAAGGTCTTTACTTGAAGAAGGGAGGAAGCCTCTTCCTGATGAGCACTTAGACCTGGTTGTTCCCTCCCCCAAGCTCCTGGCAACCACCAGTCTCCTGTCTGTCTCTGTAAGCCCACTCTGGATGCTTCATTTAACCGCTTCTAATGAAACCGTTGTGAGGATGGGGCAGGACCGGGCAGTGTTCTATTCTGTGTACATGGGGTTGAGGGAGCCGGGGTGGGGAAATCGGTTAGGCATTTGAGCTGCTAGTGGCAAGGTCAGTGGCTTGAACACACCAGCTGCTCAGCAGGAGAAAGATGAGGCTGTCTGCTCCTGTCAAGATTTACAGTCTCGGAGCCCGAGTCTCGTCTGTCCTACAGGGTCGCGATGGGACAGCATTGGCTCAATTGCAGCGAGTTTGCTTTCAGGCAGTGAGGGGCTGGGTTGCTATGAGTTGGAACCAAATAGACAACACATAACAGTAATAGCAACAATCACGTAAGGACAAAACCCTTCTGGCTCTTGATTCACCCGCCCCGCCACGCTCCAGCTGCGGGCTGCCTGCTTTGACAGATGAGATCCACACCTCTCCATCTTCCCTCCCTCCTCTCAGACGTTATTTCTAATTTGGCTAGAGCTTTAAAAACTGCCGAGTGACTATGCTGTCTGTAGGTCTATGTGAAAACCAGCTCAGCTTCCTAAACAGAATGGACAAACTAGTTTGGGGTTAGCCATTGGTTATCCAACTGAGTAACCATGGAGGATCAGCAAACTCACAAGTACAATGGAGCGCCCTAAATGTTCTACCCTGAAGAGCTGCTGTATGCAATTCAATGATAGCTGCTTCTTCCACTGCCTACACTCCTTTGTTCCAATCGCACTCTGCCTGACGAGGACCTGTTACCAGCTCTCACCTCTACCTCCCCGCAGTCCGCCCACACAGACACATGCTCGTGAGAACTCTGTCTGGCGAGGGGTGGACAGGCTCAGGCAGGTGTCTTCCCACTGCATTCACAGGTGAGCTCGGGGACCCTGATCCCACCGCTCTGAGTCTTCACTCTTTCTTTCTAGTCATGCTTGGTCCCGTTGAGTGTGGAAATCACACACTCCTGTCTGTCTATGTTCATGTCCAAGTCATTCCCAAAAGAACTAAATCGTGCCTTAACTACCACAACTAACCATTATCATGAGAGCCACTGTAACAAGAGACAGACCTTCACAGAATAGGAGAAATGTGTGAAAGCACCTCAACTCCTAAACAATAAATAACACCCCACCCCCCCCCGCCCAATCAGAGGACTCTCTCAGACTACTGCCCTGAGATATTCTTCAAATCCTGAACCCAAACTAAGCTGAGGTCATCTTGTAGTTGAATTACACACTGGCTCAAAATCATGAACATCACCGATAAGTACAGTGCTCCTTAAAAAAAAAACCACCTACGAGACCAAAGTGATCACCAATTACTTTAAAGCAAAGACAAATGGAAACAGAACAACCAGAATGAAGAGTAGGAGCAGTCAAGCAATGTGAAGACAGTAACCGACGGCACTGAACAACAGGTGCAGAAATTAACTGACGGAGACCTGCATGGAGGGGTCCTCGCGGCACAGCAGGTAAAGCCACTGGTTGGTGTTTCAAACCCACCAGCCACTAGAGCACTTCCCCTTTCCTCTCCAAATGCCACCACAGGGACCTGCAGTGTGCAAAGAGCTGGGCTTGGGCATCGGCAAACTGAGGCTTGAACGACAGGTTGGACTGAGTAACTATCCACTCTGAGCTACCATATGTTCACCTCCATGGTGACAGCTTCAACCCTCCAAGGCTGTGCAATGAAGGTGGTGACGGCGCATGCAGAGCATCTGGCAGGGTGCCCTGTACGGTTCAGTTCTGAACTTAGCAGGATTCCTTAACTTGGACCATGGGCGAAACAATACATGGGGTCTGGCAACCAACAGACATGACCCCCATTTCAAAGCCTCGCCAGGTGCCCGCTCTTTAGACCTCTGGGATGCCCAGGCAGCCCTGGTCAGCAACGGGTGGTACCTCATCAATGGCGGATTCCTCGATCAGCCGAGGGGCGTCTGAGGATAAAAGGCCATGGGTCGCCATCACGAAGATCTTGTATGCCCCCCTTTCCTTCAGGGTCTCCGCTGCAGCCAGGAAGCTGTCAACGTCATCGATGATATCATCCTGCAAAGGTACAGAGTGAGCACAGGGCAGGGGACAGAAAGGATCTAACGCCACGGTAACAAGCACGCTGGGGACGAGTCAGTGCAGCCCGAACAGATGGCTCGTCCCCAGGCTCCGTCACTGCGCCATTTCCTGTGAATCTGTACTGACTTCAAAGATGCAGTTGTTTGTTTCTGTTTCTTACGCACAGTTGTAATAGGAGGAACATGTACTACTGAATTCATAGCATCCTTCCGTTACTATATATTCGGTTCATTACGGAATCAGCTGGTGATACAGCTGCGGCCCTTCAAGTGGATGCAGGGGGTGTTTTCTTGAAAAAGTTGAAATGCCATCATCAAGTGCTGATGGGGAGGCTGGCCAAGTGGCAGCACCTTGGGATGTTCTGGCACGTGCACCCCCAGGCGCTAAAACTTAACCCCCCACCCCCACCGCCCTGGAACCGTGTGCACGCAGGCACCAGGAAATAGGCCCAGGAAGGTGGGCAGCAGTGTTCTTTGAAAAGGGTGACAGACTGTGGTCCACACCTGCAGAAAAGAGAATTGAGCTGTGCAGACCACAGCGAGGAGGAGCAACTCACAACTACAAGGCACCCTCGCAGATGAATCTCCACGAGAGCACGGAGAGAAAAAGACACAGAGACTTCCTTTCTGTGCCCAGCAAAGGAGGCAACGCACAGTGGCACAGTGTTGGAGGAGCCAGGTGCGGGAGGCCAGCGACAGCCGCCGAGGAGGGGCAGCGCTGCGGTGCTGGAGCTGAGGGCCCAGGGTTCATTATGCTCATTCTTGGAACCACAGACATGGAACACACTTCCTTCATGCCCCGGTTTTATACAGGCCGAGAGGATGGGCATCTTAAGCAACCACAACACATGTTATGACCCACTTTTACCACGCACAAAATTTCCCATGCTCTTACTACTAATGACATTCACTGCATGCTTATTTTCCACTTTTAATAAAAGGTAAACACTTAGCACAGTGTACCAACTCAACGGAGAGCCATCTGGTCACCCACGATCCCCAGGCCTCTGCTGTGGGCACACAGGTGACCGACAAGTCAACCGAACAGGAACAGTAAATACGCAAAGCAGTGAGAAGAAGTCGACATACCACAATGATAGCGATCCTCCCTCCGACGTCGCCGACCACTGTGATTGGAGGTTTTTCTTTAGGAATCAGCACTGGTCAGAATAAAACAAACACCAAGTTTCTGCATTAAAAAGTCAGTCACCCCCTTCATCTCTGAAGCCAGCAGCAAGTGGAAGACATGTTCTAGCCCAGAGTTTCCCAGCCCTAGCTGCTATTTGGGGGCGATGGTGCTTTGTTTGTGGAGGATGGTGAGCATCACCTTTACCCACGAGATGCCAACAGCAGTCCCTACAGCTGTGACATTGGAGAGTGTCCCCAGGCACTGCCAAATGCCCCCCACCACCACCAACTGAGAACCAATGTTCTATCTCGATTAATAGAGACGCAGAGCAATCAAGTGTAATAATCTGGGTTGGTGGTGGGGACAGAAAAAGGCAAAGCAAAACAAAGCAAGATAAACACCAGGATTTTTTTTTTTTACACTTTTAAAAACACTTCTGTTCTCAGGCACTATAGGAAATAGTTTTGACCCATTAATTTCACATTTAGAAATACACCAAAGTATGAAAAAGCCCTTTATCCAAATGTGTTTGTTGCCTCATTTTTGTTCTGCTGGAAAAGGGCAGGAGGAAACAGAAGTGCCCCAGCCAGGCGGCAGCTGGACAGTCTAGCCATCCAGGATTGCCAAAAAGTTCTGTTGACAAAAGTTCGTAATGACCTGGGAAATGACACATAACTGGAAGAGACATGAAGCTTCAAGATATGTAGTGAGCAGTGCCCTCCACTCTAACAAAGTCAGGTGGACGGAGCTGAAGGAGGATAGCCAAGCACAGAAGCGGTGCATCTTTGAGTCCCTAGGTACCATGTTCCTGTTATGCATTATCCATGTTTTGAATAAATGTAGAATATGATTCTCTTCTGGATAAGTATTGTTTCCTTTTTTGGTTGGTCCTCCACCCCACCCCACCCCCAAATAAGACACTACAGACTATAAAATCATTTAAAAACCTATTATCATAAAAAATTTTCTATTAAAAAATTTATAGGAATAATGCTTTCTTTACCCTTTATACATCTATTTGATACTAACTTAACCAACCAATACACACAGGGTCACATCATCAAAGTACAAATGTTTAGGATCTGTGAAATTACAATGATAGCCCATCTCAAAAACAGTCCTCCACAGAGCATGTACACAGGTACAGAGAAGAAAGAAGAGATACCAAGAGGGTGAGGGGAAGGGAGGAGAGGAGGGGAGGACGGGGGAACCGATCACAATGATCATATACAACCGCACACACACACACTCCAGGGGGGCAAACAACAGAAACCGTGGGTGAAGGGAGACAGCGGTCAGTGTAAGATATGAAAATAATAATAATTTATAATTTATCAAGGGGTCACGAGGGTGGGAGGGAGGGGAAAGAAGGGAACTGATACAAAGGGTTCAAATAGAAAGTGTTTAGAAAATAATGATGGCAACATATGTACAAATATCCTTGATACAATTGATGCAAGGATTGCTATAAGAGCTGTAAGAGCCCCTGATAAAATGATCTTTTAATTTAAAAAAAAAAAAAAAGGCCCTCCAGGGATAACGATTTACAGTCTTAGTCGCACGATCCCAACACCATACAGGACAGACTTCCAGACACAACTCAAAGCCTCTGACAACTGCCATTTGTTACCCAGAAATATGTGCTGATAAATCCAAATTCTCCCCAGTCTGCTCCTGGCAGAGTATTACATGCCTTTATCCCCATGTCTTCTCTCCAAGTTCTCCTACTCGACCTTGGACCTCCATGTTAACAATGGCCATCCCAGTACCTGTACCTGATCTCACCAACGATGGTGATGATGGTGGTGGTGATGGTGGCGGCAGTAGCTGCCTTTGAAATTTTCCCCACGTTCACCATTGTATGAGCAGATGACACACACAAAATCCTGACTAGGGACTCCCATTAGCGCCTTTTTTCAAATCAAGGGCCGGGTATGGAGAAGTGGGCAGAGAGCTGATCTGTGACAGAGTCAGACACTGCCGCAGCTTCTGCCCCTCCAGACTGACCTGGGCCCATTTGCTATCCAGGGGTATATCCTGGAATAAGGGCCACATGTCCTCATTTCACCATCTAGATCCACAAAGGACAATTGGACCCAGGGCTCCATCCTGGCGACCTCACCTACAATATCTCCTTGGAGGTTTCCTTCTATGTATAAACGAGCAAATCCCCAGGGAAAGCAAGAACCCCAAGGCAGTATTTTTCTTAATTGAAAAGATACGACCAAAAGTTGAAAAAAGTTCCTAAGAGCAAAAAATAAATACATGTATAATTCGCGCGCCCTCCCCCCTTATAACTATTTTCACTCTTCACATCCCCTCCTGGTTCTTGCACAAACACAGGCAGGCAATTTTGTATCCTGCCTTTTTCAAATATATTCCATAGTGCTTGGGCTGGGTCCGGACCATGTAGCTGCTTCCCTGAGCTCACCCGAAAGATAGCCTGCTGGACTGTGTAGGCCCTTCCCCCTACCTCTGGAGGCCAGAGCTGGACTGTGCAGTCCCTGCCTCCAACATTCCAAGGAGCTTATCTCTCCGAGCCAGGTCTGTACAGTCCCTTCCCTCAGGTTCCAGGACGATTTACTCACAGAGCACATCCTGACTCAGACCCTGCAACTGCAGCACCAGAAGAATGTCCTTCCCTTTATCTGTACATCTGTCCTTGGCTCAAGCCCTATATATGTCCCACTGCCTCACTGCCAGGTGCGATTTCCCTGACCTAATCCCTGACCTAACTCACTGGGTCTCAGAACCCGCCTGGGGGCTCAAGATGCCCCCGTCCTTCTCTGCTCTCCCTTCCCTCCTGGGAGTTCTTTCCCTGCCTCAATAAAATCTTTCTTAACTTCACATTCCTGGCTAAACTCTATCTTTCTTCTGTGCCTCTCTCTCCAACCTCTCATCTTGGTGCGAAAGACGTAGGACCAACAGGAGGGGCCCCTACTTCCCCGGCCTTTTTCTGGCCCTTATGCAGCGCTGTCCTCCGTTTTCACCTGTCACGTAGATTTTTCTCAGTCCTACAAAGTTTTCATTATTTTAAAGGGGTGCATAGTGAACAATTTCTGATAAAACAATTCGACTTTCCCACTAATTTTCATTAAAAATAACACACGAGAGAGGTGTCAACCAAGTACACATGGAAGAAGCACACCAGAATGTGTGATCTAAAGATTATAAACAATAAAATCCAAATCTGAAGGAGGGAACGGTATTGGAGCTTAAATTCTGAACACCACCCAGTCTGCAGAAGGCTGTGGATGGCAGTCGAGGCCCAACATCCATTTGCAAGGCCCCCACGTGGACCCAGCTCCTGGTGAGCCCCTCTGACTAAAATCCAGGGTTGTGAAGAGCCTTGCCATCGCACAGAGAGCATCTGAAAGTCGAGAGTGGCAGACGGAGTTAGGCTCAAAGGTTACACCTTATCATTCGCTCTTCCGCTTGACCCATTTTCAAGTTGCTTCAGCTGTTAATATTCTCTGCTTGCTTTTGGACTGGGGTTTTCTGTCTGTTTGCTTCTTGGTTTTGTTTGGTATGATTTCCTTTATGTGGAACGCAACATAGGTAACTCTACAGAGACAGTAACTAGATGAGTAATTACCTAGGTGCATAGCAGGGGCGTGAGGGGAAATGAGCATTAACAACCTTATGAGTATGAAAATGAAGAAAATGCTCTGAAATTGTTTGTGGTGACAACTGAACAACTCTTCTTAAGAAGAGTGAACTATCAAATTATATACTGTGTGAATTATATGCCAGTGAAACTATTTGTTCAAAGACTAGAGAGAACAACTGCATAAAAAACGTGTTGCTTTGGGGTGACGGTCGGCTGGCAATGTACGGCTCATTGAACGACCGCGTGAGGGAGAGAAAGTCAGACGGGCTGCCGGTACTCAGCGTGCTATCCCTGGGTCACACGGGTCTGGGCATGCCATCACACCTGCCCTGGCTGGGCACACTGCTAGCCTGCGGGCTGTGCCCCTCCCAAGCCACTCATGGGACACTTGGGGCATCCGAGGAAAAGTGCTGTCAGGTTAGGGCCACTTAGAAAAGGCAACAAGAAGAGGAGCTCATATTTGAAAGGAAAAACAAGACGATGTCAGCGGAGGACACAAGGACAGCGGCACAGCTAATGTGCACGTGACACACTCACGGGGAATCTCCAGGCTGGGGTGGATGGCGGCAGCGTTCCTGACCATGGGTGGGGAGTGCCGCCCGTCCACCAGGTCGGACTCTGCATCTTGCGCCTCTCCGTGGATGACAGCAATCCCCAAGCGCAGGCGCTCCGCGAAAGACTGCGCCCTAGGGAGAACGTCAGATAAAAGGCCCACATCAGTCCACGCTTGCTTCCCGCTGAGACAAACTAAAGCAGTACCACGAAATGTGCAAAGACCCGGAGGTGGAACACCAAAAGGGAAGCACGCTCGGGAGATCTTAAGACGAAAAAAACTGAGTGAAAAAAAAATCGATCTACATTAAAACATTCTGTATGCAAAATACTGAATGAGGCCGAAAGCACCCAAAGCAGACAGAAGGAATGCACAGTCACTGTCCAAAAAAGAAGTAGCCCATATGCAACCAAGGGGTTGCATCCAAGCAATGATATTGAAGGAAGGAGTCTGAGCTACACTGAAAGGATGAGCCGAAAGAGAATCCCCGTTAAAACACTCCAACAAGCTGATGAAGCACTGGAAGCCCTCCCTCATCTGTGGGGAGAAACATGGAAGACAGTCACCTGGCCAACCACGTGGACGAGACCCATATTTGTACCTGCTCCAAAGAAAGCTGACCCAGCAGAATTGCCAAACATTGTCACTAGGATCACACGCAATAAAATTTTGTTCAAGATCATTCAACAACAAAAACCATGGCAGCAGCTGGTGGCCTGGGTGCTGGATTTGAAAGAGGATGTGAGCAGTTATCAGTGCCGCGGAAGATCGAGCTTGAGGGAAAACAGAGTAACAGAAAGATGGTTGCTTGTGTTTTATTGACTCTGCAAAGGCATTCGGCTGAGTGGATCACAGCAAGCTGCGGGCAGCCTTGAGAAGCACAGAAGCGCCAGAACACGTAGCTGCTCGCGTAGACGCTGTGCAAGGCTCGAGAGGCAGCTGTGCAGACAGAACAAGGAAATAGGACTGAGTGCATGGCTTGACATCAGGAAAGGTATGCGTCAGGGTCCTGTCCGCTCACCAAACCGAGTCAAACTGCATGCGAGCCAGTCCTCTAAGAAGCTGCGTGCTACCAAGAGCGTGGCATCAGGGCTGGAGGAAGGCTTATTAGCAGCCTGTGAGACAAAGATGATATTACCTTGCTTACTGAACGTGAGCAGGACTCGGAACGCGTGCTGATGAAAATCCAAGGTTGAAGCCTTCGGGACAAATCACAACTCAAGGTGCAGACAACAAAAGCCCGCAGAACTTGACCAATCGGCAACTTCATGGTGAGTGGAAAAAGACTGGAGCAGCCAAGGTTTCCTCTTGCTGGGATCCACTATCGACGCGCTCCAATGATGCACTGCGGTGGGTAAGGCTGCTGCACAGGACCACTTTAAAGAGCAAGAGTGGCGCTTTGGGGACCCAGGTCAGTCACAGTGCTGTCCGTTGCCTCATATGCATGTGAAAAGTTGGAGCATGAATAAGGAAGGAAGAACCGGTGCATCTGAATTGTGGCTCTGCAAAGCATGCTGACAGCACCGTGGGCTGCAAGAGAACAACCCCGTCCGTCCGGGAGGAAGTACAGCCTGAGTGCTCCGGGGAAGCAGGCGGGGGCTGACTTTGTCTCACACACTTTGAACGTGTTGTCAGGAGAGACCAGTCCTGAGAAAAGGACATCATGCTTTGGGCAAAGTGGAAGGGCAGTGAATGAGAGGAGAGCAGGTGGGCGGCAAAGACATGGATTGACACAGTGGTTGCAACAAGCTCACACAACCACAAGGACCGTGAGGTGGGTGCAGGACCAGACAGGGTTTTATTCTGTTGTCCATGGGATTTGTGTAAACCGGACCCGACGGGAGAGCACCAAACAAGTGCTGGTGGGCAAAAACAGTAGGAGAACAAAAGTAAAGTGTAGTTTCCCAGCAGAATAAAGGAGAATTTTCAAATATAGGGTACAGACACCCCAAACCCCCTTAGTCATAGATACCTTGGTCTACAAATAACCAGCTGACCGAGCTTAGATACCTCAGGTAGTCTTCGCTAAGCCTCACTTCTTTCCCTATAATTGCTAGTCTATGTACTAAAGTCCTGGTGGTGTAGTGGTTATGCATTGCAATGGAATCCGAAAGGTCAGCAGTTTAAAACCACCAGTGGGTCCTCAGGAGAAAGACAGGGCTTTCTAATCCGTCAACAGTGGCCCGTCTCAGGAGCTCACAGAACCTGTCCGGCAGGGTTGCTGTGAGTCAGCACGGACTCAATGGCAGTGCGTTTTTGTTTTTGTGTGTCTACTAACTGAATAGCAAAGTGAATGCTGATATATGCTCATCGACCTTTAAGCAACAATTGTAAACAGCTTTCTGGAGGCGCAAGAGTTTTGACTGTGCACACACTGTAAGCTTTCCCCTCAGGCCTGTGGCCTCGGTAACCCTTCCTTCAGCACCGGACAACAAGTGATCTGCTTTTTACCACTTTAGCTTCACCTTTACTAGAATTCTAGACACAGAATCGTACAGTATGCAGTTTGTGTGTCTGGTTTCTTTCCCTCCGTCTATTTCACAGAGCGCATCAACAGTTCATTCCTCTTCGTGCTCACTGATACCGTACTAGCTTTTCCACGCACTGTGGCTGAACGTAGAAATCCATGCCCAAGTCTTTGCATTAGCACCTGGAATGATTGGGCCGCATGGTAGGGGCATATTTAACTTTTAAAGAAAGTGCTAATTGGGGGGGTTTGCTTTACATTCCCAACAGCCATGCAGATTAATTTCAGTTCTGCCATATCTTTAAAAGTCTTGGAAGACCCTTATTAGTGAGTTTGGTGATTTAAAAAAAAATTCTGAGTACAAGTACCTTATGAAATATATACTTTACAAATATTTTCTACCAATTGGTTCCTTTTCTCTTTTTATTCCCGTGTCTTTTGAAAACTAACTTTTAACGTTGATGGTGGTTTTTCACGTATGGATAATGCTTTTTGTGTTCTAGTTAAGAAACCTTTGCTTATCTCAAGTGTTTAAAGCTACAAATTCCCCCTAAATATTGTTTTAGCAGCAAAGCACAACTTTTGGCTAAACCACAAAGTGTTCTTCTGATCCCCGCTTCATGCATTCTGTGGCCACACAGCTGGGTGTGTGTGTGAAGAGTATTCTGATGCTGCTGCTGCTGCTGCTAGGAGCCACTGAGTCGGCTCTGGCCCCGCAGCGCCCCCGTGCGCAACAGAAGGAAACACTGCCGGGTCCTGGGCCAGCCTCACAGCCTGTCCTATGCCTGAGCCCACTGATGCAGCCATGACGTCAATCCATCTCATCGGCAGCCTCTCTTTTCACTTTCCAAAAACCAAGCATGATGTCCTTCCTCCAGGAACGGACTCTTGCCATCCTTGCTTCTCTTGAGCACTGGGCCTTTACTTCTTCCAATACAGATGTCCGTCCTTTCCGCGGGCCATACGGCTTCCAACATTCTTCTCCAGCACCACAACTCACATGCGTCGCTTCTTCTATGGGCTTCCTTATTATTCAGTGTCCACCTTTCACGTGCATATGAGGCGATGGAGAATGCCATGCCTTGAGGCAGGTGCACCTTAGTCCTCAAAAGAGCATCCATGCTCTTCAATACTCTAAAGAGGTCTTTGTGCAGCAGCTTTACCTGATGCCGTGTGTCTTAGGCTCTCCTGACTGCTGCTTCCATGAGCAATGATTGTGGATCCAAGTATTACAAAATCCTTGGCAAATTCAATCCTTTCTCCATTTATCATGTTACCTATTTGGTCCACTTGTGAGGATTTCGGTCTTCTTTACATTGAGTTGTAATCCATCCTGAAGGATAATATAATCAAGGTATGTAATAATCCTTAATCTTCATCAACCAGAGCTTCAATTCCTCCTCACTTTCAGCGAGCAAGGCGGTATCATCTGCGTACAGCAGGTTGTTAATGAGCTGTCCACCAATCCTGATGCCACCCTGTTCTTCATATAATCCAGCTTCTCTGATGGTTTGCTCAGCATACAGATTGAACGAGTATGGTGAGAGGACACACCCGGATGCGCGTCTTTCCTGAGCTTACACCGCACAGTACGCCTTGTTCTATTGGCGCAACTGTCTCTTGTTCCATGTACAAGTTCTGAATGAGCCCAACAAAGTGAAGATTATGCAATGTGCTTAAAATGGGGCTAAGGCCAAATGGTGGCTAAACTTGCAAAGACAGGCAAACGCATCTGCTGGGCATGTCCAGGACTTGAGTCAAAGCTGCGAGCCCACGGGGAAATCATCACTGACCACAAATGGAGACGGCTCCGGTGACTGTGGCTGTGAAGCAACAGGCTGCGGCTCAGTACAAATAAAAGCCCCACCACGCCACGGCACCCATTTCCCTCTTCATGACCCAACTGGCTATGTTTGAAGATTCTAAAGGAGTGAATATCAAATCAAAAACACAGTCGACAGACCACAACCACCTCCGGGGGCCTGCGGTCAAACATTCCATCAAATTGCCCTCCAGTACAACAGGAAGTGAGGAGCCCCACCTGTCCCTACCTGCCCTGCCCCTGCTAGCCCCTGCCCTGCCCCTGCCCCGCCCTGCCCCTGCCCTGGATCCAGAAAGGTGAGCCCAATCTTGAGTCAGGGACTCCAACTCCTGGGCCACGTGTGTCAGAGAAGAACTTTTCCACAGTTTCCAATGGCTGGTTTTTCAGCAGATGACCAGGCCTTCTGGGGGAACGAGAACCAACCTTTCAGTAGTCAGCAACCAACCGTATTAACTAGCTGACTCTGCCAGAGACTATGAAATCGAAGCCCCATTTAAAGTTAAAATTACCATAGTGACTATTTGGAAATAAAAGTTTCCATTTACAATAAGACGGTTAATTCCTAAACCTTGAATATAAATGCGGAGAGTCCATTGTATTATTTTATGCTTTTGTGTTCGTTTGAAATGTTTAAAGCTGTCTCTGAGCAACACAAACGTTAAACGCTCAAGTTATTACCTGAAAAGTGGCAACTTGTGCCCACCCACAGGTACCTTGGAAGAAAGGCCTAGAAATCTGTCCCTGAAAGGTCACAATTCTACTCTGTAGACGGGGGTCACCAGAGTCAGCTCACCCACCCAGAGGGCAACTCGTCTGAGAACCATGGCGCCCATTCCTAGTTCTTACAGGACAAGGTAGCACTGCCCCTGTGAGTTCCCAAGACTCATCTTTTCATGGGAGTAGATGGTGGTTTTGAAATTGCTGGCCTTGTGGTTCGCAGCCCAATGCATCACCGGGCCTGTTGATGTGCTTGACTACTTAGAAAGCTTGGAGGTTTTAAGGTGACCCAGAGTCAACTCAGAAGAAAGGCCTCGCTACTTCCAAAACACCCAGCCACTGTACAAGCCCATGAAGTACACACAGTTCTGCCCTGCGACTCCTGGCACTGCCTTGGGTAAGAACCGGCTCCCAGCAGCTAGTCTGTTTGTTTTTAAAGTGGGAGAGTCTGCCTCTGCACAGGCTCCCAAACAACACCATGTAACTAAAGAAAGCTTTGGTACAATGTAGCAGTTACTCCAACAAATTTACATTCCTGCTTGCTTTATAAAGTTACATTTGTCTTTCTCAGTAGAAAGGAAGACACCTTGGGCAATGAATGTACAAATGTGCTTTACACAATTGATGTAGGTATGGATTGTGATAAGAGTTGTATGAGCCCCCAATAAAATGATTTTTTTAAAAGGAGTTGTACAAGTCCCCAATAAAATGATTTTCATAAACCAAATAAATAAATTCTGGTCCTGCCCGTGCTGTGCACAGACCTGCCTGGTGAGATCATGGCAGTCAGGAGGTGAGCATGCTACCATGAAAAAAAAAAGGAGAGCAAATGCTTTGAAAATGATTAAAGCATGTACAGATGTGCTCTATACAATTGATGTATGTATGGATTGTGATCAGAGTTGTATGAGTCCCTAATAAAATGTTAAAAATAAATAAAACAAAAAAAAATGAGAAAGTAAGACACCTTTATGTCACTCTGTAAGCTGGTCTGGCCCTTACTATGAGGAATCAAGTTTATATTTCCAAGAAAAAGACAAAAAGAACTCAACGTGGCCCTTGTCTTTGGTTTCTGAGAGGGAACTCTGGGAATTTTCCAGGTAATTTGAGGTGGCTTTGTTATCCACACCCTCCAGAGACTTGAAGATTTGCACAAATGGGTGGGGACTGGCCGAGCCAAAAGACATCTAGTCAGCTCACCTCAGGGCGGGGTTGGGGGAGGCATGATTTACTGGAACAGAGTCAATGGGGCATCGATCATGAGTAGCCAATGAAAACAATCCAGGCTCCAGGCAGCAGTTCTGAGAGCGTACCGGTTGGTGAAAAAACAACGCCCGTAGAAGAGGAGCAGGCCACTGTGGGACACGAAGTTCCACCAGGAGCGCTCTGAAACCTCACCCGTTCGCCTCTTTCCAATGCTGGTCCTGCAGCGCCTGTCTCCTTTTGCTATAATCACATACAGTATTTTCTGTGAATTCTGAGTTATTCTAGCAAATCCTGAATCCAAAGGACCATCAGGGGAAGCCATAAGATTAAAGTGTGGGAGTCTAGGGAGGATCCTGAGATGGTGGCTGGGACCCTGAGGGGCGAGTGGGTAAATCCCAACCCTGGCTCACAAGTCAGAAATGAGTGTGCTGTGTGGGCTCGAGCTGACAGCTGGCTTTGCCTACTTGGCAGCCTGAAAGACGACATCCTTTTGCTGTGAGAGCTCACTGAGCTTCAAGGAGCTCCCAGCCTGAGTGCTGGAGCGGATTTCAATTAGCTGGGGCCGGTGGAGCAGCAGTGAAGTACTTGGCTGCATAAATGAAAGCCGGGCAGTTCAAGTCCACCAGCTGCTCCACAGGGCAGATGCGGCCGTCGGGAGCCCTGTGGGTAGTTCCACGCTGCCCTTTAGGGCTTCTCGGAGTCAGAATTGACACGGCAGCAGCAGGTCAGGGTGAGAGAAAGAAGTGCCACGCAGCTAGCTGGTGTCAGAGTGAACCAGGAAGTGAAAGCGAGAGCTTGTTTTAGCTTCACAATCTGAAAGAAAGCACTAGAATTCTGGGATTTTTCACAGGACCTAGCTGACATGTGAAGACCAATTCACTAACCTCCTGGTCCCTTCATGAGACAAAGACTGCGTGGCATAATTTGACACACAGAAAGTATATCTGTGTGTGTGTGTGTGTGTTTATGTATGTGTGTGAGTGCGTGTGTGTGTACACTAAGAGACAAGAAGAAAAGGCAAACACTGGAAATATATTTCAATAAAAACTGCTATCTAACTCAAGATGTAAATGGCAGTCAGACAAACCTGAGAGACAGGGTATGCTCCCTTCTGGACGCCACAGTAAAACGAATCTCATGAATATTTAGAGCAGGACATGCACAGAGGCTGGAGTTCACTGCTGGGTCAAGGGCAGATGGGAGGGTGCAGAAAGCACTAATGAAGGTGCACTGAACTTCTGTTGACGGCGTGGAAGGCCAAGGGAAAAGTGTGGAAATGGACAGTGGTGACTGCTGTACCACATGGTGCCCTGAAGAACGTCAATGGATTATGCATCTGAAAATGACTGTAATCGAAGTATTTTGTTATGCCATAATATTTCCTTATTTTTTAGGATCTGTTACATTACTATACTTAAAGTTGTTAAAGCTCTAACATCTCTTTGCCTAAAGGACTGTGGGAGAAGAGTCCTTCCAAAATTCATTAGTGAGATTGAAGAATTATAGCCTTTCTGGAAAGCGATCAGGCAGCATCTATTAAAATTAAAAACACCCCTAACCTTTGGCCCAGCGACCATTTCGGGTAGCATAGCCCATAAAAATGAAGACACGGGCCCATCAAGAGAGGAACACACAATGTTGTTGACAGCATGAGGCCCATCAGTGGGAGACAGGGGAACAGCACATCCACCTCACCACTGCCATTCAAAACCACAAGCAAGGGCCACACCGATTCCCACGGCAGGGGATGCTACAGGTACTGCTGGGTGAGCAGACTCGGCAAACTGCTGCTAATGCTAACGTTGAGTGTGTTCATTATTGTGCACAAACACACACAGGCATATGATGGTATGAGCATGCAGAAAATTGGGCAGAGATCATGATGGGTCATTGACATGCATGATAAGACCAGAGAGGGTAGGGGAAGATGAGCAAGGAGAACAGACAAAGGCAGAAACAACAAAGTTACATTTTTTTAAAATTATGTGTATCACATATATGTGCACCAATTATTAAATAACTCAAAAATATGTATAAACCACTCCATTTAAATCAGTCCGGCCTTCGAACAAGAGTTCTGAACAGCTGCCTGAAATGCTGACGTTCCAAACAGTGTCGAGGTCTATTACGGCCTGAGCGACAGGATCCTGTGGAGGCTGATGCTCTGGTTCACCGGGAGGGCGCTCTGGGAATGAGCAACAGTGCTTCCATCACAGACGACAACCCCGTGCTGTACGCACACAGCCACAACCTCATTCGGGATGCACAAAGCTCCTTATTTGAAGCATTTTTGAATCGGTGGCTTACCATGGGCCACCTGTGTTCGGTCTTCGGCCCATGCTCGAGGTGGGGCTACCGCTCCTTTGGCTTCCTGCCACAGGATTCAGCGGAGACCCAGGGAGCACAGGGCTTCATTGGTGGAGATTTCTTAAAGGGCCCCTTTATCCTTAAATGTTGAGTTTGCACTTTCCTTCACCGAGGCACTGCCTTCTCCACAAAACACTGGAACAGGAAGTCCCCGCAACGAGGCTGCAATTTGCGGCACTGTCTTCCTAAGGATGCACCCACCGGGCTCTCCTGCCTCTCTCAAGCCTATCCTGACATCAGCCTGGGAGAGCTTGGGGTTTGTCTCACACGGATGTGTATCTAACACAAAAGTGAGTGGCCTCTCAGGCGACTCTACTCTGTTAATAAGTGACCGAGGGCTTGAATAAGAGCGAGCAAACAACTGCAGCGTTCTCCGCCAGCTTTCAACGCCAGGTCTGGAGGCAAACAGCAGTGCGCCCCGCCAGGAGTGAGGCAGGCTGTCAGTCAGCATCTCCTCACCTGGGAGTCACCAGGAGTACACGGTTCTGACCAAGAAAAAGGACCATCAACCACAGACTAACATGGAGAGAGAGAAGGGGGGTGGGGAGAAATAAGTCATCCCTTCATAGAGGGAGTTGGCAGGACAAGTGCTCTAAAATCCACAGTCGATCAAAGCAATGATGCTGTCAGAATGTTTAGAAGGCCTGGGACTCAGCCTGTGACAGACCCAAGGGAAGTGATGAGCGGACGACCTACCTCTTAGCTGAGGCTGGAGACTTGGCCACAATGACTGCATTCCTGTAATCTGGGATCTGCGGTAAACAAGGTCAGAGGTCACTGCCATGGCTCTAAGAGGCTCTGCCCACCAACACCCGGCATGCAGTAAAAAGGAATGCCTCAGTTGACTGAGAAATGCCACTTGCTACTGGCGTGTTTCCCAAAATGTCAAGAAAGGGTTCAAAGTACATTTCTCTTCTGGAAAATAAAACAAGGTGTGCTTAGGAGTCAGTGACACAAATGAAAGATTTTCCAAGAAAGGACTCGATCACATCTTAGGGGTCAAAAAAAGGACATCACATACACGAAAAAAGAACCAAGAGAGAGATCTAGGCCGAGGCTATTGAGGTCTACAGAAGCAGCTTAGTAGCTGGGTTGCCTGGAGGTCAGAAGGACACAGCTTAAGGTAAATCTGGGAGATCCAGTCAAGGAATTTCCCAGCATGTGGTATATAAGGATACACAACTCAAAATTATAAAAAAGAAAGTTCAATAATATATAGAGACTAGATCCCAAAGTTTCAATACCTAACCGTTCCCAAAGGAAAAAGAAACTGAAGGGGAACTGATAGGAAAGATTTTCCAGAGAATGGAAAAGATCCAGTGAGTATAGAGATGAACGGAAAACAGACCTACAAGGCACATCAGGGGACATTTCAGAACCACCACCGGAAAGATAAACTCAATTTCAGTTGGGGAAAATTGCTGCCTACCCCCAGCCCTACTCCCCCGACCAAAACCAACTCCCCACACTCTTACAAAGGTACTCCATCTCAATAGAGATCAGGAAACGAACATCCAAACACCATAATGGGCAAGTGTTTTCAGTGGGGATGGTGTTAAAGCATTAGCCAGGATATGTGGGGAGTGGGGGGAGGCAGGGGGACAAGTACTGTCATGTGCATTGCTACTGGAAAGCTAAATGCAATTTTGTGCGCAATTTTGCATTACCAATTAAAATGTTAATAATGTCGATACTCTTCGATCAAATTCCCTTCCTTGTCTCTATTTCAGAAAAACACCCTTAGATGTGCTCAGAAAAGCACGTGGAGAGATTTTCTATGTGGTACACTTAAAATAGAGTTTTAATGTCCAATCAGGAGGGAAACTGCTAAGGAACCACTTACCTGACACAGGCTTAATATCCTGAACAAAAACAATGTAACTAGAAGTCTGACAAGGGCTTGAGTAGACATTTCACTAAATACACAATGGCCTCTAACAGATGAAAAGATGCTTGACATCTTCAAACCAAAAGAACCAAACTCACTGCTATTGACCTGGTGATGTAGTAGGCTATGCACTGAACTGGCAGCCGCAAGGTCAGCAGTGTGAAGCCACCAGCTGCTCAGCATGAGAAAGGTGAGGCTTCCTACTCCTGTAGAGACTGACAGCCTCAGACACCCATAGGGCAGTTCTACTCTGTCCTACAGGGTCACCAGGAGTCAGGATCATTAATCATCCTAAAAAAAAACAAAACAAAAGCAGAGGGAGCGGGAACCCAAAGGCAGCCTAGGATGCGTGCCTTTGGTTTGACCCGGGATTTGGGCAGATTCTTCCGCCCAGGCAGAGGGAGTGCCTCCCGGTCACCGTCGGCTCTCGCTGATGGGTATGTCTAGGAGCCATGTCTACTTTGTTTCCCTCACTCTCCCCCATGTGACTGAGACGCTCTGGTTTAATCTGGATCGGCCCTGTGTGGAGGAGACCGAACTGCCACCGCAGGAGCAGCAGCATCAGGCCTGGCTCCAGAGCATTGCAGAAAAGAACAACCTGGTACCTATTGGCAAGCCAGCCTCAGAGCACTGTGATGACGAGGAGGAAGAAGATGAGGAAGATAGCGAAGAAGACTCAGGATGATGAGGATATGCAGGACATGGACGAGGGGAATGATTACGGAGTCCCCTGACGATGGAGAGGTCAATGAGGTGGACAAGGAAGCCAACGAGCAGGATCAAGACCAGGGGATGATCTAGGCACACAGAGCAGGAGTGCCCTGGTGACATCCTGGCCTGCCCAACCCACCCTGCACCCCCTGCAGAACCAGTTGGGGGTTGCAGTACCTGAAAGCTGAACCTTGGACACCTCCACAGCTGTTGCCAACATCTGTCTCCTTGGCCTCTCCCAGGCCATCCGCCTGCCCTTGAATCCCCAGGGCCTGAGCTCACTGTCTTCCTGGCCAGTATGCCTCCCCTTGGCTGCCAGGTCTAGTCTAGTTCTAATTCTCTTTAATGAAGACATAGGACTGATAAAAAAAAAAATCACTGCCTTCAAACTGACTGTAACTTGTGCCAAGCCTAGGAAACAGAGGAGACCTGACCCCCAGTGTTTCCAAGGCTGTAAGTCTTTATGGACGCAGACTGCCACATCTGTCTCTTTGCTGTTAGCAGTCAAGTGCTTTAACCACTGTGCCAGTCAGGCTCCTTCACTAGTCATTAAGGAGATGTAAAACAAAATTAAAATGATATCATATTTAATAATTATATACAATATATAATTGAAGAGAAACAAATTAGTCATTAGCCAAAACCCAGCCCCACTGCCATCCAATCAATTTTGACTCAGTGAAATAAAATTCAGAAAGGAAGACAGGTGTGAAGGAGGTGTGGTGAAATCAGAACCCCTGCCCACTGCTGGGAGGATTATGTAACGATGCAGCCATTGGGAAAAACAGTTTGGAGGTTCCTCAGAAAGTCAAACATTGAATTACCCTGTGATTCAACAATTCCGCTCCTAGGATATAGCCCAAAGAATGAAAAGCAGGTGTACACAGATACTTGTACAGCAATGTTCATAAAGACATTCACAATAGCCCAAAGGCTGAAACAACCATCAGCAGATGAATGAACTAGTAGCACGTGGTATATACACATAATGGAGTATTAATCCGTCCTAAGAAGAAATGACGTCTTGAGACACACTACAACCAGGATGAACTTTGAAAGATTACACCAAGCAAAGTCAGTCGGTCACCAAAGGATCAACACGACCTCGTTTAAATGAATAGCTAGTGCAGGCAAATACAGAGAGCCCGGAGTTGATTAGTGGTTGTCAGGGGTGGGTGGGGCATGAAAGAGGGAGTCATTGCCTAAGGGGCACTTACCTTCTGTTAAGAGTAAAGAAATAGGTCATTTTTTTTTTATTTCACATTGGCTGCACTATGGTACAATCCTCCCAGCAATGGGCGAGAGTGCCAATTTCTCCACCTCCTTGATAGCATCTACAGTTCTTTTTCTTGATTCAGTCACAGCCACCTTCGTGGGGATGAGGTGATGCATCACTGTGAATGTGATTAGCAACTCTCTAATGTCTAATAAGGGAGCCCTGGTGGCACAGGGGCTACAGTACTTGGTTGCTAATGAAATGGTAAGCAGTTCAAACCCACCTGTTGTTCCATACAAGAAACATGTGGTAGCTGCTTCCAAAAAGATTTACAGCCTTAAAAATCCTGATGTGGTTCTACTTTGTCCTGTAGGGTTGCTGTGATTTGAAAGAGACTCAATAGTAATGGATTTGGGTCTTATATATATATAAACATATAGATTATCTATATATATGTATAGGAACCCTGGAGGCATAGTGGTCATGCATTGGGCTGTGACTCACCAAGGTCAGCAGTTCAAAACCTCAAGATGCTTCCAGCGAGAAACTCAAAGGGGCAGTTCTACCTGTCCTATAGAGTTGCTATGAGTCAGCATCAACACGATGGCAGTGAAGATATACATGTATTAAACACAATTATTTTAAAATATGTCTGCTTCTCAAGATTCAAGATTCCGTAAAGAAAGCTAGAAGTTTCAGAGAACTATGAGAAATGATTTGAATAAAGAGTTTTTAAAAGAATGCCTACAATCCAGTAAGAAACAGAAATAAAACCACTGCAGAACAGAGAAAAGGCATGACACCCCTTCACAGAAGAAGAAGCATAATACATGAAGAGACGAAGGTCAGTTTTACCAGTCGTCAGAGATGCCGTCATCGAAGCCACAAAGGAAAACCATTGTACAGCCATTCAAGTGGCAAGAAGGTACAACTCGGGCAGTGTAGGGATGAAACTGATCTGGACCCCCAGGACACAGATCTCTGACGGGTGGCTGGCGGGAACATGTGGGGAAAACAAGACCACGCAACGTGGCACTTCCACTCGGTACATTTGTGTGTGCACACCACAACGGACACAGACGGGAATGCCATCACATAAGAAGCCATCGGGAAGGATGAATAATCCGTGACACAGTTGGACAATGAGCATGTCTCCACACTCTGGAGGATGAACTGTGATGCCCAACAGAGCAGACGGACCTCAGAAACGTTGCAGCGAGAGAACAAGTCCCAAAAAATGACAGGTGGTTCCCCTTTTATAAAGTTAATCGTCAAAACTCTGTGTGTGTGTGTGTGTGTGTGTGTGTGTGTAATGTTGAATTCTATATACAGATGAGATAAAACTGAAATTGGGGACAAGAGGACGTAATTTTCAGGACGGTGGCTCTGCTGGGTGGAAGAGCAGCAGGTGGGCCACATAAGTAGATGGAAGTTCTGGCAGTGCTCCTCCTTTCCCTGCTGGCTCCTGCTGTGGACTACAAGGGCTACGTGGAGAGATGAAGACAGCCAGGACCACAGAGGACAAATAAGGAGCAGGCTATCTGTCATGAGCCAAGGATCGTAACTAATCTAATTCTAGGCACCTACGGGGAAAAGAAGAAAAAGCAATTTTAAGAGCTTAGCATGGTAATAAATGGCAGGTTAAGAATTTTAAAATATACTGAATAGTATTTATAAAGTACAACAGTACTGTCATCAAAATACACCAAGCTTTAATCTTTTAGGAGTGCAGCCCAAGGAAACAGATGTTATCTTTCAACCATAAACAGATGTTAAAATTAAAAAGGTTTGAGCTACCTCACCTCTTCTTGAATATACTGTAACAAGAAGGGAGATGCTCTTAAATTATCAACAGGAATATTGAAGAAGCCCTGAATTTCCTTCTGGTGCAAGTCCATAGTAATAAGGTGAGTTAGACCTTTGAAAATAAAGGAGACACAAGCATATAGTTTAATAACCATCACAGTGGATGAAATAAGTATTACACAAAATAAAATACTACATATAATAAATTACTGTGAAAGGATTACACTTCAATCACAAAAACTCAGCACCTTTATTTCTCAGAATTCTTAATCCTGGAAAATGCACGATCTTCACACTAATTTAAAATCTGAAACTACCAAAGAGATCAGTGATGAGGAATTGTCTCCGGTCATTCTGTTGGAGCAGACTGCGTCTCCCTTGTCCTTCACGGGCCCTGGCAAGGCCCATGTCCTAAGGTGTTAAGACAAACAGCACTGGCCTGGATCGTGGTGAAAATGAGGGCACCCCACTACTGCCTCGTAAAAGGATATTCGAAATGATCGTCAGGAAAGTCTTAAGATAAGCTAGTAAGAAAAAAAAATGTAAAGGCAAAACTTGCCCATCAGAGCAGGAACGTGAGCCATGTGACCCAAGAGCCAAGCAAGAAGAGATGGACCAAACTTTTCCAAAAGATTCCGTGAGCCAGCGCGCTCCTCCCTCCCTGAGGACAGCTCCTTGCCAGAGTTTGCAATGGGGCATCCTGTTCAGGTTGCCCGGGCATGGGCTTTACAAACGGTTTCGTTTCTGCTTTCTTGGGCTCGCTACATTAAGAAAATGTCTTCTTCCGTGTCTCGTGTGAAAATGTAGTGGTATAGGGAGGCTTTCTCCTTGCTTTAGTCTCTTCTGTTCTGTGATACAGACATTCTTTGATCAACCGCGGACATGTGCGTGCACATGTGTCCACGCACACACCAGCACATGCACTGCCTGCTAGGAACATTCCTTCAGCTAGGAGAAAATACCGAACATGAAAGAGCACATTTGGTTGGCAAGAGATGCCAGTCAACCTGGGAAAGTGGGAGCTGAAATGAAAAGTGGCTGCCTTAACGTGGAGGCTTCAGACGGCTTTTTTCTCCTCTCAGAATGACTTTAATATGATCATAACTAGTCGATGAAATGTAAGTTTTAAAGGAGTTCTCATTGCCTGTGTGTTTGGGGGACTTGGGGAAGGAAGAGATTTCTCTGCAGGAAAGCTACCTTATTTCCCTGCCGCAAACTACTCGTGTTTAAAAGCTGCATCGATCTGTTTATTCTGCTCCGTATTCGGATTCCGCTAGGACCACGCCTGAACATTTCTAAAATAAAAATAAAACTGCCGGCACCCCACTCCCACCCCCACCCCCACCCCACCGCCATTCACCACTCTCCGCCACTCTTACCCGCTTTGCACATCATGGAGGCCAGCAGCTTGGAAACGATGGAACCCCTCTTTCTCATCTTGCACTGCTTGCTGTAAGGAAAGTAGGGAATCACGCCGATGATGCTCTTGGCGCAAGAGGTCTTGCAGGCATACACCATGATCAGGAGCTCCATGATGATGGTGTTCACGTCCCTGGAACCCAAGACACAGGAAGACCCCCCAGTGAACGTGAGCTGTGTGCTCAAAATGTCTCTATCACAACAAAACCTCAGATATGTGCTACGCCTGCCTCTACTAAGATGCAGGGGGTAAAAACAACAAAAATTCACTGCCACCAAGCTAATTCTGACTCCTCTGTCCGACCCCGTAGGACAGAGTAGAACTGACCCTCTGGGTTTCCAGGAATTGAAATCTGTACGGGAGTAGAGTACCTATCTTACTGCCGTGGGGCAGCTGGTGGGCTTGTACCGCTGACCGTGTGGTTAGCAGCTCATGGTGACACCAGAGCCTCAGGGATTAAACAGAGTAACTAAGAAAGTCCTCTCTTCTCAGTTCCTTCCCACATCCCCTTCTCAGCTAGTGACTTTGCTTCCTTCCTCACTGAGAAAAGGGCCCAGGTAGAGCTCTCCCACAGGCTCCCACCGGCTGGGCACCTGCCACCTCCTAACTCCGCCATGCCTTTCCTCATCGCAGAACGATGCACTCCTCGTGCCAGGCTTCCTGCCTCCGCACGTCTCCTGCTCTTGCCGCCATCATCAGTTTGTCTATACTCCATCGGACCACATTCACCAGCTTAGGAACAATGCTATTTCTTCCATAAAAAAGCCAAGTATGATCACTCCTCTTTTCTTAGAAGCCTTTATATCACAAGGCCAAGAGTTATCCCCACTCTATTTCAACTCTCATTCCCTCCTAAACTTGATATTCCACGGATATTGTTACCCCCACGACGCCACCAAAGCCGTTTTGAGCAAAGTCATCAGCAACCTCCACCATGGCCCAATCCAAAGGTCAAGTCTGTTTTGATGCATCCGCAGCACCTGACACATCCGATCCCCCACCCTTGGCGGACTTCCCTTCCAGAGCTCGGCTCGGCTCTCCCCTACTTTGCTTACTGCTTCTTCGCTTGCATCTGCGGGTTCTTTTCTCCCAACTCTCATTCTGATTCACCCCAGGCCTCTTTCCATGGGCATCTTCTACTGCTAGCGCTCCACACCCAGCTTAACTCTCAGGACTGTATCTTCAACCCGGGCTTCTCTTCTGAGCTCCAGTCTGACAAATTCAAGTGCTCTTGGACAGTTCCTCGTGAATGTCTGCCAGACAAACCAAAATCTAACATACCCCAAAAAAGTTCCCTCCCTTGACCCCAAAGCCCACTGGCCCATAAGATCGCGGTGACTGCAACTGATGGCAAGACTCTTCTTCCAGTTGACGCTGAACAAAAACCTTCCAGCCCTCCTGCCACCTCTCCTAACCAGAAACGTATCAACACTCGCTACTGCAGTAGGGCCTTGCTGGTCAGGACCAGTCACTTCTCATAGCTCCTCCTGCTCCTCTGGGAGTTTCCCTCCCACCTGCTCTCTACACAGTCCCCAGCTTGACCTTCTTACAGTACAAGCTAGATCGTGAACTCTCTGGTATTCCATTGGGCCAACAGCAAATCCAAAGGTCTTACAATGGTTCACAAGGTCGTTTGCAATTCAGCCCCACATCTACTCCCGCCCCGGCTCCTCCTGCCCCCTCTTCTCTGCAGTGGTGATCCTCAGACTGCAGCTCACCCCGCCCCACAGGCCTGTCCTCTCGTTGCTTCTGCTCCCTCCCCAGCTCTCGTCTCACCAACTCCCTCCCCGACTTGCCCATTTGACCCAAAGGAGACTTGCCCTGCTTAGTTTTCCTCCACCCTCTCACCACCATCACGCCTCGCTGCCTGCACATGCATTCTGGTTTGTCCTCAGCACTGCTGGCTCTCCATTAGCTTAGATAACTCACTTCTGTGCTACATCAATCACATGGCTTCTCCACGAGAAAGAAGCTCCATAAGAACTTTCCTCAATTATTCCAGCATCTCACACACCCACCACAGTGACTAGTGTGTAACAGACACAAAAATATTTAGTAATAGATGACTAACTGGAAAGGAAGAACAATTGAGGAAGCATATGCTCTGTGAACACGGAACAAGCCTGACACCTGGAGAGCGAAGGGAGTCTTTCAGGAAAGCATTTCCCGGGAAAGCATTCAGGACAGGTCCGAGCCGATGACTCACGGTGCGCAGACCTGAACTCCGGTCCCTAAGCTATGCTCCCACGAGCACCATTTTTCTGTGGGTCGGGACAGGGCCACTTGATGCAAAGAATCATGGGGAAAAACTCAGTTAATAGACTGAATCTTCTTACCTTCAATTTTTACCCCCAAGAATTTCTTAAACTTTTAGTACCTACTAAGACGCAGTGTAAGGTTACAGTGCCAGGGGGTTTCTTTATATTCGACTGCCAAGGAAACTGTTGGTGTGTCTGCTGGTGGGGCAGAAACCAACAAAGGTTAATGTCTATTAACAGCCAACCCCGCAGAGATTTTTGAGAGGGGAGGAAACCTCGGAAAAGAGCTGGAGCTTGAGTCCAGGATGACAGGCACCCAGTAGGGGCCCAGTGGCAAAGAGCTGACAGTCAGAGGGTCAGAATGAGGCCCAATGGCAATGGCAGCGGTGACCGCAGAGGGAGACTGAGAACATAGCTGAGAGCCAATGGTCGGCAGGGAAGAGGCCGACAGCAGTGTTCTGAAGGACGGAGGGCTTGGAAGAGCCTCCTGAGCAGCTCCGGACACTTCCAAGTTGATCCTGATCCCAACTTATAGCCTACTTCCCTAGTGTGATGTCAGCCTGGGAGTTCCGTGCGGCCCTTACTGCAACCAATTCTCAAACCCAACAGAGAAATGAGAGAAAACTTGGAGATGGAGGTGCGCCGGACCTCCATCCACAGGAAGCAGCGTGTTCTTATCCCTTGCGAACCTAGAGGAACTCCGCCGCTGGATTGCAAAGATGTACCTGACAAGGCCAAATCTCGATCATTGATTTGTGGTATTTCCTAACACAGACCCTGACTTCTGGGTTCTCTGCCACCTGGACAAGCCTGGGAACCCCGGCACGACCACTGACAGCACGGTTAGGAACACGGCACATGGAGACATGAGTCATTTTGACCAAGGAGTGAGAGGCTGACAAACACACAGGCTGAAGCACAATGACGTGCCCTAGATAGAAAATAAAGGGACAAAAGCAAAAGTGGCGGGAGTAGGCAATGATTTCAGACGATTACGAAACACATTCTCTTAAGCCAAGGTCCCTAATTCTAAGTCCAATGCCTGCATATCACTTTGGGCAAAGCAAGCAACCACTGAGCAGGTCTCCCTGGAGAATTAATTATCCAAATGGAATTGCATTGACGCTGCGGAAACCCAGGAGCCAGAGGGGCATCACTGGTTGGGTGGCTGGCACTTTCCTAGCAGATGCCAGCAGGGTGCGGGTACGCTCCGGAAACCAGTTACATCTCCATGCACACTCTGGCCCCATGGCAGGACTGGGAGAAAGGACAGTAGCAGGCAAGGGCAACAAGCAATCTGGGACCCCAGCACCACCATCTGCCTAGAGATCCTGTGTGACAGCAGGAAATGAAGCCAGGGTGCCAGGGCAAAGCCAAGTCCAATCCTCCCTCTTGCAGAGCAAATGCCCAGTCAAGGGCAGAGGGACTGCATTGGCAAGAGCTCTGGGGTACCCCTCCTCCCATGACAGTCAGGTGGTTGGAGATTTCACCCTGCTGAGTCAAGGCCCTTTCTTTGTTACAGGAACATATCGTGTATGTAAATGCAACGGGGCATCTGGCAAGTCTCAAGATCTCGAAGCTGAAAAACGACGCGCTACACAAACCAATTTCTAGACATCACTAGAAATCACGCGGAGTGAAGAGCTTTCTCGTACAAAGGCATTTCAGAGCGCCCGTGCGCAAGCACACAAAGGAAGAGCGGACTCCAGAGAACCCCCTCGTGTGAAGAGCGGCCCACAGACTGCCTCGCTGCACTTTCTCTTCCACACCCAGATCACACTTACGAGCCCGAGCCAAGCACCATGCACCCGACGGGCATCCACAGCCCTTCCTCTGTTATCTTCTCCCGGCTCGTTTATCTTCTCCTGACAGCGAAACAACCGGCAGTGGCCGCTTTTAAATGCTCAGAATTACAGCTTGAAGAATCTCGAGCGCACAACCATTTCTCTTTCTCTCTTCTTTCTTGTATTTTCTTTAGTAATCCCCCCACAAGTTTTATAAACTCTTGTCTGTTGGTAGTCAGGAAACTTTTCATGGGTTCTATGACCTTCAAAGGAGTCCTGGAGGGGTACAGCAGGGCAGATCAGTGTAGCTGGTCAGCAGTTGATAACCACCAGCTGCTCTATGGACATAAACATGCTTTCTCCTCCCATAGAGAGGCGCACTGCAATCTCGGCAACCCATGGGGCAGTATCCTACAGGGCTGTTATGAGCCAGTGAGTTTGGATTGGGAGTTGATTATCCTCAAGGCCAACATTTCCCAAGCCTTGGTTCTATCCATTCACCAAGAAAACCAAGAGAATATAGAAAAGTGACTTATGTCGCAGAAATCAGCACAGTAAGGTAGGCCAATTTTAAAACTCCCACAATTCCCCCGGTCTGCCCAACTCTGAACTACCCTAAATACTCCAAGCGAGTCTCAGCAGAGACCTGAACGCAGCAGCACCGCTGCCGGGTGCTACTCACTTTGAAACTGTCTGGATGATGAAAACGTCTTTTCCCCTCACAGATTCTTGAATCTGTACTCTGGTTTCTGGCAGAAAAAAAGAAAGAAAGAAGTAGGGCAGGTTAAGGTTGGCATATAATTTAAATTTTTAAAACTACATAAAGATCTGTGTTATTTTTTACGGCTTTATAATCTATGGAAACTGGAACTGTTACATAGACACAAGATTTTATACACTAAAATAAACACAAAATAACCATTGACATTTAGTTACGTGACATCCTTAAGAGGAAATTCTTTTTTTTTTTTGAAATCCTATTTCTAACCTAAAAACAAGTGAATACATACTCAGTGAGTGTTGTCATATAGACCTCTCTGATCAACCAGCATCTATTGAGAACTAGGTACGAACGGTTGTGTTATAAAAACAAAGATAAGTGAGATCCAATATCCCTTCTCTCAAAACATTTGCGATTAGCCAGAAGCAAAGGATTAAACAACTCCGCATTCTATAAACTTTGCCAGGAGTCAATGTTGTGGGAAGGTAAAGAAAAGGTGAGGGGACTCTCGTAGATCAGAAGAGATGAAAGAGAAATAACAGACGCATCAGGTGCACAATGAATCCTGGCTTCAACGACAAGAAACCGACAAAAGCGTTTTCAAAGCAACTAGGAGGAGCTTGTAGCTACAGCCTGGATATGAGATGATTCAAGAATTATAGTAACTTTCAAAAACATGGTCATGGTACTTATGTCAGAGAAGTTCTTATTTTCAAGAGATGCAGTTTCAAGCTTTTCAAGGGTAAGCGCCTTATTGTTTACAAGTTGTTTTCAAATGGCTCCACGTGTATATTTTCAAAAGCACGCGATCTGGGTGGCAGGTCCAGATACACCTGCGTAGTGACTGCACTATTCTTATGTGTCTGACTCTTTCCATAAACCATGTTGGAAAACGATCCAGCGCACACTTACAAAGGCGTGTGGTGTGCTACAAAGAAACCCAGCCTGAGAGTCACCTAGAGATCTGTGTTCCAGAATTGACTCAGCTACTTCTGCAACCTTCTTACCCGACACGGAATCGGCTAACAGTAACAGAATCTGGTCACAGTAACAACTTGGCATCTTATGTCCCTCTTTCCTTCCCAAGAGATACCAAGTATCGTTTCTTCCTACACAGGCAACTTCAGAGAGGAGGGGCAAGCTCCTCTGTGTCTTACACTGCAAAGTCTTTCTACTCCAAACTCTCACTGAGTATTCTCTTCAAAGACTACACTTTTCCCTGGAGCCACATCTTAGGAAATCTTAGGAGATGAGGAAGAGGACTCAAAAACAGGAAAATAAATACGGGAAGAGCACAGTTGTGCCCTCCTATCAGAGACTCCTGTACCTTGCTAATATTTACACACCTGGCAAAATCTCACAATAGAAATGGAGAGGGGGCCAGCTATTGATTGAGCAACTACTAAATGCCAAGGGTTGCGTTAAACTCACAGATTAGTCCATTTCATCCTCAGAAGAGCCCTGATGACTAGAAAGGTTCTATCACTTGGCAAGGATATGGTTGTATGACTATCAAGCACATGCAGGCTGGTCATCATCACTACTAGAACAATTTAAAATAGCCGTCATTTAGAAGGCAATCACCAAGGCTAATAATACATGGTCCTTAAAATTTGGGATGATTGTATAGCAACAAAAATCAATTAAGAAAATTAATTGCTACCAAGATTTCATGCGTCCGACCCATGCAGTTCAGGTGGTGGTAAGGAGTAACAACTAAATCTGCCCATACAGGATTTCGTCGCCCTATCCACGGGGACCACACTGCGGACCAGCTGCTCATATATTTACCGTTCTGTCGGATGAGGTCTAAGAGCTGGAGCCTAAGCCCCAAGAAGTGCCTTTCCCCCGGATGCTATAACCAGTTGGTATTCCTCACTGTTACCGAGTCCATTGTGACTCATAATAAATCTCTAGGACAGACCAGAACTGCCCATGGGGCTTCCAAAACTGTAATCTCTATGGAAGCAGCCTGCCACATCTTTCTCCCAGAGAATGCCTCATGGATTTGGATACTGACCTTCAAGTCAACAGCCTCGCACTTAACTACTGCACCACCAGGGGATTCCAAAGCACATTGCCTTCTAGTCAATTCTCACTCATAGTGAATCTATAAGATGGATTCAAACTGCCCCTTTGAATTTCTGAGGCTGCAGGCCTTGATGAGAGGAGAAACTCTCATCTTTCTCCCATTAAGTGGCTGGTGGGTTTGAACTGCTGACCTTGAGATTAGCATCACAATGCACAATCCACTATGCCACCAGATCTCTAGTGAGAGCTAAAATACCACGTCTCCCCAACCTTACCCAACTTCCCAGCGACCATGGACAACTGAGTCCCACATTCACGCAGTGCACACACACCGCACTTCAACAGTAGATGATGAAGAACGGAGCCTGTGTGGCTGCTCTTTCACCAAAAGACCCACGTGATGCATGTTCAAGATAGCTCACCTCTGTTAGGTTCCTGGTAAACCTGCACTTTGCCCATCTCCACCCCCAGCCGCCTGGAGAAGAAAAAGGAGGGAAACACTGAAAAGGTAATTGAACAGAACTAGTATCTACACCATTTAAGGATGATTCATAAATTGATTTTTTAAATCAAGGAATTCTTACAATTACATAAAATGTCCACGTGAAACTTATGTCACTCCATTACTTCATCTGTTCTCCTCACGCCAAGTCTACCCCAAAATCCCTCAGCCATCTTCCTCTGCCCACCACAGTGACCATCTTTTTGGTGCTCTCTACCCTCAACCCACTTGCTGTTGCTAAGACACATCACTCCCTGCAGACCACAGGGCCTTTGAACCTGCTGTGTCTGCTGCCTAAAGGGCTTGCTCCCAGTGGTGGCTCACTCAGATTTCCCAATTCAAATACCATCCCCATCCAAAAATAAAAAAATACCAACCCCTCGTTTTCAAAGACTAAAGTAGACCAGCCTGCCTGCCTGTCATTGTTTCATACGATTTTCCTCAAAGCATTTATCACCATCGGAAACTGTCTGGTTCTCTTGCTTCTGGTCTGGCTTCTCTATTGTAGTACAAGCTCCACCCAGAAGAAGGGTCACTCCCTGCTGAGCCCCAACCTCTACGTCTCGGAGCAGGGAGTCAATAAATACTTGAGACATATCGGAAACTAAACCGAATGGTAAACTATTAACTATTTTCATCTAGCGTCCACCACGTAGTCTTTTCATACTAAAACCTCTAGCAAATGTAGCACTGAACGCAATCCCTGGCTTGCCTTGGCGCCCAATAAATGTCTACTGCGTGAACACGTAGGAAGTGGTTACACTGAACGAGGAGGTTAGTCCTTGATATACGCAGTTGATACACAGATTAACTATCAAACGACTGCTTTCAAGTCTAACGGCCAGTGCTAACCTGATGATCACATTGAAAACCTGACAGACAGGACACAGACTGTCGGGGCCCATAACTCACTCGGCAATTTTCTTTGAAAGCTCCATGCAAGACGAGTTTGAATTTGCTGAGAAGAGCGCCAGGCCTCCTTTGGTTACGTTCATCTTGGTTTCTAATTCAGAAGGTGTCACGCAAAACATCAAAACCTCCTGGGGGGTTTCAATTCTCAGAGCCTAGATGGGTACAAAATACATGAAGAAAAATAATAATAAAATGTAAGATGAATGTTTTAAAATAAATAATAATGAAACGTTTGCTGGAGGAAAAAAAGAAGCCACATATCATGGGAAATAACTGGATTTATTTGGGTTTTTTTTAAGCAAATGACTTGAACTGAAGAAAATTGGTTTTCAGCACAATGGTATCTTTTAGGTTAGATAACAGAAAGTTCTCTTGTGTTTCAGAGTTCTAAACTTACGGAAATATGTTATTCATAATTTTTAATGTTTTCATGACCACTTGGAATAAATGATTCACTTACAAGAAAGGTGGAGCTGAAGAGCTCAGTGAAGCAGACGGCTAGACTTAATATTTTACTGTTGGCCGCTTAAAGTCAATTACAGACAACCTCCTTTTAGTCTCTGACAACAAAATTCCTCCTGGATTAACACAGAAAAATGGCAGAGCCATTAGCAAGACATGGTCTGATTGACCCTTAAACAAAGAATACATGTCCCATCTACATTCGACTTTACCTGTCATACTTGTTTACTATATAACCCCTCGCAGGCCAGCCAGCGACCCCTTCAATGCCTGGGTCAGGTCTAAAATTGACCTGGTCATATTCATTGTCCTCATTTAGAATGCAAGGTTGACTAAAGAAGCCACTCTCTGGTCTTCAGGCCTCTGTCACAAGGAGGGTGCTGGACCGGACGGAGCAGCAGCCATATAAAAGGCAGTGGGGCCAGGCATCTCCCAGTAAGCATAACCCCTGCGGCTCTTCACTCCTGCATTAGCCTGGATGGCTTTGGGGAAACTGGGAGAGATCATAAAAAGGCTGAAACCTAGCCAATCTTTCCTGTTATTAATTTTAATTAGGCAATAAACAGGCAAACACATCCTCTTGTTAAAAAAAAAGAACAAACCAAAGCATTATAGTAAAGCTAAAGTCAACAGCACCACCTCCCCACAGGCTCCTCCCCGCCTCCCAGGAAAGGACTCTTGCGATTAGGTTAGTCTGGACTCTCTCAGGCCTCTTCTTCACATTCACATGCACATGACTATCACCCCATGGAAAATACACACCACACGCAGATGTCTAACATACAAAAGTAACAATCGTACAAACCCACTGTGAGCTGCTTCTCCACCAAACAATAGGTTCTGACGATCTATGTTAGAAAATAAAGACTTACTTGGGGTTTTGGAAGGTCGAGCATGTTTCCCCAGAGATGGCCTCTCAAGGGGCACCTCAGTTCTGATGAACTGAGGTTCCACAACGGGAAGGGCATGGACTGCAAGAGTCTTGACCCTGCGCCTGCCCATTACTAACAGAAACATGGCACAACTGACCAAAGCCCTGGGAGACCAAGAGGGCCACTGATGGGTGCCCACCCGAGTGTGCCTTGAGAGCACGCTTCAGAAACCAGCCCCAAGTGAAATCAGGTCTCATTTTTAGAGATCAAGTTTTCCTAGGGCTCACCCTTTCTCGTTTATGACCTCTCTAGTGATAGAACAGAAGGCTGGGTACTTGTGACAGACACCATATGGCCCCACAAGCCTAAAATACTCCCTCTCTGACCTTTCCTAAAAGAGCTTGCTGAGGGAGCTCTGCCAGGCATGAAACTTTTTCCACTCGAGACCCCTTTTGGCTTGGGGAATTTGCAACACGGGCTGCCAGAAACACCTCGGATTCATTACATATTTGACTTTGAATTGATTTTCAGTCACTGTGCATTCAGAAACCTTTTACTGTTGTCACATTTTTGGCCACGCCCCGCAACATTCAGTTAAGAAAAATCTCACTGCCATCCAGTCAATGCCAACTCGCAGCAACCTTACAGGACAAGGCAGAACTGCCCCATGGTATATCTGAGACGGTGACTCTTTATGGGAAAGCCTCGTCTTTCTCCCTCCAAGTGGCGGGTGGCATTGACCTGCTGACCCAGTAGTTAGCAACCCAATGCTTCACTGCTATGCCCGTGGGGCTCCTTCACAGTCAATTACACGACCCCAGATTAGGTCACGACCCAAAGTTTAAGAACCCACTGCAGAGCCCAGTGTGGCATCTGGCAAGGGCTAAAGAAACATATTTAATCATCAAGACCAGCTGGGAGGAGGTGAGATGTCTCTTGACCAATACAATCTGTCCTCAGGAACGGAGGCTACTTAAGAAACAAAAAGGAAACTCACTCTGGTCACACATACAGACTTTAGAGTTAGGCCCATGCTTGCAGCTGAGCTCCTGATTTAGCTTACCGCCCACCCTACCTGAGTTACTCCACCTCTCTCAGCCTCTGTTCCCTCAGCCAAGCGACTGGGAGGCATGCTCAGGGAACTGTAAAATCAGACACTCTGTGACCCATTTACCTCAGTGCCCACCATTCAGTGCCCGAGTGAGGAAAAGTGCTAACATTTTCGTTATTTACCCAATAGGTTCAGCAATATGAATGGGGCTGCCATACTCCTCAGCCCGGCAACCAGAAGCTCCTGAAAGTCCAACTGTGTTCCTATGGAGATGCCTGGGGCCCGGAGACTGAATATGATCAACACCCTCAAACTCACTGCCATCAACTCATAGTGATCTTGTGAGACAGGATAGAACTGCCCCTGGGAGGTTCCCAAGACTATAACTCTTTATGGGAGTAGAAAGCCCCATAGATTCGAACTAGACCTTGCAGTTTGCAGCCAAACGGGTAATCACTACGCCACTGGGCACTGCTTGATGTAGGGTAGGGGGAGAGGTCACTTGAACCCACTTCCCTTACTCTTGCCATTTGAAGCCCCCTCCAGCATTCTGTAACCCCAAGTGGCACAGGGGTTAAAGGTCACTGCCAACTGAAACCCACCAGCTGCTCCCTGGCAGGCAGATGGGGCCGTCTGCTCCCACAAAGATTTCTACACCCCCTGGGCCCCTGAGGGGACAGTACAACTATCCTTCAGGGCTGTTGTGAGTCAGAATCAACTCAGCAGCAAAGGTCCAGTCTCCAACATGGGTGCCGGGGAACCACGCCCAGAGCATGACATCCACAAGCCTCTGAAGCAGCGGTTCTCAACCCGTGGGTCGTGAACCCTTTCAGAGGAGTCACCCAATTCAGAACAGTAGCAAAATGACAGTGATGAGGTTGCCATGAAAATAATGTTATGGTTGGGGGTCACCACGGGGCGTGGCATTAGGAAAGTGGAGAACCACTGCTCTGAAGGCTCATCCGTCGCTAGCTCTTTAGAACGTGTTGGGAGTTCTCTCCCTGTAGCCTCCTGCCCAGTGGCGCCTAGTAGCAACGACCTTGTCTCTCCCTGGAAGATTCATGAGGAAACACAGGGAAGCCGTCTTCTACCTCAGGATGGCTCTCGGCCTGTGCTTCTTTCTCTCTTCTCTAGGATACTCTGCGGAGCCTTTCCTCGCCTGTCATGGTTTACATTCCGGTCATCACTCTGACCCTCCTCTCCCAGTTTCTACTCCATCAGATACTACGCTTCTATGATGGATCCCTAACCTAAGACCACCTTTCAACTGGGGTAGGGAGGGGGCTGGGGAAAGAGAGGCCTGTGTCTGCAGAAACCAAGGAAGCGGTTAGCAATACGTCCCTGCTATGTGACACTTCAATTCCCAAGCTACTTAAACATGAGTCTTAGCTGTTCCTAACTCTCACCCACCTGAGGGAATTCAGGCTGTACTTTTCACCACTGCCAGTTTCAGGAAGAGTGGGTTTTAACGACTATGGTCAAGATAACACTTTGATGTTGCTTGTACAATTAGAATGTGCTAAGAATTATTTAAAGCCCCGATGAAAACCCACCCTTATCAAGCATAAAATATCAGCATAAAAGCAAATGAGATTGGGGGATCTATTTAAAATATCACAAGGGGACCCACAAAAGCCAAGATCTTGCAGGCAGTTATTGCAAAACTATTCACCTATGTCAGACGTGGAAGGCTTGGCATGAAAGCCTTGCCTGGGACTTTCCCTCTAAGCATCCACTGACTATTTTAGAGCAACAGAAATCTAAGTAGAAGCGCTGGGTTTGTCTTCAGTGGTTTACTAGGGACAAGGCTGTGGAATAGCACGTGGCCCCCGCAAGGTTTCTGCATGTCCTTTCTGCACCCAGAGAGGCTCAGCACAGCGTACATGTGTTCTACAATATCCTCGGCTGCACCCCAGGGCCTAAAGACCACTGGGCACCGGCCTGTCGAAGGAAGACTGATCTCAGTGATTAACTGGAAACTGAAAGTTGTTGATAAACCAAAAGGCCTTATACAGAGAGAATTACTATTTTCATTTATCACTGTATTTCACGCAGAGAAACTTTGCAATGTCAAATTGAGAATCCAAAGGGCAAAGCCCTAACTGAGGTTCAACTTCCACTTCTTCTGTGGCCCCACATGTGGCTCCTGGCTTATAATTAACAGCCACTGTCTCAGCACTGTGCTAAGTGTTCCCAAGTCAATTGACAGCCCAAGGAAGTAGCAGAATTAACTTCACTTTCCACGTGGGGGAAGTGAAGCTTTAAAAAAGAACCCACTGCCGTGGGGCTGGAATCAACTTGGTACTGAGGTCCCCGGCGGTGACCCTACAGGGCAGGGTAGGACCGTCAGCTGGTGGGCTTGAATTGTGACCTTGCAGTTAGCAGCCCCGATGCTTAAGCACTGAGCCTTGAGGGCTCCTTTGGTGAGACTCAGAGCTGCATGCTCTGTGAGGGGCCCAGATCTTTATCTCATTGCCGTCTGATCTAAGTAGTTACATTCACTCAAGCTAATCTCAACCACCACCCCAAAATGATCCGGGAGGAAGGAAGTACAGAGTAGTATGGAACTCAAATGACATATGGACATATCCTTATTTTCAAAACGGCCAGGCTTGTAAACATGCCGGGCTTGGAAAGTGATTTATATCCTGGGGGTGCATAAATTCAATGAGTGTTTCCACTTCTGGAAATTGACCTTAAGGAAAGACGGGAAACGCCACATGCCCCAAAGATGCTCACTGCAAGGTGTATTAAAATAACGATCACTGGACACGCGTAAAGCTTCCCAATTAAGTAACCCCCACAACACACTCAACAGAAATAAAATCCGTAAGCCTTCAGCACTATGCAAAAGTGCTTAAGAGAGTGGAACCGCGTCCGTTCTCCTCACTACCGAGCAGATAACGGTACACACCCTGAGCAGGAAATCAAGGGCGGCCAGGATATGACTCAGTAATACAGGTGAATGATTATCTGTGCATTTAAATTTGAAAACGGGGCGGCTCACACTTCCTTGAGGCCAGAGCACCCACTCCGTATTTCCATATTGTTCACAAAGGCCAAGCAGAAACTGCATCCATAGTAACACAAGAAGGAAAAAATCGTTAGCATCCCTCTATGAAGACAAAACATTTTGAACGGCCTAAAAATAACATCAGGGTCCTCCCTCAACCTGGGCTAGGGGCAAGTTCCGGATGGAATGGAAGCCCCCCGTGGTCCCTAGCCAGGCCGGCCAAGTTAAAAATCGAGGACCCGTGTCGGGTTCTGCATCGGAGACGGCTGGGTGTGGGGCTGGTGTTCTGGGCGCATCCACAGCAGGTGCCAGAACGGGCGCTCAGGCAGGCCCCCCCCCTCCCGGGCCTGGGTCCCTCCGGACCGGCCCGCTGACCCCGCCGGACGCGGAGGACGAGGGAGAGACGCAGGGGCGGCTGCGGGTGCCAGGCTGCAGGCTCGCTGCAACACGGCCCGCTCCCGCGGCCAGGACCCAGCCCGCCCGCCGCCGGGGCCCTGGTGCCCGCCCTCCTACCTGGCCCCGACCCCAGCCCCGGCCCCGCCGCAGCCTCCCCGGACGAAGGAAGAAACGCGCGGTGTCCCCAGACGGCGTCTCAGGGAGCAAAATGGCGACGAGGTGCACGAGCGGCGTCCGCAGCTACAGCAAGGCCGGGGGGCGGGGCCTGGTCAGAGGTGGGCGGGGCCTGGTCAGAGGGGGCGGGGCGGGGCCACGGCTGGAACGGCGAAAGCACCTGGCTCCGCGGCGGGGCGGGTCCCGGGTCCCCTCCAGGAGGAAAGGGTCCCCTCCAGGAGGAAAGGGCTGAGCCGCGAGGTCGAGGGCGGGAGAGGGGTCCCCGGCCTGCACCAGGGACAGGTACTTGGGTCTGTATGAGTCGGAATCGACTCCGCGGCGCTGTGTTTTTCTTTGGGTCAATACATAGCTTGGAAAACAAAGTTCCAACAATTTGGGGGGTTACTGCTTCCTATGATTCAGTCTTCATCAGTAAGTGCTTCGAGTCTTCTTGGCTTTCTGCAAGCAAGGTCATGTCAACTGCTTGTCACAGGTTACTAATGAGCCTTCCTCCAGTCCTGATACCACCTTGTTCATTAATCCAGTTCTCAAATTATTTGCTCAGCATGCAAATTGAATAAGGATGGTTAAAGGATACATCCCTAAAGCACACTTTCCTTAAGTTTAAGGCTTGCATTTTCCCCTTGCTTGATTGGAGTGGAAGCTAAGTAGTCCAGTGCTTAGCCATTTGAGTCACCCAGGGCCCCGGGGACTCTGCTAGTCCGGGTTCACTTAAAGGGTGTGGCATGAGACGGGGGTCACAGTGAATGTGTGGGGGCAGAGCATGAGATTTGGAACTACAGATGTCTGGGTTGTGGCCTTCGCAGTTTCTTCATCTGAAAAAAAAAAAGGAGATGATAGTAGCGCCCAGCTCATAAGATTGTTATAGGGATTAAATAAATGAGCACTTACATTGTTCTTAGCACAGGGATCAGAAAACATTACAAACTCAATTATGATGAGTTGCTTTGCTGCCTTTTGTTCGTTCATTATACAGGAATGGGTGCTTTTGGTATCCATTGCCTGGATTCTTTATAGTTTTAAGATGTCTACCCTTTATCATTAGAAGCCCTGGTGGTATTGTGAGTTACACGCTGGGCTGCTAACCACAAGGTCAGCAGTTTGAAACCACCAGCCGCTCCATGGGAAGCTTTCTAATCCCATAAAGAGTTAAGGCTCACACAAGTCGCACGTAGGTACTATTATCTCCATTTGGTACTTGTGAGAACTGGGACACAGGCAATCAACAAGTTTCCCAAAGAGGAACAAGGCAACGGCGTCCTTTCTGACCACAGCCCATGAGACCTCTCCATTCCCTTAACATTCATCTGAGGCCGCACAACTAGCTACAGGCCACCCCTGCTCAGGACACACAGGGAGCTCAAGCCTCGCAGTTCATTAACTATGGGAGGCTACAGCACACATTCCCACAAAGGTGGAATCAAACCTGTAGCAACATTTCCTCTGCCTGCCAACGTGACAGAATGCACCTGTTGCACAGAGGACCAGCTAGGGAGGACACTTTGATGACATCCTAATACCTCTCTAGAGGACAAAGATCTTCATCCGACCCTAGACACTATCACAGCTCACAGTGACACACACACACACACACACACACACCTTCCTGTGCATCGGGGCGGAGTCTTGTGAAGCAAGGCCACTCATGCGGCCTCTGCAAACCCACTGAGCCGATTAGAGCCCAGGAGACTCTGTTCTGAGTGGAGAGCAAAAGAGTGGGAAGGAAACTCTCCAGCCCAGTGGAATTTATGCTGAGTCTAAAGTCAGAAGGTCCTTAGGCTGTTCAATTCATGGGAGCCAAAAAGTTTCTTCCTAAGGTATTTTGGGTTTTTTTGTGTGTGTTTTGTTTTAATCGTTATATTAAAGGTTCATACAACTCTTATGACAATCCATATATACATTAATTGTGTAAACCATGTTTGTACATTCATTGCCCTCATCATTCTCAAAACATTTGCTCTCCACCTAAGCCCCTGGCATTAGCTCCTAATTTTTTCCACTCCCTCGCTGCTCCCCCTTCACTCATGAACCCTTGATACTTTATAAATTATTATTTTGTCATATCTTGCCCTGTCCAACATCTCCCTTCACCCACTTTTCTGTTGTCCATCCCCCAGGGAGAAGGTCACATGTAGATCCTTGTAATCAGTTGCCCCTTTCAAACCCACCCTCCCTCTGCCCTCCCAGTATCACCACTCACACCCCTGGTCCTAAAGGGATCATCTGCCCTGGATTCCCTGTGTTTCCAGTTCCTATCCGTACCAGTGTCCATCCTCTGGTCTAGTCAGACTTGCAAGGAAGAATTCGGATCACGATAGTGGGGGTAGGGAAGGACGCATTTAGGAACTTGAGGAAAGTTGTATGTTTCATGGTTGCTACATGGCACCCTGACTGGCTCGTCTCCTCCCCAAGACCCTTCTGTAAGGGAATGTCCAGTGGCCTGCAAATGGGCTTTGGGTCTCCACTTCACACTCCCCCCCTCATTCACTATGATGAGATTTTTTGTTCTGATGGTGCCTGATACCTGATCCCTTCAACACCTCATGATCACACAGGCTGGTGTTTCTTCCATGTGGGCTTTGTTGCTTCTAAGCTAGATGGCCACTTGTTTACCTTAAGCTTTTCAGACACCAGGTGCTATATCTTTTGATAGCCTGGCACCATCAGCTTTCTTCGCCACATTTGCTTATGCACCCACTTGTCTTCAGTGATCATATCATGGAGGTGAGCACACAATGATATGATTTTTTGTTCTTTGATGCCTGACAACTAATCCCTTCTACACCTCGTGATCACACAGGCTGGTATGCTTCTTCCATGTGGGCTTTGTTGCTTCTGAACTAAATGGCCGCTTGTTTACCTACAAGCCTTTAAGACCCCAGACACTATATATCTTTTGATAGCTAGGCTTCCTAAGGTATTTTAGATGGGACCTTCAGACTCACTAAGCCCTGCCCATTCTTTGTTGGTCTTCTCACTCACTGACTTATTTCTCTGTCCCTCAGCTTAGGATTTTTGCACATGCTTTTCCTGTTCTGGGCCTGTGGTTCCTGGTTCCTTCTAAGGATCTCTTCTCCTTTTATTCCTACTTATAAACTTTACAACTCAGTTCCATTGTCACTTTCAGCTCTTTCCTGAACTACTCTCTCCCCATCATCCTAACTAAAACTGTTTCAGACCCTGTATTTTTCCTTCATTGCAGTTAACACAATGGCTCATTGTACACCGATGAAACATGCACCTCTGCTCTAGTTCTTTCATGCTTCCTGCCCTCCCCCACCCCCACTATCATGATCCCAATTCTACCTTACAAATCCAGCTAGACCAGAGCATGTACATGAGTACAGATAACACCTGGAGGTTACCCATTGCACATTACCCAACAATGAGAGTAGCCATACCAGGAGGGGAAGGGGAAGGTGGGGGAAGAAAGGGGAAACCTATCACAATGATCTACATATAAGCCCCTCCCTTGGGATAGACACCAGAAATGTGGGTGAAGGGAGACATCGGTCAGTGTAAGACATGAAAAAATAATAATAATTTATAAATTATCAAGGGCTTGTGAGGGAGAGGGATGGAAAAAATTAGCTAAAACCAAGGGCTCAAGGAGAAATAAAATGTTTTGAAAATGATGATGGCAACAAATGTACAAATGTGCTTGACACAATGGATGGATGGATGGATTTTGAAAGAGCTGAATGAGCCCCCAATAAAATGATTTAAAAAACAACAAGGGCTCATATATTTATTTGGGTAAAATTTTCATGAATATCTACACACCTTTTGGTGGTTTCTAAATACTACCACACACTTGCTATACATTCATATGCTACTCAAGAAACCTTCTCGATTCACAATAATTTTTTAAATTAAAACTACTCAGAGGAAATTAGAATCCTATAGACCCATATGCATGTAAAACGTGTGGCTCTAACCCTGCAAAATGAAACAAACTAAGAGACATGTTGAAAAATCACATGGGTGGTGGGGAATATAACTGTTAATTCATTAAGGTTACAAATTAAGATGCATGAAGCTGGATGATAGGACAGAGGACTTGGACTTTGACCTGCTCTAGTTTCAATTTTCCTTATCTGTAAGATGGGGTAATATTACCTACATCTCATGTTATTAGGCACTCTGGTAGCAGTTTATTAAGCGTTGTGTAGCTAACCTCATGGTCAGCAGTTCAGATCCACCAACCACGTTGGAGGAAAAAGATTAAGTTCTCGCCAATAAAGCCATAAAGAAGTAAAAGTTTCAACCCCTAGGTAGAATTGACTTGATGCTAGTTGGTTTGGGTTTTCTCAAGTTGTTGTAAAGGTTAATGAGTTAAAAGAAAGTGCCTTGCCCAAAACAGATGATTTAAAACAGCATCATTTCATTTTTGTAATGATGAGGATGTGTTTAGCACTCCCCCCACACGTGCATGTAATGCCTGTGAAATGGGTAACCTCACGTTACCTGAATGTAGGGTAGTGCCCGGTGCCAAGCCAAGCCAGTTCAGCCACCCTGCGTGCAGAAATTGGAGAAAGTTGAATCACATGTGCCGTAGTAGGAAACAGAAGTTTCAGCATGCCCTGACTGTCCACTTGCGAAGCCTCAGGGGAAATGCAGAGTTTAGATTTTGCAAAAGCTAATAATAGGTCTGAAGATTCCATTTCCAAGAAGAGTGATATTTTCATCTTAGGAAAGGAACGATGGAAGCGTGTTCAATCCTAGCTAGAAAGTTTATCTAACCAGGACAGGACGTCCTCAGCAGCTGCGAGCTATCTTCAGAAAAAAGGAGGAGGCGCTGGCTACAGGCAAGACCTGCTATTTCCCCTGAAGGCTGACTTCTTTGCAGTGTCACTGATGTTAGAATCTGGCCTTTTAAGTTCCTGGGCCTGGGCTTTTTCTTTTAAGACTTTTCCTTTTCTCAGATACTGAGCCATCACTCAAGAAGCCCTGCTGTCACCGTTGGTTATACCTTCCTGGGTGCTAACCGCACTGTCAGCCTTTGGTACCCACAAGCCACTCCCTCGGAGGCTTTGTGTTCCCCCAAAGCGTTCCAGCCTCAGAAACCCCAGGGAGCAATTCTAATCTGCAATGAGTTGGGCTCCTGGGTTTGGCTTTTATTATTTGTAGTCATCCCTCAGAGCTGCTATGGTTGCTTGGTGAAAACCATTCAGAGATAATAGACATGAATAAGTCAAAGTAGAGATCATGGTGGATGTAGTCAAATAATTAGGAATTGGGAGTTTTTAACATCACTGACTTGTTTTTTATAATTCATTTAATTGTAGGTTTATATGCTTTAATTTTTAACTGTGGCGGAACTTCACATTTGGTTTGGAAAATGCCTGAACGTTTTTCATTGCTTCTCCTGAGGCAGTACAAACTGGCTCTGGAGAATGACCCTGTCTTTCTGTTCAAAAGATTGCCTCTTGGTCTCTATACAGATTCCAGATTAGTGTCGTGAAGTGTTTTGGAATTCTCGTTATGTGCAATATTATCCATAATTTGTTGTTACCTACTAAGTTGAATGGCTCTGCATAGTCAATAAAACATAGATAAACATCTTTCTGGAATTCTCTGCTTTCAGTCACGATCCATCTGTTACCAAGAATGATATCCCTATTGACATATCCTCTTTTAAGCCAGCTTGAATTGCTTATAATTCCCTGGTATATGCACTGCTGCAAGTATTTTAAAATGATCTTTAGCAAATAGTTATACCAGTGAAAAACAGGACAAGTCTATTGGGCTCAAAGGGCACCAGTGTTTTGAAGGGGGGCCTAAGGTTCTGGGATAGGTTTTATGTCAACTTGGCTGCACCTTGTGAGAAAGAAAAAAAACTTTAAAAAAAACCATCTGCCCAATGTAGTATGCCATTTTATTTCTTGACTGCTGATTCCATGACCATTGATTGTAGATCCAAGTAAATTAAAATCCCTAAGAATTAAGATAAAATCACTGCCATCAAGTTGATGCCAACTCATAGACATCCTATAGGACAGTGTAGAACTGCCCCCTTTGAATTTCAGAGACTGCAACTATTTATGGGAGTAGAAAGCCCTATCTTTCTCCCTAGGACCTCCTGGTGGTATTGAACTGCCAACCTTGTGGATTATAGCCCAATGCATAACCCCTATGACACCAGGTCTTCCAAGAAGTTTTCTGTAAGAAGATATGGGTGGACAATGTAAGTACAATTAGTTCTTATGAAGTGGCTCTGCTCAATGCTCACCCTTGTGAAAAGATCACTGAACATATGGGCACTAATGCTAACAGTGGTGAAGAAACCAGAGAGTGCCCACTATCAGAAAGAATAGTGTCAGGGGTCTTACAGGCTTGTCTTAAAAGACGTAACCATCTAAGTGAGGTATCAACTAAGTCTGCATGGAAGAAGTCCACCAGGCTGTGTGATCCATGGATTGTAGATAGTAAAATCCAAATCCAAAAGAGGGAATGGTATCAGAACTTAAATAGTGAACATCCGATTTTCAGAAGGTGATGGATTTCAGTGGAAGCCCAAAATCCATTTGCAAAGTCCCCTCTGACCTTAGTGTAGGGATCTGAGTAGCCTTACTCTTAGACAGAGAGCATTGTAAGGTCTAGTATGGCAGATGTAGTTAAGTTAAAATGGAATACCTTATTATTTTATCTCCCTTTTGGCCCATTTTAAAGTTCTTTCAGTTTTTGGTATTCTCTGCTTTCTTTTTTATCCCTTTCTTTCTTTTTTTTAAAATTAGGGGCTCACACAACTTATTTTTTTAATCCTTTTATTGGGGGCTCATACAACTCTTATCACAATCCATACATCATATATCAATTGTGTAAAGCACATTTGTACATTCATTGCCCTTATCATTCTCATAACATTTGCTCTCCACTTAAGCCCCTAGCATCAGGTCCTCTTTTTACCCACCCTCCTCACTCCTCTGTCCCTCATAAACACTTGATAATTTATAAATTATTTTGTCATATCTTGCCCTGTCCAATGTTTCCCTTCACCCCTTTTTCTGTTGTGCATCCCCCAGGGAGGAGGTCACATGTAGATCCTTGTAACCGGTTCCCCCTTTCCAACCCACCCTCCCTATTCCCTCCCAGTATCACCACTCACACCACTGGTCCTGAGAGTATCTTCTTCCCAGATTCCCTGTGTTTCTAGTTCCCATCTGTACCAGTGTACATCCTCTGGTCTAGTCAGACTTGCAAGGTAGAATTCAGATCATGACAGTGGGGGGTGGGGAGAAGCATTTAGGATCTAGAGAAGGTTGTATGTTTCATCATTGCTACATCACACCCTGACTGAATCGTCTCCTCCCCTAACCCTTCTGTAAAGGGATGTCCAGTGGCCTAAAAATGGACTTTGGGTCTCCACTCCACACTCCCCCCGCTCATTCAGTATGATAAGATTTTTTGTTCTGATGATGCCTGATACCTGATCCCTTCGACACATTGTGATTGCCCAGGCTGGTGTTTCTTCCATGTGGGTTTTGTTGCTTCTGAGCTAGATGGCTACTTGTTTACCTTCAAGCCTTTAAGACCCCAGACGCTATATCTTTTGATAGCCGGGCACCATCAGCTTTCTTCGCCACATTTGCTTATGCACCCATTTGTCTTCAGCAGTCGTATCAAGGAGGTGAACACATAATGATATGATTTTTTTTGTTCTTTGATGCCTGATAACTGATCCCCTCAGCACCTCGTGATCACACAGGCTGGTATATTTCTTCCATGTGGGCTTTATTGCGTCTGAGCCAGATGACCACTTGTTTACCTTCAAGCCTTTAAGACCCCAGATGCTATATCTTTTGATAGCCAGGCTCCATCAGCTTTCTTCACCACATTTGCTTATTCACCCTCTTTGTCTTCAGCGGTTATGTCGGGAAGGTGAGCATCATAGAATGCCAATTTAATAGAAGAAAGTATTCTTGCATTGAAGGAATACTTGAGTGGAGGCCCAATGTTCTTCCGCTACCCTAATACTAAATCTATAAATATATGCACATAGAACTATTTTCCCATCCTCATACATAAATATATTTGCATATGAACATGTCTTTATCTAGACCTCTATCAATGCCCTTTGCCTCCCAGCTCTTTCCTCTATTTCCCTTGATTTTCTTCCTGTCCCACTATCATGCTCAGTCCCCACCAGGGTTTCAGCAATGCTTCTTGGTTACATTACCCTTGATCATGCCCAATCAGGCCTCCCATACCCTACTTGCCACCGATTTGGATCACTTGTTGTTCCCTTGTCCCTGGGTTTATTAACACCACTACCTCCCGCCCCCCCCCCCGCACGTCCCTCTCTCCCATTGTTTTCTCCTCCAATTATTCATCCAGCCTATCTTATTATTCAGAGATAATAACATGCTCAAAAACAAGATAGAGCAAAACCAACCAACAATATACAACAACAACAACCAATGACAAAAAAATAAGTCATAACACAAGAAAGAAAAACGTGTAGTTAGTTCAAGGATTGTTTGTTGAGGAGTGTTTTCCAGTCCAGTCTGTTGGGGCACCATGCCCTGACCCAAAGTACACCTTCAGCATTACCTGGGGACCTCGCCACTCCATTCCCTTGCTGTTCTGTTGCATGCCATAGTGTTTTGCCTCAGTGTGACAGGATCCAATCGGGTGCAATTTCCACACTGTGTCTCTGGTGTTATCCTCTATAGGACTATGGGTCAGTGAGGGGCATCATGTCTCATAGTGGGGCCAGCCATGTGGTTCTCTCTGTCAACTGCTCTAATTGGGAACATCATCCTCACGGCCTGGTGGGCCAGGATGTGTTCCACTCTCTCCTCCTCCCCCTTCATCTGCTCCTATGTATTCTGATCAGATATGTTCCTCTCCCGGAGCTGTAGATTCAATGCTGTCCTTTGAAATAAATTCTTCTGAGGGGAGGGGTAGTTGTCCACTTAGTAGTTGGAGTTGGGGGTGGCCCCCCAGACCTCTCCACTGGTTCCCTGTCCACCCTGGCATGTTGCATTCACACCTTGGAGCACTGGGTTGAAGTCTGGTCCCTCTTTCCCTGTGGAGATATAAACAATACCCTCCCCTTGGGTGGGTTAGTGCCCTGTGCCCCCACTACCCTTTTCTTTTTTTTTTCCTTTCCCCAACTCATTTTAGTTGTCTACCATGTGTATCCCTGCATTTGGACTGGTCCCTGCCATATTACCTGGTCCTCACCCCAGGAATGTTTGTATACCGTAGCATTCTGTAAATATCTTTCTGTGGGCTTCTTTTATGCAGGTCATTATGTTCAGGACATCTTCTGCCATTGCCTTTTGTTTCTCCCATTTTTTCTTTGATGTCATTGGGGCTGATAGCTGGTTTGCATTGCGTTGTTCTAGAGGAGCCAGGTGCCATTTTGCAGGGAGTGGAAGAGCACTGGCTCTCTCTGGGAGACTTGTAGGAATGCTTCTATGAACTGCCTACAGCTTATTTCACTATGGAATTAACCTACCAATTTATCCTCCTGTGGCTTCCCTCTCAGGGGAGTGACCCAGAAGGCTGGTGAGTTGCCTGCTTTGGTGTTGCGGAGGTTGGGCAGAGGTTCCTGCAGCAGCTTGGAACGTTGAGGAATGTTGGCCAAGCTACCTTAGGACACCAGGCACACAGGCAAGAATTCCCATGTAAGATGTTGAGCAGAGTATCCCCTGGTGAGGTCAGCAGGGCCTTTACCAGCCTCACTAGCTTCACAGGGTAGAGCTCACCTAGCTGGGTGTGGAGCAGGTGTAAACGTCCTAGGCTAAGAGGAGTGGTCTGGAGGTTAATAGTAGTGTGTGAGAGACCAAGAATGAGACAAAGAGGAGAAAAAAATTAAAAAGCAAGCCCGCTGAGCTTGTGGGGGGAGGGGGGAGAGGGGGATATAGTGAGGAGATGGAAACAAATGCAACAATGTAGCTGAGTCCCATCCACGCCAGTGGAGCTGCAAGGGTTTAGTCCCTGCTCTGAGGTGGCAGCAGCAAGCTGTGGCTGTGTAGCCCTCCAAGACTGAGGGGGGGGGAACAGAGAGGAGATGGAAACAAGAGCAACAATGTAGCTGAACCCCATTCCTTCCCTGAAGCGGGTGGTGGCAAACTGTGGCTGTGTTGAGACCAAGTCCCCCTACAGGCTCCAAATGGTCCTAGCTCCGGCAGAGACAGTGGTGGGTCCAAGGTGAAGCCCCAGCCAGTCTCCACTGAGGTAAGCCAAAAGCCCCCAGCCCCTCAAAACCCCGTGGGTCTGTGCCTACTTACCTTTATGATGCTCTTCCTGCGTTCTAGCAGTGTTGAATTTCCCTCTAAGAAACTCTCCTGAGCTGAATTCTGCTGAGTCCCACTGATATGTGTTTCGCCATCGCCATTTCCCCAGAAGTCTATTTATTTATCTTTCATTTTCTCTGGTGCTGGTTTTCCCCTTACGGTCTCCTTAAACTGATGTCCAGTCAGTTCTGACTCACAGCAACCCTATCAGACAGAGTAGAATTGACCCTTTGGGTTTCTAAGGCTTTAAACTTTATGAACGCAGACAGCCTCATCTTTCTCCTTTGGAGAGATAGATGAGTTCAAACTGCTGATCTTGAGTGAGTACTTAATGAAGAGCCCACGGTGCCACCTGCCTTCCATCACGACTCCTAACTCAAATTCACTGCTATTGAATCGATGTACACTCCTAGTGACTCTGTAAGACAGGGTAGAACTGTCTAGAAGCCCCTGTGGGTTTTCGTGGCTGTAAATCTTTGCAGGAGCAGACATCTCATCTTTGTCCTGTGGCGTGGCTGGTCGGTTCAATCTACAACCTAGCAGTTGGCAGCCCATCTTGCAACGCACAATACCACCAGGACTCCCTAGTGATTGAAAAAGAGAGTGGCCGGTTCCCAGGTAACTAGAAACAGACTGTCTTGGCAAGTACAGTCTGCCGGGCTTCTCCAGAGTAGAGCAAGAGCAGGGAATTGGAGAATCCCCCACACAAAGAAATCACACACATATGCACCTCCAAGGGCGGAGATTGGTGACTAGGCTTGAGAAAGCATCGTGTATTGTCCTGATTGGCAAGTTTGGATGAAGGGGGATGATGTGGCATTTGAGGTGCAGGGAGATTAGGGGGAAGGTGCCAGGGGTGGAGAGAATCTGTGAGCAAGAGACATGGGAACAAAGCATTTGTAATGGCTAGGTGCTATTTCACGGTCAGCTGGACCCTTTAGTCCGGCCTTTTGATAATAGGGAATAGGGCCAAAGGCCTCGTCTTCTGTAATTGCTTCCTGCTGGACACAGATGCCTCTGTGAGCGAAAAGGGGGTTGGAATCCAGCCATATGAAGAGTTGCTGAAGTTATACGACCTTTTTCCTATGCCTTAGCTTTCTATACAAGCAGCATGTGACCAGAAGGACAAGAATTATGACTAAAAGTAGCACAGTTAGGCTAGAACCTACACTATGCACAGTGCTTTGAACCCAGGCATGTGGGTCAAGCCCCTCTAAACCATCTACCAATAGTTTAATTACATAAGTGCTAGGGGAAGACTTTAACCCATCCTTAAATGTATTGAAATATTCCCTTTTTAGCTGAACTAGATCTAAAGAAAAATTTCCCTTAAATTCCTGAAAATTCTTTCTTTTTCATTAGGGGAGAGTGTGCTTGCAGCCCCCCACTACCACAAATGATGCAGTCGAGTTTCCCACATTTGGGGAAATCGCAGGGGTCAGCACACCCAGAGTGCAGTGGGTGAGCCTCGCCCTGGGAAAACCACCTTCTTGATCATGGTGTCTCCCCTGCCAGGTAAGTATTGCCTGCAAATTATTTCTAATTAAAGCCCAGTCATGTAAGGTTACATTATATGGATAAGGAGTTACACAGAAATCAGTAAGTAATATTCCAATCACATCTTAACATCAATTGATGTTGTAAGTGATTTGATCTCCTAGCCACTGAACAACTTATTTCTATTCAGCCAATTTTCCTTCTGATTTGTCGTGTATTTTGGCCTGCGTGGCTCAAAGTTGATTTACTTCTGCTTGCCACGTTTGTAGAAAATGCTCAGTTTGGATAGATTCCTGCTGTGCTGCTCCCACAACAGCAGCCGTGGTGGTGATCGTTGAGTCCAGTGATGGCTGCAATGATCGTCCCCACAAAGGACGAGGTCTCTTCAGCCTCTCCAACATGACCTGTAACACTAAGGATGGCTCTGGACTGCTTTCCACCTGCGGTTCATCTGCACCGGGACTTGTATTGGTTTGGATTCACCCATATTGCCCTGAAGGGCATCAGCCAGCATCTGATATCTAGCTTTGTCTCCTAGTTTATCTAAATTTTCCTGTTCCTCCCTATTATTGAAAACCTCAATGGTCGCACTGACGAAGTCTTATAGGGGAGCCTGGGGACCTTCCTCTCCCTCTTTAAGTTTTCTCCTTAAACAAGAGCTGACTGTGAGATGAAGTGTGAATGAAGTAAAGCAGTACCAAATGGTTTTGAAGGATCAACCCTGGTGAATTTAAAGAAGCCACCCAAGAGGTGATCTACAAACTGGGCAGGATTTTCTTTTGGGTCCTGAAGCATTTCTTTAATCTTGTCATAACTGACTGATTATTATAAGCATCTTTTCAAGCCCTCGGTGAGGCGCAAAACCATGTCATCTCAGAGAGTGTGGCCCCCGTGACTGAGGTGATCGTTCCAGCTAGGGTCTCGTCAGGGACTGCATCAGAGTCCGCTGATTTGTCCCAGCTCTGGGCATGGATTCCATCATCTCTATGTTGAGCTGCGACCCAGACTCTCTCCTTGTCTTCAGGGGATAAAGTAGTTTTAAGAATAATATCAATAGCATGCCAGGTAAGGTCATAAGACTGAATGAGATATTTGAACTCTTTAATATAAATGTCCGGGCCACAGGCAAAAGGTTCTAGGCACTTTTCCAGAGCAGATAAGCCAGAAAGAGGAAAAGGAATATGTACCTTTAACTAATCCCTCAACCGCTGCCACCTCATGGAGAGGCAGGGTCTGAAGGTGGAATTATTGGGTAACTACAAGAGGCTTTTGAGCTGGGAAAGACTGCATGCAACCAGGATGGGGCAGAGACCATGGCAGTAGAAGGGAGGGGTCAGATGGCAACAGTGGGAGGGAAGATGGTGATGATGAAGAAGGAGGAGGTCCCGATGGGGGAGTAGATGGTGGATCAGAGATTGGCAAATTAGAGGAGGGGGGAGACAATGGAGGAGAAGGCAGGTCAGAGGAGGCAGAAGGTGCGGAAGAGCTTAGGGATGAAACTGGAAGGAGAGAAAGCTGGAGCAGATAGAGAAGGGAGGTAGGTGGCAGACATGGCTTTCGGTGGAGGTGCGTGGGTTAGAAGGATCAACGGGGAGTCATTGTGTAGGAGAAACGGCTTTTTCTGAACCAGCAGGAATTGAGAAATGGTGCAGGTTTGACATAGAGGGGTGTGAGAGCAAAGGGGGAACTTCTATAAACTTGCCTGTAGGGAACTTCTATAAACTTGCCATTACGCTGACAAAAAAAATTATCAAGGTCCCATAGGATTTTAAAACCAAGGGTGCCATCTGGTGGTCATTTTGAGTCATTGTCTAATTTGTACTGAGGCCAGACTGTTACAAAGAAGTAGATGTTTTTGGCTTAATGACTGGGTTAAGTCCCAGAGATTTTAGATTATCAATTAGGAATCCACGAGGCAAATTTGGGGGCTGCCTAGACTGGATACTTCCCATGGTGGGGGGTGAGTGAAATTTGAGCTCCCCAAAAGTTTAACAAACTCAGGGAGCATCCTCAAAAAAGTTCATTAGACCTCAGACCCCATAAACAGGAGTAGAGAGAGTGGCAAACTAGCAAGGCATTCTCCCTGATCATGACCCAAGTCCCAAAGGCATAGAATTTCTCCAACCTGGTACCAGGATTTTTGAGAGGGACCTTTAAAGGCTATGGAGAGGGGCGGTGAACCTAAGAGGAAACCCAAATATGCACTCACCCAGAATCAGGCAGTGTGTGGGCACAGGGTCTCTAACAGCAATCAGAGGAGATCCCTACAAGAGACCCACTCTGGCAGGCTAAGTGCAGGCTGCCAGGTTTCTCCAGAGTGGAGCAAGAGCGGAGAAGCCCAGATACAAATAAATCACACGCATATATACCTTGGGAGCAGAGATTGATGACTAGGATTGGGAAAGCATCATGTTTGAATAAAGGGGGTGACTGGTACTTGAGGCTCAGGGAGATTTTGGGTGCTTGGGAAGGTGTGGGAGATGGAGAGAATCCATGAGTAAGACCTGGGATGAAAACATTTGTAATGGCTAGGTACTGTTTCATGCCCAACTGGACCCATTCCTTAGGGAGGGTTCAAGAAATGGAGGAAAGACATCTATTGGATGCAAATGCTTAGAGATGTTCAGGTGGGCTACGAAGATTTGCCCTCATAACCACAGGATGCTCACAATGTGTACTTTCCAGACAGGTTAATAAAAGGTCTAGGTTGAAGTAAGATATTTCTGGGGCTCAGAGCCGGTAATAAGAATTAGCACCAAGGGAAATTTGCTTGCCCAAGCAAAACCTTGTTTGCCAGGAAACTGAGATAATGATTTGGCTGGCCAAGTTTTCTTCTTGAGGCTTGGATTCTGGTTTCTTCTTGTGATTTTATTACTATATTCTTATCATAAAAGGAATATTTCTTTTTTAAAAATCATTTTATTGGGGACTCGTACAACTCTTATCACAATCCATCCATCAATTGAATCGGGCATGTTTGTACATACATTGCCCTCATCCTTTTCTGGATATTTACTGTCTCTTGAGCCCTTGGTGTCAGCGCTTTCTGTCCCCCTTCACCACCACCCCCCAGTAACCCCCTGGCAGACTGTATATTGCTATTATTTTCATCTCTCACACCAACCGTTGTCTCCCTTCCCTCTTGTTCTCTGTTGTTCTTCCCTGTAGAGGGGTGTATGGTTATGTCTCAGTCACTGTGATCAGTTCTCCCTTTCTTCCTTCCTTTCCCCCTTTCCCCCCTACCCTTATGGGATCGCTATTCCCACTCCTGTTCCTGGATTCTGTGTGTCGTAAGCCCATCCCTTTCTAAATCTGTGTACACATTCTGGTCTAGTCTGAACTGGGAAGCAGCACTGGGGTCATGGTAGTGGGGGCTGAGGAAGCCTTAAGGAACCAGAGGAATATAGTGTGCTTCATCAATGCCTTTACTGCACCCTGGTGACTCATCCCTTCCCTGTGGCCTCTCTGTGGGGAGATTGTTCCATTGTCTACAGGTGGGCTTTGGATCTCTGTTCCAGCCCTCATCATTCTCAACAAAGTTTTTGTTTGTTATGTGTCTGCTGATACCTTTTACCCGATCTCTGTGACTCCTCATGATCACACCAGTGGTGTGCTTCTTCCACGTGGACTTGTTGCTTCACTGCTCAGTGGCGGCTTGTGTAATTTCAACCCTTTAAGACCCCAAATGCTATATCTTTTAATAGCCTGGCACCATCCACCTTCTTCACCACATTTACTTATGCACCCGTTGTGTCTTCAGCAATTGTGTCAGGAGGGTGAACATCTCAGACTACTGATTGGTTAGAACAAAGGAATATTTCTTAAGAATATTTTATACCAACACACCTATTTCAAAACCCTATACCTGGAAGTGTGTTCCTTCCACATCATGGCTTTCCCTTGGTTATTTATTGTTACTTGGCCAAAGAAGAAGCCCAAGTACAGGTATTTGTGAAAAGTCTGTTCTAATCTTGCTGGAAGCAGCCTAAGCCTTTCAGTCAAGCATTTTGCTTTTGATCAGAGGTTTGGGGAAATACCTCTCTTACCCACTGCTGGTGGGAGTGAAAGCTGTACTGGGCCTCGGTGAGCTGCTGGCCCCATGCATTTTTGCTTGCCTTTGTAGTTTGGCTCAGTAGTTTTATTAGGATTTATGACAGATTAGCCTGTCTTAATTGTTTCCTTTTAGAAACTGGATATTTAGGCAACTTATTAAAATGATTTAAGAAAGGGGGGATTAAAATAGATTCATGGGAGGAGGGGAAAGGCTCCGCATTTGAAGCATGGCGGACGATGTGGACCAGCAACAAACTACCAACACAGTCGAGGAGCCTCTGGATCTCATTAGGCTCAGCCTGGATGAACGCATTTATGTGAAAATGCGAAATGACCGAGAGCTTCGAGGGAGATTGCATGCTTATGATCAGCATTTAAATATGATACTGGGAGATGTGGAAGAAACTGTGACTACTATAGAAATTGATGAAGAGACGTACGAAGAGATATATAAATCAACGAAACGGAATATTCCAATGCTCTTTGTGCGGGGCGACGGTGTTGTGCTAGTTGCCCCTCCGCTCAGACTTGGCTGAAACCCAGCATCTGTTCAGAGGGGAAAAGAGGAGCCTCCTGAATGGAGGCTGTATTCCGAAGAGAAACCTACATAAGCTTTGATGCTCAGAAGTAACCAAGGATTCGTCCTTTCCTGAAATAAGTCAGTCTGCCGCCCCAAACCAAATGACAGTTTAATTTTTTTCCCACCTTTCCAATAAATGTAATCACAAAAATGCAGGGGTTTTTCAGCAAATAATGTTGGGATATTTTTTCTTTAATAAATGTTTCTTTTCCTAAAAAAAAATAGATTCACGGTAGAATAAGTGAAGAGTGAGTTATGAATTCTATGGTTTTAGTATGGCTTGTTTCAGTTTCCTTAGCAGTAAGAATTGAAACACATTGATAGCTTGTGATTTTAGGTCAGAGAACAGGAATGTTGTTAAACAGTAACTAGACTGAAATTTGTCCCTTTGAGCCCCAGGGGAAAAGCAAGGTCAATTGTTCCATTGTGCAACCTGACATGCAATGACTTCCATCCTCTGAAGCAGAACACTGTGCAAGGAAGACAATATCATGTCAGCTAACCATGTTTTAGGGGACAAAAGAGAGTCCATTGTGGATATAATTTCAAACAAACATTTTTTATTGAGTCTTAAAAGAGACAAAGGCAACACAAAGCCACAGACACACCATCCCAATGAGGGAGACCACCACCAGCACAGGGTTGAAACGGCATCCTGGGATCCAGTGGTTCACCATAGAGACTTGAGATAAATACGTATGGGAGTGGGGTGGGGAGGGGGAGTGCTGATGAAATGGTCACAGAAGCATGATTGGGACCATGATGGGACATATATTGCTAGATAGACAGGCTTAGGAGATTGGTTCAGGGCCATCCAACCAAAGCAATCAGGGCCAAACTGATAGGGCACATGATTATGTGACCCCCCCCCTGTGCTGGCCCCAGTACAGTGGCCTCCATCAAGGACAGACCTAGACAAGCCTGTAAGAGAGAGACTGCCCCTCTCTGGGCTGACCTGAGAAGGGTGGAGAAGTCCACCCTCCAAGCACTCTCCCTGCAGGCAAGATTATCTATCACCATCCTTGGGTAGTCTTCAGAAAGCACCCAGTGGGGGTCCAATTTATGTGGAGACACTGCAAATGGATTCTGGGCTGCCACTGGCACCCAGGCCCTTTTGCAAACCAGTGAGCTCAGCATTTAAACTTTAACACAACCAATACCCTTTAAGTATTTGGGTTCCTTTCCCAAACCTCTCCCCTTTTTGAAATGTATAAAATGGCACATCAGAAGACTCGCAGTTATATGAGGAAGCAATCTCAAACTCGAAGGAATGAAAATGTTTCCTTACATCTTGGCATTGCATTTGGAGTGTCTGGGTGTTGGCATCCGGGATAACTGGGGGTCCCTCATCATGATTGGGAATGGGGGACTCTGCTGCCGGAGCCTCCAGGGGAGGAAAACTTCAGGTTCCAGACTGCAGGGCTCTCTCTCCCTGGCTCTTCCTTCCCTCCTCTCTAACATTCCCAACAACATTCTTCTCAGTGCACATGCAAATGGGGCTTTCTCAGGTGGATTCTTTCATCATTGCAACGCCAGTGGGACATGAAGTTCCTCCCACACCACCCCCGCAGGGTGTGGGTGCCACGGTAAAGGGCTTGGTTCCGGAACCCCACCGTGGGCCTTCTTCCTGTTCCCAAGCTGAGCCTGGTGCACAGCATCTAAATGTCGTCCTCAGAGGTCTGCACTTCAGAGGCTAGTTCTGAAGATGAGCGTTTGCCACCTGATCTTAGCATAATTCAATGATTGTTGCAGACAACCCCCCCCCCCACAGTAAATGCGAAAGAGGGTGGTTGGCAAAAAGAGGGCTGACACTTACATTTGTAAGAAAGGAGGGAAAAAATCACCAAATCTATTCGAAAATAGTTCATTTGTGTTGTGCTGAAATTTTGAAGGCTTTCAGATTTCTCCTTTCCAGCCCCCGCCCTTTACTACCTCTGTAGTAATATAGTAGTATATCTTTCCTCGCCAATATTAGTTATTCGAGTGCCACTGGTTTTGTATTTCACACCCCCACCCCCTCACCCTGCCTTCTTGGAGACAATAGTACATATACAATTTGTTGGATTTTTGTTTATGTATTTATTTCATTCCAGTTTGATTTATTTTAATTGTTGATACTTAAATTGTCAAACAGTAGACAATACTTGTTTTATTTATTATGTGTTTCAGGTTAATAAAATTATTATAAGTGGATATAAATATAGATTTATTGCTTCCTGCCCCTCTCCCCAAATCCCCCCTTTTCTTTGTTCAGAGAAAACAATTAGCGGAAGCAATCATTTACCTCCTTGTGTTAGACAGAGTTCTCTAGAGAAACAAAACCAGGACACTTATGATTTTATATATGTAGATAGATAGATACAACTTAAGAAATAAACAACTAATTAGTGCACAGAGCAGTACAAATGGCTCAGTTCAACTCACTTCCATGGGACAGTTAATACACTGGCGGTCCTTCAACTCACGAGGGCTGCTGGGTGCAAATCAGGGAAGCAGACAGCTGAGTCCTCTGTGGAGCAATAGAGGCGGTCTGGCCACAGGCAGCAAACAGCAGGGCAGTCACCAACAGTCAGCCAGATGGCAGGGTCTGACAGGCCCCAGCTCAAGTGATGTACACTGCAGCAGTGTGGTGAAGCAGTCCTTGAAGGAACCTCAAACTATAGAAACACAGTCCATGGGTTGGGTGTCCCAGAGAACTAGCTAAGGTACCGCACACTGGTCCAATCATCAGAGAGCAAGAGACAGAACAAGGCTCATGGAGCCATTTGTCTCTTTGCCCTTCAATTAAACTGCAACTTATTAACCCCACATGTGTTTATTGGCCAGCTTGGCACAATAAACCTACCTATCACACTCCTTTACATTATTGATCTCACAAATTAAACTGCCTTTCTCCTTGCTAAAAGCCTGAGTTGGAGTGTTTTCACAGATAGAGACTCAGTATTTGCAGTAAAAGGAATCTAAATGGAGAAAAGAAACAGAAAACACAGGAAGGAGGTGGGAGAAGTGATATTCCATTGAGGGTGTTACAATCAATGGAATGAAACAAAATATGTGAATTGTTGAATGCAAACTGATGAGCTGTTCTGTGAACCTTCACCTAATTCACAATACAGGTGTTTTGTTTTTAAATGGCAAAACCACTTTGGAGACTTTAACAGTTGCTTACAAAGTTAAACATGGCAACCGTAAAACCCAAACCAAACTCACTGTCAATGAGTCAATACTGACTCATAGTGACTCATAGTGACCCCTCATGGCTTTCCAAGAGTGTAACTGTTTACAGGAGGGGAAAGCCCAGTCTTTCTCCCTTGGAGCTGTTGGTGGTTTCAAACTGCCGACCATGTGGATCACAACCCAACACATAGCCACTACACCACCAGCAGTTTCCTCCAAAGTATTTACCCAACACAAATGAAAGCAAACGTCGACTTGGGTAAGAACTTGGTTTGCTCATGGAATTCTTGAGCAATCAGGCCACACATGAATAAATGAGCATGTGCTACAAGGCCACTCCTTGGAAACAAACCTCTGGAAGGGAGGGGCATAATGGAACCAATCAGACATATTTATTATTCATGCAAATGTATTGCTGCCTCAATTATGAATAGGCAATGAAGTCCCAAGAAGAACCTGTCCCAACTGTCAGCAGTGCTGAACAGGAGACATCCACCTCGGATAAGGACTGTTATGGATGAAATGGTGTCCCCTAAAGATATATGTATTGTAAATCCTAACCCTGTGGAAATGGAGCCTATTGTCATCCTAGGAAATAGGTTGTAATCCTATTTGGAAATGGCTTCCAAAACTGTAACTCTTTACAAAAGTGAAAAGTCTGGTCTTACTCCCAAGGAGCAGCTAGTGGTTTCAAACTGCTAACCCTGAGGTTAGCAGTCCAACAGGTAACCCACTATGCCAGTGGTTCTCAACCTTCCTAATGCTGCGACCCTTTAATACGGTCCTCATGTTGTGGTGACCCCCAACCACAAAATTATTTTCGTTGCTACTTCTTAACTATAATTTTGCTACTGTTATGAATCGGGAGACCCCTGTGAAAGGGTCATTGAATTCCCAAGGGGGTCGCGACCCACAGGCTGAGAACCGCTGCACTATGCCATCATGACTCCTGAGATATAAATGAGAAGTTAAAGGAAATAGATAGTGACAGAGAGTTGCCGAGTCACATGCAGATCTCCCAGGAGCTGACGCTAAATAGATGAGGACTTTACTCAGAGAGACCGCCTTTCCACAGAGCCCGCACTCTGAATTCATCCTTACGCTTTGAGAAAGTTTGGTCAAGCATTTGTGGATTTCTGTAATGGCAGCTCTAGGCAACTAGACATGGACCAAGGGTCAGAGCATTGGCAAGAGCCTATGCTTCACTGGGTCTCCCTGGGAGGCTGCCTGGAGACAGTGGAGTTGAATTGAATCTTGCTAAGGTCCAGAACTGAGTGGGAAGAGGACCTTGGATTCTTCACTTCCCAGCATTTCCAGGTGTGACCAAGCAGCTCTGGACCTCCTTGTCATGGGGATGTGCCCCCTGGGTCCCAGAAATCGCCCTCAGCCCTTCTACAGATGGCGCCTGACTTTGCCCACCCCAAACACCCGATCCTGTGCAGAGTCGACCTACTCTCAGATTTTTCTCTTCAACCTGCCCCCAGGGGCAGAAATCTCCAAGAGAGACCCGCAGAGTGGTCAAGTGTGCACAACTTCCCCACCCTCCCTCTCTCCTCGGGAAATGTTGGAATGGGTGGTAGACCAGATTCTGCCTTGCCCAGGAGACTCCATTTGGCTCAGAATGGTTGCCTGCGTGGCTGACAGACACAGGGTGGGCAATGTTTACGAGCTTCTGGAAAGGTACCCGAGTGGTACAAACTGGTTTGCATGTGACTGCTACTCTCAGAGTGGGTGGCACAATGACTACGACAGGCAGGAAAGCATCTGGGCCGTTCTACTCAGTCTCAGGGGTCACCAGAAGTTGGAATGGAATCTAGCAAGAGCACGGTAGCTGGAATGCTGCCTGGAATGTCCTTCCCTTTTTATTGAAGTCATGTCCCCACTAAGACCCAGTTTTGTGAAGCTCCCTCATGTCACACGGGCCCATGTTGTGCAACTTTCTTTTCTTTTCTGGTACTTAAAAGCATCAAACCTGTGGCAGGTAAGACGTGCCTGAGAACCCAACTCAAAATTGGTCACAGTACCGTACCTCACATCATGTACAAAAACAAACTCCAGATGGGTTACAGACCTCAATATAAACCCTAGCACTACAATAATCACAATTGAAAAAATAGAGCCAAACACAAGAGCCCTAAGACAACACATAAACACACTGCCAAAGATCATGAAAAGCACCCATCCTCCAGAAGACAAAACAGAGCGCTGGGGTTTTCTCAAATGTAACGTTTATGTGCATCAGAAGGGTTCATCAGAAGAGTAAAGAGAACCCACAGATTGGAAAAAGATCTAAATGGCAATGATAAATCAGATAAAGGGCTATTCTTTTAACTCTATTAAAAACTGCAACAACTTAATAAGAGGAACGCAAATAATCAAAAGTGGGCACAAGACATGAATAGACAATTTACTGAAGATGACATCGGGGTGACCATACGGGGGGGGGGGGGGAAATGCTCTCAATCATTAGCTATAATAAAAATGCAAATTAAAATAACGATGAGGTACAACCTCACACTGAAACTTTTAGCAACATTAAAAAAAAAAACCACAAAGTAACATGCTGGAGAGGACGTGGAGAGATTGGAATGCCCATACTTGCTGGTGGGATTTCAAAATTTTACAGCCACTATGAGAAACAGTATGGCATTTCCTTAAACAAATAGAGATATGCTATGACCCCTTAACCTCTCTACTCAGTATGCATGACAAAGAAATAAAGAACAAAACATGAACTGATAGATACACACCCATGTTTATCGCAGCAGTTTCTAGAATAGCACAAAACACCATCAGTAGAAGAATGAATGAACGAACGAACTCTGGTAGCCCCGTCAGTGCTGGCACCGGGCCCATTTGCATTATCAGCACCAACCAGAAAGCCTGTGTGCGATTCATCGTGTCTACAAACTTCATAGCTGTCCCAAAGACATAAATCCCCTGGAATTTCCTTTGTCTCTGTGCCCTTGCTGCTCTTTCCTCGTGCCCTGTGGGCTCTCTGACACGCAGGGTTGGCTCTCCCCAGGCCACCCAGCAGCTGGAGACCCCTTAACCCATTCCTTGCCAAACCCAGCTGTAATTTGTTAGTGGATCTGTAGTGAAACCTATTTCTCTCGTCTTTCCTGTAACTGCTGTTTGTGTGGCCTCTATCTTTTGATTCCGTTAATTCTCTGGCTTTAGAGAAGGGCCAACTCTAATCTGTCTGTGGGTATCCTAAATTCCTTTCACCTCATCTCCTTTGATCTCCTGTTCCCTACAGACCTCACCTCTGGCAACAAATCCATTCATTCAAAGCCTCTGCTCTGTTTCGAATCTCTTTCAGACCTTACAAAAGGAGCCTGGGGAGCCAGGATTCTGAATGGAGGGAGGCCTTCACATTTGTGGGTTGGAGAGAGTCCCAGTCACATCCTCCTAATTACAAATCATCCCCACAATATCCTCGCATAACAGTGTTACCTTAATGTCACTTCTTACAAGCACAGGGCTGGTTGCTATGTGGCTGGCAGCCTTATCTATAGAAGCAGACTTGTTGCTATTGTTCTCCCTGCTCAGGGGACAGCCACCTCCCTTCTACCTGCCCCCAGCACTGGTGTTAGGTTACTCCCCCAATGAGCTCAGGGACAGGTAGGTTAGGACACTGCCCACCTTGTTATGCATGTGATTGTGTACAGCTAGGGGGTCTTGCATGGCCTCAGACGATATACTTGTAAGTTGGTGAAATGATACATTGGTTCTCTCTCTCTCTCTCTCCCCCTCCCCCCATGGAGGAGGTGAGCACACTGTATTCTCTGTCTGTGTCTTTTACATCTTCTTCATTGCACAGTCGTTGGGAGGCTGGTTTACGCTCACCTACGATCACTGTCCTGATGTGACAGAGTATGCAAATACGTGCACTTTGTTCTTTGTATGTGCCCCACTCCACAAGTAAAGGGGGAATCAGTTCCTCTTTTCTTTAAGAGAGAAGGGGGAGTCTTGAGAACCCTGCAGTTTCCATACTCAGCAGACCTAAACACTGGCTTGATTGCCTATCAAAGGAGCGAAAGTGCACCTGACACTGATTTCACTGCTTTGTGGCACACTGAGACACACTCGCACCAGCCACTGCACTGCCACCTGCTGGACTGCGGAATGACCGGCCTCCTTCCCCGCCCATCTCGGAAAGTCCCACTAGTGATTGATTTTAAAATGTACTCTTATGTTCTCAAGATCAGAACATTGGCCAGCATGTTATAATTAATGCTATACCCTGTAATGCTCACTAATTCTAAAAAATAACAACATTCATTTTGCTTTCTGCTTCTGTCCACGCTTGCTTAAGTCCTAGACAAATGATAAAGGAGTTTGGGCTCTAAAGATGGACTGAAATGTCCACTCAAGACTGCAGTCGAAGAAGTGCTTTTAGATTCTAGCAGTCCCGTTAAAACTGAATAAAGACCGAATAAGGGCTGGAAGGTGAAAGACTTAGAGTGGAGGACATGAGTGGGCAGTGCAATAACAACCCTTGGCCTGCTGTCCAAAGAGAGAGGACACAGGCCTGGGCCGGGGCCTTTAAGTCTTCTAAGGAGATTTCCTGGAAGCCCCCCAGTGGACTTACAGCTCATGAGTCAGCGTTTTATCCCATGACAAAGAACAGCTGGAGAGACTGGGAAGTACTCTTGTTAAGTTCATTATCACCAGCAGGCAGAACTAAGCAGTGACTCTTAAACTTGAGCAGGCATCCTGATCCCCTGGAGGGTGGATGAAAATCCAGAGTGCTGCCTCCCCCCAGAAGAATTTGTTTCAACGGACGATATTGATTCTGCAGCTCCGGGAGAGGGACATATCTGATCAGAGTACACGGGAGCAGATGAAGGGGGAGGAGGAGAGAGCGGAGCACATCCTGGCCCACCAGGCCGTGAGGATGATGACTCCAATTAAAGCAGCCAGTCGACAGAGAGGACCGCATGGCCGGCCCCACTATGAGGACGCCACTCACTGACCCATAGCCCTACAGGGGACAACACTGGAGACACAGTGTGGGAATTGCACCTGCTCTGATCCCGCCACACTGAGGCAAAACACTAAGGGGATGCAACAGAACAGCAAGGGAATGGAGTGGCAAGGTCCCCAGGGAATGCTGAAGGTGGACTTTGGGGCCAGGGCATGGTGCCCCAACAGACTGGACTGGAAAACACTCCTAAAGGCCAACAAACAATCCTTGAACTAACTACAAGCTTTTCTTTCTTGTTGTGTTTTGTTTTGGGGTTTTTTGTCATTGGTTTGTTGTTGTTTTGTTGTATATTGTTGCTTGGATTTGCTCTGTCTTGTTTTTGTGCATGTTATTATCTCCGCAGGTCTGTCTAAATAAGATAGGCTGGATGAACAATCTGGAGGAGCAAACAACAGGACCTGCAGTTCTGGGGGGACATGGGAGAGGTGGAGGTTGGGGAAAGGTAGTGGTGTTAACAAACCCAGGGCCAAGGGAACAACAAGTTATCCAAATCGGTGGTGAGGAGGGTGTGAGAGGCCTAGTAGGGCATGATCAAGGGTAATGTAAGCAAGAGGAATTGCTGAAACCCTGGTGGGGACTAAGCATGATAGTGGAACAGGAGGAAAGTCAAAGGAAATAGAGGAAAGAGCTGGGAGGCAAAGGGCATTTATAGAGGTCTAGATAAAGACATGTATATATGCAAATATATTGATATATGAGGATGGGGAAATAGATCTATGTGCATATATTTATAGGTTTAGTAAAAAGGTAGCAGAAGGACATTGGGCCTCCACTCAAGTACTCCCTCAATGCAAGAATACTTTCTTCTATTAATTTGGCATTCTATGATGCTCACCTTCCCGACATAACCGCTGAAGACAAAGTGGGTGAATAAGCAAATGTGGGGAAGAAAGCTGATGGTGCCCGGCTATCAAAAGATATAGTGTCTGGGGTCTTAAAGGCTTGAAATTGAACAAATGCTCATCTAACTCAGAAGCAACAAAGTCCACATGGAAGAAGCACACCAGCCAGTGTGATCACGAGGTGTCAAAGGGATCAGGTATCAGGCATCAAAGAACAAAAAATTTTACCATAGTGAATGAGGCGGGGAGTGTGGAGTAGAGACCCAAAGCCCATTTGTAGGGCACTGGAGATCCCCTTACAGAAGGGTCTCGGGGAGGAGATGAGCCAGTCAGGGTGCCATGTAGCAACGATGAAAAATACAACTTTCCTCTAGTTCCTAAATGCTTCCTCCCCCCAGCCCCCACTATCATGATCCCAATTCTACCTTGAAAGTCTGGCTAGACTAGAGGATGTACACTGGTACAGATAGGAACTGGAAACATAGGGAATCCAGGGCGGATTTCCCTTTAGGACAAGTGGTGTGAGTGGCAATACTGGGAGGGTAGAGGAAGAGTGGGTTGGAAAGGGGGAACCAATTACAAGGATCTCCTCCCTAGGGGGCGGACAACAGAAAAGTGGATGAAGGGAGATATCGGACGGGGCAAAATATGACAAAATAATAATTTATAAATTATAAAGGGTTCAAGAGGGAGGTGGAGCAGGAAGGGAGGGGAAAAATGAGGACCTGATGCCAGGGGCTTAAGTGGAGAGCAAATGTTTTGAGAATAATGAGGGCAATGAATGTACAAATGTGCTTTACACAATTGATGTATATATGGATTGTGATAAGAGTTGTATGAGCCCCTAATAAAATGATTTTTAAAAATCCAAAGTACTGATCTTACCCCCACTCCTGACTCCCACCAAATTTCTGATTCGGTGGGTCAGGGATGCTGTAGGGTTCTGCAAGGTCCAATACGACTACATTCCTGCTTGCTGCTCACTGATTTACACTTGCTAAGGAGCCTGGGTAAGTACTGGACCCCCAGCCGCAAGGCTATTGCTGCAAGCCGACCAGCCGCTCTTGCTCTACGAGAGAAAGATGAGGCTGTCTACACTCACAAAAATCTATTATACCAACTCAGTGGCAGTGGGTACAGTATTGGTTTAAATCACTTTAACATAACACAACACTTGTTAGAGGTCTTCAAAGTCCAAGGCTCTGACACCATGCTACATTTGTTCAGCTATAATTGTCCCTACCTCTTTCTGAGACTCGAGTTTGCCGCCTCCCAGGGCTGTGCCTCAGTAAGCCACCCCTTAAAACTCCTATCTTACTATTGAGAAGTTGCCAGTTTCCTTGTTCAATCTCTCGGCATCTTAGGGAAAATTCCAAGATAGTGCGCCAAGCCCTGAAAATTGACAAGCCAGTCAGGAGACCAAAGTTTTGACTGATAAGAGAGCAATAAATCCAAAGTGACTTTCATGTGGGGAGGTTTGATCTATTCACAAAGGGAGAATCCTGAGGGGCCTGGAGGCTTAGAGATTTAGTGTGGGCAGATCTGGCTTGTATACATCTGTGAGGTAGCTCATTTAGGGACAGGGGGTTGTCCCTCCCCTGCCTGCAAAGGCCCCCCTAGAGGAGACTGGAAAGAAATCAGGCAACCATTAGATACCTATGAAGACCCCAAATAGAGTATGCTCATATTCAAGCCCTCGAGCCAGGTGGGAGGTATACCTGGGTGGGTCAAACTAAACCCAGGCTCATGACATCACCCAGGTGGGCCTAACTCAGCCAATGGGGTCAACCCATACCATCAACCACGCCTTCCCCCAGCCAGAGGGTGCACTAGATTAAGGGCAAGGAGCAACGCTCTGAGACGCTCCGTGGCCCTGCTCCTGGTCAGAGGCCAGTAGAGGGGGAGGATGGCCCTCCCCCAAACAGATGCACATGTCACCCTGGGGCCTGCTCCGGGCCCACAGCCTTTGGGCCCACATTCTCTCAGCCTCTATGGTTCTTGCAGGGCTTCTGTCCTCCTGGGATCCCACCCCCAGTTAACCGGCTGCTGTGTAAATGCTGGGGCAGCCTGAGGACAGCAAGTGTCCAACATGGCTGTGGAAAGAGGCAGGGGGGCAGTAGTAGCCATGGATGGCCACTGCGAGTGAATGGACAGGCCACCAACCCCCAGTTCGCTGGGAAAGCAGGGGTAAGAGAAAGGGAGAGTGGCCAGTAGGGGTGGAGCCGTGACTGATGTAGGCTCTACAAACAGGGTAAGAGGGCAGAGAAGGAGGAAGGATCCCAGCTGCCACTGCCACTGCTGCCACCGCTTGCCTGCCGCTTGGTAAACTGGAACCCTGACTGGGCTGGGATTGTCTGAGCCCCTCCCTCTTGCTTAGGCACCTAGGCCAGCAAAGGAAGCCAAGTGGAGACAAGCAACCAAGGAAGCTGCCTGTCCATTCCCTTCACTTTCCGGCCCACATCCCCCTTGCTGGGGAGCAGCACCCAGTTAGTACCTGCGGCCAAGGTCAATGAAAAGGCACGCTGACAAGACCAGGTAGTGAATTCTTTGCTGCAGAAATGAAAGCAAGAATCTAACGGGTTTACAATAATAATATAATATATAGCAATAAGGGCTCCTGGGGGGTACAGTGGGGAGGGAGGGGATGAAGATGAGGTCAAGAAGAAGGATGGTGACAGCGATTGTACAATTACGCTCGAACTGATTGAACTCTGGATTGTTAGGCTAGCTACAAGCGCTGCCAATATAATGATTAATTAATAAAGAAGAAGAAGAAACGAATGGGGGCCTTCGCTGTCAGGCAGCGCCTACAAAAACCTGCAGCTCCGAGAAGCTGACCGAGGTGAGACTGAGAGCTAGAGAGAAAGGGATGTGAGCCGTGGGAAAGGAGGGAGCGAGGACTGGATAAACCCTGCAGGCCCGCAGGTCCATTGAGCAATCTGAGAACTTCATGGTTGCTACGGAGGGCAGTGAAAAATAGCACAATGTGTGGAAGAAGCTGAAGTCAGAGCAACAACTGACTGCCCTTTGGGAACTCCTACCCCTTCCCTCCTGGGGCAGTGGCCTGGCCTCTGGTGTACCCTGCTAGAGACTGGGAATGGGAGCTGAAGTCACCTGCAAGAGGACCACAAAGATGTAGAAGCCACAATACACTGGTCAAAAGTAGGTCACAATATTAGCTCTGGTTAACACAGAGGTACGTATGCACCGCTGTCTTTACCAGCCTAGAAATATCTCAAGGCCATTCCCTTCGTGAGAATACATTCTAGGGGTGGATTTTCTGAGGGAAAATGCCAACCAACTTATAGCTATCCAGGCTGCCAAACCAGGAAGCAAGAAGATGTGCTAGTGGATTGATGGACTCCAAGTTCACCAATGGCTCCTGGGATCAGCAGGCAGGATGATAGGAGGCTGATGAACCGGATGGTGGATCCACATCTTGCAGGAGTGACCATCTTTCCCACGGAGTCTGCTGAAAGAGGAGCAGGCCACACCCCTAAGGAGTCTTTCTTCCAATTGTATCAAGACTGGGCCACCTCATCAAGAGGACTGCACCCCACAACCACTGCTGGCTGCTCACAAAGTTGATTATGTTATGCTTAATCCCATGGTGGAGTTCATTACCTTGCATTCAATCACATCACAGGGAATACTGCCACACTTCTGAGAACCCTGGCCAACCAAGTTAACACGAAACCTATCACCCAGTGACAAACTGGTAGGTAGATTATCAGGCAAAGCTTCCCAGATCGGATAGGCTACCTGTGGTTTTGAGGCCCATCAATTCAGCCCCACTGGGGTGTTGAGCACCCTAAGCCACGCTGAGGAGCCTGGGTGACTCTCCAACTATGATCTGAGCACCACAATAGGCTCCGGAAGCATAACGGCCCAGCTTGTTGCAAGAGCAAATCCGCATGCTTCAGGACTTGGCACTAGGAAATGAAACCATTTATTGGCAGTTGGCATGCATTATCCCGTGGAGTGGATTGGTTCCTTCGTCCCTCTAGCAGAGGAGGAACTGGCCTGCCAAGGGTGGGAACCCACTATCATGGAAGTGGGTCTCTTTTTCTGGCATACAGCAAAACTGGTGACTTTAATCATAACCTCTCAGGTGACCAAATTGGGGTAGCAATTTCAGCTGGTGAAAATGCCTGATTCAGTTGCTGCTCTCGCCACCCAAAGTGAGGCCACTAGGGTGACCCTAATTGGTAACAGCCTACTCTACTTTCTGCCCTTCAAGGTCACTGGGCTCCCAGAATTGCCACAGTTCACCACAAAAGCAGTGGGGGTTTGGATAGGTCTCCTCAAGCACGTAGGCATGCCTTGTGATGTGGAGCCTCTGGCCGGAACTGGTTGAGTAGCCAAGGGAACTGGTTGAGTAGCCAAGGGAGATATGGAGGGGGGGGGCATGTGTAAGTCTCTGTGGGGGAGGGCACAATTTCACCTTGCCCAGGGCCCAGACTATCAAAGAAGCCAGTGTCCTGGTGAAGCACCTCAGATTCCCCTTCACGGCCACCGTGGGGATGGTTATGGTGGATTTGGTACCCAAATGGAGTGTGCTGGGGAAACCCACTTGTGTTAGGCTTCGCTAGAGAAGCAAAACTAGTGACACATACAGGAGACATTTATACCAAGGAAAGTGGCTCACACAGTGTGTTGTTGTTTGGTGCCATCGAGTCTGTTCTGACCCATAGCGGCCCTGTGCACAACAGAAGGAAACACTGCCTGGTCCTGCGCCCTCCTCGCCATTCTTCCTCTGCCTGAGCCCATTGTTGCAGCCACTGGGCAAATCCATTTCATTGAGGGCCTTCCCTTTCACCGCCCCTCTACTTCACCAAGCATGATGTCCTTCTCCAGGGACGGGTCTCTCCTGGCAACATGTCCAAAGTGTGTGAGGTGGAGCCTTGTCATCCTTGCCTCTAAGGGGCACTCTGGCCACACTTTTTCCATCACAGTTTGGTTTGTCCTTTTAGCAGCCCACGGCCCTTTCCATATTCGTCTCCAGTATCATAATTCATATGCCTTAATTCTTCTTTGGTCTTCCTTATTCAATGTCCAACTTTCACATTCATATGAGGCAACCGAAAACACCATGGCCAAGCGTACCTTAGTCCTCAAAGTAGCGTCCTTGATTTTCAGTACTCTGAAGAGGTCGTGTGGGGATTTACCCAATGCCATGCATCTTTTGATCTCTTGACTGATGCTTCAATGAGCATTGATTGTGGACCCAGGCAAGACAAGATCCTTGACAGCACTGACCTTTACTCCATCTATCATGATGTTACCTATTGGTCTAGTTGTGAGGATTTGGGTCTTTACACTGAGTTGTAATCCACACTGAAGGCTGCAATCCTTGATCTCCATCAGTAAGTGCTTCAAATCCTCCTCCCTTTCAGCAAGCAAGGTTGTGTCATCTGCATATCAAAGGTTGCTAATAAGCCTTCTTCCCATCCTGATGCTGCATCGTCTTCCCATAGTCCACCTTATCTGATGATGTGCTCAGCACACAGATTGAATACATATGGTGGGAGGAAACAATCCTGATGCCCACCTTTCCTGATTTCAAAACATTCGGTATTCCCTTGTTCTATTTACACCACTGCCTCTTGATCCAGGTACAAGTGCAACATGAGCACAGTGAGGTGTTCTGGGATTCCCATTCTTCGCACATTTGTAAGACGAGGAAAATTACATTTGGATCAAGTCTATGAGCCTGAGGGGAAGGCTCTTCCTGAATGCGTGGCTGTGGGACCAATGGACCAGGCAGCAGGAAAACCACAGGCCGGTGGATGTCAGTCGTTGAAGCCTGTGACTGACCGTCAAACCACCCCAAGGTCAGCTGGCTCAAGATCCAGAGACTATGTGATAGATACAAGATTCGGGCTTACAAGAAGTGAATCTCTCCATAAGTCTACTCAAATATCAAGCTGGCCACACTCCTGCAGAAATATCTTCTGGGTAACTGCTTGGCTCATAGCAGGTCCCATTGTGGAGTTAATTACATTATGTTAGATCACATCATAGGGTGACCTCAATTGTCAGCCCACCTAGAGTCCTCAGCCAGCCAACTGGATGCAAAACCCAACTAATACACCACCTCTATCTATTTTGAGTTGAGAAACTCTCTGGGTTCCCCTCCCTTCTTCCAAGTCCTTCCTTCCCCCTCCCCCCCACCATGCCCCAAAAGTAGGCTTGACCCCTGTGTTTTATTGCCAGCAAGTGTTAAGGCCAAACTCCACTGATGATGGCAAATGGCAGAAACATACCTTACTCCTAAGAGTACCTGGTAGGCCTGAGGCAACGGGACTTGTGGTCCTGGCTGCCATACATGTAGAGTGCTACATCTTGGGGGTTCCCCTCTACTGCTGGAATTGTAAGAAGCTCTTATAGTTTAGTGGTTATGCCTTGGGTTGTGATCTGCATGGTTGGCAGTTTGAAACCACCAGCTGCTCCATTGGGGACACAGAGGCTCGGAGACACTTGCTGGCCCTGCTGATGCCCAACCTAAGTAAGTAACTTCTTATACATAAGCAAGTAACTGTACATAAGTAAGTAACTCCTTATATATACCATTGCAGGGGCAGTGACTTGTTTAATGTGGTTTTCTAGCTAAAGTCTCTAATTCCCAGTGAACAACCTTTCTCTGTGTAAGAAGATGGGAGGAGATATTGATAGGATGCACCTGTAAGTAATTGTGAATAGGATTCCCTGGAATTTGCCGATCATCCTGACGTGTATAAAATGAGCCCTCTGAGAAGCAGGAGGGAGGATCTCACTATCAGCAGGAGTCAGGAGTAGAGCACGTCCTCAGGAGATCCTGCACAGGGAGCCCCCTGGGGCCAGAAGACAGCAGTAACATCAGAGGAGTCAGAGCAGAGCCAGGAGCCAGAGCGTGGGATACAGTGGTGGACTTCCCAACCCACAGAGCAACGGGAGCTGAGTGCTTTTATGCAGGTGACTGGCGGGTGGGGTGGGGTGTCCCTGAGTACTTAATTGGGGAAGTGTAGCTGAGTGGCCTTGGACTGAGGCTTACTGGAGTGGGGTGCCTGTATGCGCTTCATTCAGGGAAATGGGTTTGCTGACCCACGGAGCTTGAGCAGAATACCTTCAGGTTGAGGATCATAGTGCAATGGTATGCCCCTTTGGGCATTTATGAGCAGATCTTAAACGACTTTGTAACCTGTCCTGATAAACAATGATCCTGAGCATTTCTCCGGGGTATGACAAGCTATGAACTTATGGTACTTAATAAACCTTTTAATCATATGTGTTGTCCGTGAGTTCTGTTTAGCCATTGCAATGGATATTAGAACCCAGAGAAGCAAACTAGAGAGGGAGCAGAGAACAATAATTGTTACAACACAATCATCAAGGAGCTGTCAGCATCCTTGGCCTGTCTCTCAACACCTTGGGGCAAATTTTGAGATCCTCGTCTGTGTCCAAGCAGAGGCGCTGTGATCATCTGCCTTCCTAGCAAACCCCTGCGCTGTGCTGGCCTTGCTGGTCCAGGCGCCATACTTCAAGGACTGTGGACATCATCTCTGCTTCTAAGGCGAAGGGTGAGAGTGGATGTTGGGAGCGACCGGCCATTTCTGTCACAGACGGAGAGGGGACCCAGACCCACTAAAGTCTTCCTCTGGTGTCTCACTCCAGCCTTTCACTCACATCCCTGTCACACACAAACATACACTCCCGTTCTGCAAAAGCTTCTCTCCGCTGCAACACGAAGTTAGAAACGGAGTTCACGATTCAGATTGTGAAAACTCTTGGCCACGGGGCTTTGCTCACATTACCAGTTACACTGGTTTGTAGGCAGTCATCTTCCACCTGGTTCCATGGAGAAGTCTGGCAAAGGGAGGACCTCTAAGCCACAGGTTGTCCTCAGTCCTGAAAATGGGGTGACTATTAGGCTTACCACTGAATGAAATGAATGTAAGGTTACATTGTGTGTAATTAAACTTGTTATTTTTGACTTTATCGTTCGTTTTTAAATTTTTGGAACCCTAGAAAAATATTCTGAGTCTCATAAATTAAAGTCTTTCAAATATTCCTAAGCCCTGGTCTTCATACCAAAAAGCGCTTGTGGCAGGAGGGGTGTGGCTCCTACCAGGGGAAGTCTGAGGGCCAGGGCTCCAGCTATAAATCACTGGGGAACTGTTTCCTGGGAGGTAGCAGGTTGACTGTTCAACTCTGAGGCCAGAGCGGGAGCCAAGGCAGAGGCTGCATGGAAGCTGGACTGAGCTGTCACAGACAGTCTTTCCTGTGTGCAGCAGCAAGCACCATAGGCCAAGGTGGGTTGAGGTTTGTCCCAGTAGCAAGTAATTCAAGCCCAAACCACACCAATCAGTTATCACTGCACACCCTTTACAGGCCAGCAGGGAGCGCTGAGCCACCCGAGAGAGCAGCTCATCTGCTCAGTGGTCACATTGCTTTTACAGGTTTTTTTTTAAATCATTTTATTGGGGCTCATACAACTCTTTTCACAATCCATACATACATCAATTGCATAAGCACATTTGTACATTTGTTACCCTCATCATTCTCAAAACATATGTTCTCCACTTAGGCCCCTGGCATCAGTTCCTCATTTCCCCCCTCCCTCCCCACTTGCCCCTCCTCCATGAACCCTTGAGAATTTATAAATCATTATTTTGTCATATCTTGCCCTGTCTGACGTCTCCCTTCACCCACTTTTCTGTTGTCCATCCCCCAGGGAGGTTATATGTAGATCCTTGTAATGGGTTCCCCCTTTCTACCCCATCCTCTCTGCACCCTCTGGTATCACCACTCTCAGCACTGGTCCTGAAAGTATCATCAATCCTGGATTCCCTGTGTTTCCAGCTCTTATCTGTACCAGTGTACATCCTCTGGTCTAGCCAGATTTGTAGGGTAGAATTGGGATCATGATAGTTGCTGGGGGGCAGGGGAGCGGGGAAGAAGCATTTAGGAACTAGAGGAAAATTGTATGTTTCATCATTGCTACACTGCACCCTGACTGGCTCATCTCTAACCCACGACCCTTCCATAAGGGGATGTCCAATTGCCTACAGATGGGCTTTGGGTCTCCACTCCGCACTCCCCTTCATTCACAATGATACAATTTTTGGTTCTTTGATGTCTGAGGTAGTTAGTTTATTATGCCAACCTGGCCAATAAACACATGTGGGGTTGATTGAAGGGCAGAGGGATAAATGGCTTGGTGAGCCTCGCCTTTCTAGTTCTCAGGTCTGTTGCTTTGTGAAGGTTAGACCAGGGTGTAGCTGCCTTAGCCAGTTCCCTGCTTCATCTTGCAAGGCTCACTTCCTGGAAGACATTCCTAAGGAGAAGCCACATGGACCTACCCAGATGCAGCCCTGGGTGCTGGAGCAGCCGTGTGGAGACCCCTGCTACCGCTGAGGTGCTTACACATTCACTGACTCAGCTTTCCTCCTGCAGTTGGCATCACTGCGTCTGTTTTGTGAGATGGAGGAGGACTTTGTGGGTTGGTGTTGGGCATATGGGTTAATGCGTTAATGTTGGACTTGGTGGCTTGGGCAGCACTGGGTTGGGATGTTTTCCTTTTTTTTTCTTTTTTTCCCCCCTTGTCTCCCAAATATAAAATCAGACAGACACGTTGTCAGTCATATTATTCTGGGAATTTCTGTAGCACTGGAATGGAACCCATCAGCAGTAAATCTGGTAACAGGTTACAAACAGCGCATGGGATGTTTTCTTGATGCACACTTAACCTTTATATAAAACTCTCTTATACATGTGATTCTGTGGATTTGTTTATTTAAAGTACCCAGACTAATACAATGCCTGATACCTGATCCCTTTGACACCTCATGATCTCACAAGCTGGTGGGCTTCTTCCATGTGAGTTTTGTTGCTTCCAAGCAAGATGGGCACTTGTTTACCTTCGAGTCTTTAAGACCTTAGATGCTATATCTTTTGATAGCCGGGATTCATCAGCTTTCTTCCCCACATTTGCTTATGCACCTGCTTTGTCTTCAGCAATTGTGTTGGGAAGGTGAGCATTACAGAATGCCAGTTTAATAGAAGAAAGTATTCTTGCATTGAGGGAGTACTTGAGTGCAGGCCCAATGTCCATCTGCTACCTTAATACTAAACCTATAAATATATGCACATAAATCTATTTCCCCATTCTCATATATAAATATATTTACATATGTACATACCTTTTTTTAGACCTCAACAAAGACCCCAGGGAATACCAAAAATGGACTTTGGGGCCAGGGCTTGGTACCCCATCAGACTCGACCAGAAAACACTCCTAATGGCCAACAAACAGTCCTTGACCTCACTACAAGCTTTTCTTTTTTGTTTTTGTTGTGTTTTTTGTTTTGGTTTGGTTTGGTTTTGTCATTGGCTTGTTGTTGTTTTGTTTTCTTTTGTTGCTTGGTTTTGCTCTGTCTTGTTTTGTGCATGTTATTATCTCCTCAGGTCTGTCTAAATAAGGTAGGCTGGATCAACAATCTGGAGGAGAAAACAACCGGACCGACAGTTCTGGGGGGACATGGGAGAGGGGAAGGTGGGGGAAAAGGAAGTCGTATTAACAAACCCAGGGACAAGGGAACAACAAGTGATCCAAATTAGTGATGAGGAGGGTGTAGGAGGCCTGGTGGGGCATGACCAAGGGTAATTACTGAAACCCAAATGAAGGCTGAGCATGATAGTGGGACAAGAGGAAAGTAAAAGGAAATAGAGGAAAGAGCTTTTTTAGTTTTACTTTGGTTTTATTTTCTCCTTTCTTTCTTTCTAGAGTGACTTTATGTGGGGATTCAGAGGGTGTGAATCTTTATGGGAGCAGACAGCCTCATCTTTCTCCCTGTCATACGTAAAGGCAATGGCAACACCCCCCCCCACTGAATTAAAGTGAGGTACATAAATTTGGGTGAGGTTAGGAAAAAGACAGTTTTAGCACTATCAGACCCCTCTTCTCACTTTCCTGATCAGTGTCCTGCAGCATAGACAAGTCCTGTTTTGGCTATCTAAGTTTCTTTTTGAACACACAAATTAATTGGTTTTCCCAGTTTCCTTACAATTAAGGTGGGGATCTGTGACTGTGTTCTGAACAAGTCAATGTGAAGCCATTTAATCCATACAAGCCTCCAAAGCACAACCACCTACCCCACCCCCTGTATCCTTATCGAAGAAACTTGAAAATGGGTATTATAGAATTTTAAATGTTTCTGGCATGCAGGAATGGCAGTTGGGTTACTTTGCTGCTATTATTGTTGTAATTGTTAATGTCCATTTTGTTCAACACTCGACAACTACGTGCATCATAGAATAAAATGTTGCCTGGTCCTGTGCCACCTTCATGATCACGGGTATGTCCCAGTAAGCTGTGGCTAGAGGTGTTCAGTTTTCTCACTCCATGGGCCAGGAAGCCCTCTGAGCTTTCTCCGGATGGTACCCTGAAGGTCTTCCTGGTTCCCATCGTCTGCCACTGCTTCTTGTGGTCTCTTAAGATCTCAGCAAGGTGCTACAGCTCTCTCACTCTTGAGTTAAAGAGGTTCTCAGCACAAGAATTCCAGATCCAAAGGATACGCTCTACTCCTGGCTATTTTTTTCTTGATGCCCTTGGAATACCACTTCCCACTTCTGGAATGACACGCTGTAAACCTAGCAGGAATGCAAAATGGAACGATTCTCTCATTAAGGTCCTGCATACCTTCTTTGCATGGCCCTACCCCCACAAAGGTGTCATTCACCTTATTTATATTATTAGTAAACTATTCAATACCGTTGATGGGCCAGAAGCACATTATTTGCATAGCCCGACTGTGGTAGTCAGATAACCTGTTGTCAATTTGAGAGGATTAACAGCGAAGGGGTGGAGTTTAGCTTGTCAATCAGGTTGCAGCTTGATGACCTCATTTGGAAACACTAAGGAGATGACTAGCTCGCTGGAGGCAGGAGGCAGAATCACACCCTGGGAGACATTGCAGCTGACAAGACACATGGAGCTATGCTAGTGCCCTGAGCTGGAGGAGCCACGTGGTGACCCCACCAGCGCTGAGATGCTTACAACACCACTGGATCCACAAGTCCGTCCCTCTGTCTCTTCCTCTCTCTAGCTCTCCCTTTCTGCCTTTTGCTAGTCTCTCTCCACTCTGTCTTCCAGTCTCCCCTCACACGTCCGCCTTGACTCTCATTCCATTCTAAACACCTGGGCAGGTAGTTAACTCTAATGAAACCTGTTCACTAAACCCACACTCTGGGTCCACTTTCTTTTTATTCCCATTCTAACAATAAGTTATTGAAGTCATTTTTCACCAGAAGAATGACTGTTCTACTCCTAATAATTGTTTTTCAAAGAAAGAAAAGTATAGCTCTTCAGTTAAGAGTGCTAAGCCCCCTCCCCGCAAAAAGTGCTAAAACTAAAAGTGTTTAATGTTGATGGTTGAAAATAACATTATAAGCATTTTTAATCATTTGATTGGATATTTTGCAGGCTCATACAACTCTCATCACAATCCATACATACATCCATGGTGTCAAGCACATTTGTACATTTGTTGCCATCATCATTCTCAAAACACATAATAAGCATATTTAATGTCACTGAATTACTATGTGGAGATTGTTGAAATGAGAACTTTTTTGTTAACTTTTTTGAACTTTTTTGTGTGCTATACACTTACCACAAAATTTAAAAATACCTTTTAAAATTTGCTGGAGTGGAATAACAGCATATTTGAGAAGGTAAAATAAAGAACCAGTGCACTGGCAGATAGATCACAGATCATCCAGTCTGAGGAGTGAATGAACACAGATGAACAGAGCGTCTGGAACAAGAGGGATACAGAAAAAGCACAAACAGTGTAATACATAAGGGAGCCAAAGAGAGAAACGAGTTTAATGAATATTAAGGGGAAAATGGCCAAACAACTTCCTATAGGTGATGAAAGCATTCATCAATAGAGCCAAGAAGCTCAATAAACGCTGCATGGAAGAAAGCCAAAGAGCTTTAAAATTCTAGACACACGATCAAATGTTCAAAAGACAAAGACACAGGTAGAAAAAGATGGTTTGGAAACTGATTGTGGTAACCATTTTGCAATTCTATTTGACATGATTGAAATATGTAATGATGTAATATATGTATTAAATCCCAACTAATAAAAAAAAGAAACCAAAGAAAAAATCTACATATAACTTTGTATTCCCCCAAAACTTATGAATAACATAAGTCAATTGACAACAACAACAACAAAATGGCAAAGACAAAGGAATCTTGAAAGTAGGAAGATGGGGGCAGCGGGGATGGGTAGGGGTGGTGATGGGGAGCTGATATCAAGGAGTTCAGGAAGGAAGAGAATGGTTTGAAACTGTGGTAGTAATTGTACCATATTGCTTGATGTGATTGAACTATGGAATGATATGATATGATATCTGTATTAGCTCCCAATAAAATGGTTTTGGGAAAAAATAATAGGAAGAGAAAAATGACTCCCTATATACAAGGAATCCTCAGAGCATCTTCAGAATCTTCCAGACTCACAGCAAAAACATGGAGGCCAGTGGGCCGTGAGATGTCAACCAAGAGTTCTACATCCTACAAAAAATGAAGGAGCGAGATTCTGGAAAGATAGTGAGATAAGGAGATCCTTATTCTGACACTCCTTCACAAACAAAAATAACAAGGAAGCAGTGCTTGGCTTTGAAGGACTCTGAACAGGGAGCAGAGGAAAGCAGAAGGGAATTGCAGACAAGGAAAACCAGCGAATCAACACGTTGTATGTGATCAGCACATTGCTTCTCTGCCCTTGCCAGCAGGCTAGTGGCTGCTGTGAGTGGGGCAAGTGACGTCAGTAGAAGAACCTGTTTCCCTAAACACTACATCCCTTCTCTGCACACAGATAGGACCTCAAGCCTTTGCTCCAAAATTAACAAGGCAAACCTTCAAGGGAAGTCACTTGGATCATGCCGACAACTCCCCCAACTAAACCCTGTCAGCTGCAAGCCTACAGAGAATTAGTGCAGAAGGCCCCTGCGATGGAATTGTTAGGTAGCCAGAGGGGGATTGTTCCTCTCCATGCCCAGGGACCCCTTACAGGAAGTTGGAAACTGCTCAAGGCTAGAGGGGATGCTCCAAATTCAAGCCCTGAGCCAGAAGGGGCAGTACACCTAGGTGGGCGGTATACCTGGATGGGCCCCATCTAGGCCAGGTGGGCTTAATTCAGCCAATGGAGTCGACCAGCACCGTCGACCACATCTCCCAAAAGGGGACCTGAAAAGCCAGAAACTTTCAGATCACCGCTCTCTCTCCCAGTGGAAGAGGCTCCTACACAGTTCAGCGAGGCTGGGCTGAGGTATCCCCTTTTCCAGCTGCTCCTCAGCCAGTTTTCTCTGGTCTCAGGTTTTCCCTTGTGGGGGTGAAGTGCCCCGAGGGTGCCTGTGTAAAACCTGAAACTCCTTCTACCAATTATCAAAACTCACTTGGATCACAAACCAGGCTTCCCGTGACAGAGGTATTTCTGACCCGAGAAACCTAACATAATCTATTCCATGGCCAGCACATCTCCTATCTCCCGTCTCTGGAGACAACAGGACAGACATCCTTGGGGGTTGAATGGATTTGTCTGACCCCCCTTGCAGTTGTCACCGAGGACTGCTGGCTGATGCCGCTATGTACTAGGAAGGGGCATCGTGAGGGGACGCTCCACCCACAGCCAACATACTAGAGGGTGAATTCCGATAGCAAGAAGGTGAATCTCCCTGGGAGCCCACTTGGATCATGACAACCCTTCCCTCAGTCCAACTGTTGGTTGCTGGACAATTGAGATTCTCTGTAGTAAAGCCAGGAGACCGGGCACCTCAGTGGAGACTGCTCCCCGAGCCCACAGAGCCACTGGGATCTGAAACCATTGAGACAAATCTCATGAAGGTCTTTCTGGGGAGTGCTGATCCTTCTTCCTCATCTTCCTCCCTCCCCCTCCTCCTCCTCCTCCGGAAACAAAGGAAAGTCAGTCCGTGCTTCTTCTGAATGGCACTTCTGGTATTGATCGCACCCCCAGGGGAGGGAAGGAGCCTCCGGCACAAATGGAGGGCAGCATCAGGCCCCCAAAGGGGCCAGCTGGCTGTAGTTCGAAAACACAGTTACAATGAAAGAAAGATGGAAAGGGACATTGGGTAAGGAAGCCCAGAGAAGAATGGATGCATTGAATGGTGGTGCTGGGGAAGAATATTGAAAGAACCGTGGACTGCTGAAAGGACAAACTGATCTGTCTCGGAGGAAGTACGGTCAGAGTGCTCCTTCGAGGCAAGGACGGAGAGACTTCATCTTACAGACTTTGGACATGTTGCAGGAGGGGCAGTGTGGAGAGGAGGCCCTCAAGGAGATGGATTGACACAATGGTGTATCCACGGCTCACGCATAAGAATGACCGTGAGGTTGGCGCAGGACTGGGCAGGGTTTTGTTCTGTGGTGCCAAGGTCAGTATGGGTCAGGAAAGACTGAACAAAAATCGTTAACAAGGAGGCATATGGGGAAGTGAATTGCCAATGGGCTCAACACAGCACTCCCATTTTGCATTCTTGCAAGCAAGGTCCTGATTGAGGCAGAAAGGACATAAGCAGCTCTACCCACCCAGGTCAACACCTGCCTCCACACTGGTTTCCTGAGGCCACAGCTGTGTGATTCTCACTGCCCCACACAACCTCCCAGTGGCCAGAGGTGCAGCACCACCTGGACCAAATTGGTCAAGTCCCTTACACTGACAGGACCCTGACACCTTTTATCCTTTTTTGTTCTTGCTTCTTTTTACTTCATTCCTTCCCTGGTCCTTGACTAATATTTTTCCTCCATGACTTTTTTTTTACCGTATTCTTTGTTTGTCTGGTGCCCCCTCCCTTTAATTTTTCTGATGGCATCCAGCAAGTCCCCTGACCCCACTCGCTCCTCAGTCGTCTGCCCCAACTCCTGTGCCCCACCATGAGCAGGGTACACACCACCAAACAAGCGCCGCATTATTGCCCCAGCCACGTTCGGCAGCTAGCACGTGTGCCGATACTGTGTCACTTTTTATTTCTTTCTTTAAAGCATTTTTATTTTATTTCTTTTTTTTTCTCTCATCTTAATTCTCCCCTTGTTTGGTTCTCTTTTTTCCCTCTCTTCCTCATCACCACCCCCCCCCCCACTTTATTCCTGTGGTGCAGGCACCCAGCAGCACCCAGCAGCACCCACCTCACCCCTCTGCACTCAGGAAGGCGCACACCTGTGGAGTGACCACCACCTGTTCCCTGCAGCCATATTTGGCAGCTACAACCTTTGTTAAGTACTCTCTCATGTTTTACTTTTCTTTCTTTCTTCACAGTTGTCTTCCTCACTCTTGTTTCTTCTTTTTTTTTCTTTGCTTACCCCGTTTTTCAATCCTGCATGGTGGGTGCTCAGTGGGCAACATTGTCCACTCCCACTCCTTGTACCGTTCCCTGCTGTCCACAGAGTAGCGAGGCATTCACACCGCAGCACGTTGGTAGCTGGTGCGCATGCCACTATTGTGCCATTCTTCCCCCCACCCCTTTTCCTTCGCTCTTTTTTTCTTCCTTCCTCCCATTTAAAAAAATCCCGCAGAGCAAGTGCCCCACCCTCTGCGATTAGCATAGACCATGCCACCACCTGCAGTTAGTGCAGAAGGAGCTCCATCCACACCCCCCTGCGGCTGTTGGAAGGCTAGCTAACACTTACACCAGTACTTTGCCATTTTTTTCTCTTTCCCCTTTTTGCTTTAATCTTATTTTTCCCTCTGCCTACCTCGCTTATTTGTCTTATTTTTCTCTTCCCTTTCTCTTTCTTTTCTCAAGAAGTCAGACCTCAGAGATCCTATGGAGACATACCCACTACAGCTGCTACCCCCTCCCACAACTGGGTGAGTGCCATTTGCCACTCTAATGCCACAGGAATGGTGGCAAACATTGGTTAACACTCACCCAACCTCACTGAGCTGTGCCACATCATTAACAATTAGAGAATCAGGCTCACATTCCCAACCACGGCCAATTTCACGCAAAGACAGGTGTGTGCTGCCAAACAAGTGGGCAGAATAGTACACTTGCCCATTAAAACCTGATAGATGAAAATAACACAAAACAGGATGAAGCATATCAGTGTCTCAGAGATGACAGCTGTAAATCACATACAAGAAGGAAAGAAAACTAGAACAGCTGACACAAGCAAGTGACAAAAACAAAGGACCAGAAAAAAATCTATGAGGTGAAGAAATGTTATTGAACTACCAGATAAATAATCCAAAAGACTAATCTGAACTCAGTTAACAGATTAAGAAAGAAATAAAGAAAAAAGCAAAAATGACGCCAAGGAAGTCATAAACAACCTAGGAAAACAGAACTAAAACTCTAGAGGAATTCAGGAAAGCAAGACAAGAAAAATTGACCTTACAATTCTACCTTACAAATCTGGCTAGAACAGAGCATGTACACAGGTATAGATAAGAGCTGGAAACACAGGGAATCCAGGACAGATAAGCCCTCAGGACCAATAGTGAGAGTAATGATACCAGTAGAGTAAGGGAAGGTGGGGGAAGAAATGAGGAACTGATCACAATGATCACAATGATATAACCCCCTTCCAGGAAAACGGATAACAGAAAAATGGATGAAGTAAGACAGCAGTTGGTGCAAGACATCATATATATATATATATATATATATATTATCAAGAGTTCATGAGGGAGGTGGGAGGGGGAATGAGCACAAGTAGAAAGCAAATGTTTTGAAAATGATGTCAACAGATGTACAAATGTGCTTGACACAATGGACGGATGGATGGATGGATGGTGATAAGAGCTGTATGACTCCCCAGTTAAATGGTTTTTTTTTTTAAAGAAAAAATCCAATAAAATTGTTGGGATATTTTCCTCTAATATCATGAAAGACAAGATGATATGCATGCAAAAATCTCAATGGACCTTATACAAGATAATGCCCCCCTCCAAAAAGGAGATAAATCCCCCCAAAATATTACCAAGATATACTATAATCAAACTTTCAAAATCAACTCCTGAAATCAATTAGGAAAAGCAAATGATCACTTACACAAGCAGATGGAGTCTGGGTTCCCACTTAACTCTCGCCCCAATCCAAGAACAGTTAGTTCTTATAACATGGCCTTTCTTGATACTTGCTTTCATGAAATAACCATTGAAGATAAGGATGCTACAGCAAAGTGTGGGGAAGAAAACAGATGATGTCTGGCTATTAATTGGAATAGTGTCTGAGGGCTTCTAACAGTGATTCTCAACCTTCCTAATGCCACGACCCTTTCATACAGTTCCTCATGCTGTGGTGACCCCAACCATAAAATTATTTCCTTGCTACTTCATAACTATCATTTTGCTACTGTTATGAATCATAGAGTAAATATCTGATATGCAGGATGCATGTTCATTGTTACAAATTGAACATAATTAAAGTATAGTGACTAATCACAAAACAATATGTAATTGTATATTGTGAAATATTTATTTCTAATTACAAATAAATGAAATTTTGTCTTCAAGCATGGTGTACCATGGGTAACAGTCTTAATATAACAACAGTAAACTACATTGCGACATTTTGGGACAGTATGCATAAAAAGCCAATGTCAATGTGAAGGTTGAGCTAGCTTCTTTCTCACCAGATCAGCATATCTGCATGTGGGTAGACCAACCTGGAGACAGTCTTAGCAGACCTCTATGAAAGGGTCATTAGACTCCCAAGGGGGCCTCGACCCACAGGTTGAGAACCACTGAATTGAAGGCTTGTATTCAAACAAGCATCTATCTAAGTGAGATGTCAACTAAATCCACATCAAAGAAGCACACCAGTCCGTGTGATCCAAAGATAACAATAAAAAAATATGATGACAAGAAAAGTTTCAGAGCTTGAATTGTAAACACCTAATTTGTAGAAGGCTGTGGAAGACGGTGGGAGAACACAATCCATCTGCAAAGTATCTAGTTAGATGAAGCCTCTGGCAGATCCCCTAGTCACAGGCAAGGGACTCAAACAGCTTACTATCAGACAGAGATTATTGCAAACTTGATTTTGGTGAGTCCAACCACGGTATAATATGGTACTTGGTTGGCTGACCTCCCTCTTGACCCAACTTGAATTTGCTGTGGGCTCAAGTATTTCTTGCTTGTTCCACAAAATAAATTTCTTCTCTGGTTTTGTAAATACTGATAGTGGGTTTTTTTTCTTACTCTTTATTTGTATTTTTATCTTTATTTTATTATTATTTCCTTCTTGACACTTGTTTGTTTCTTATTGTTTCTGTTGAGTTTCCCAGTTTGTGAAGCACAGAAGGGGTCGATGCATAGAGACAACAGCTGATGTAATAGTGTATCAGGGATGAGAAGGGGAAGCAGAGGGTAGAGAGGGTGAGGGAATTTGGGGAGCAAACAATGAATACAGGAGAGGGAGCATTAGAACTGATTGTGATGAAGAATATACAAGTCTTTTTAAAAGTGACTTAGCCATGGAAGTGCATATGTGAATACTATATCAAGAAAATTACTACTAAAAAGAAAGAAACAAACAAACAAAACAAATTTGACCATCGGTTACCATGGGTGAAAGAGGAAGAGTTGTTGCTCAGGGGGTGTTGAGTTTATGTTAATAGTGGTGAAATAATTTCAAAAAAGATATCAATGATGGTTGCACAACATGAGGAGTATAATCAATGGCACTGAATTACACATGTAGAAGTTGTGGGATTGGAACCAGTGGAGAGGTCTGAGGGGGAGGCCCCAATCCCAGCTACATGGACACCTGCCTCTCCCCCCAGCAGAATTTATTTCAGAGGATATCACTGAAGCGGCAGCTCAGGGAGAGGGACATGTCTGATCAGAGCACATGGGAGAAAATGAAGGGGGAAGAAGAGAGTGTGGAGCACATCCTGACCCACCAAACCTTGAGGATGAGATTCCCACTCAGAGCAGCCAATCCACACACAAGACCATATGGCTGGCCCCACTATGAGAGACAACATCCCTCACTGACCCATAGCACTACAGGGGACAACACTGGAGACACACACAGTGTGGGAATTGTGCCCGATCTGATCCCACCACACCGAGGCAAAACACTAAGGGTGTGCAACAGAACAAGAGGAAAGAGCAATGAAGTCCCTAGGAAATACCAAAAATAGACTTTGGGGCCATGGCTTGGCACCTCATCAGACTCCCCACTCCCCCCTCCCTCATGAGCCTTTGATAATTTATAAATGATTATTTTGTCATATCTTACACTGTCCAACATCTCCCTTCACCCACTTCTCTGTTGTCCATCCCCCAGGGAGGAGGTTTTATGTAGATCTTTGTAATCAGTTCCCCCTTTCCATCCCACCCTCCCACAACCCTCCCCGTATCGCCACTCTCCCCACTGGTCCTGAAGGTATTAACTGCCCTGAATTCCCTGTGTTTCCAGCTCCTGTCTGTACCAGTATACATCCTCTGGTCTAGCCAGATTTGTAAGGTAGAATTGGGATCACAGTAGTGGGGGGAGGCGCGAGGGAGGAAGTATTTAGGGACTAGAGGAAAGTTGTATGTTTCATCATTGCTACAGTGCACCCTGACTGGCATGTCTCTTCCCTGCGACCATTCCGCAATGGGGTGTACAGTTGCCTAGAGATTGGCTTTGGGTCCCCACTCCTGACTCCCTCTCATACACAATTATATGATGTTTTGTTCTTTGATGCCTGATACCTGATCCCTTCGAGAACTCATGATTGCACAAGCTGGTGTGCCTCTTCCATGGGTGTGGAGGCAAGTGTAGTGAAGAAAGCTGATGGTGCACGGCTATCAAAAGATATAACATCTGGGGTCTTAAAGACTTGAAGGTAAACAAGCAGTCATCTAGCTCAGAAGCAACAAAGCCCACATGGAAGAAGCACTCCAGCCTGTGCGATCACGATGTGTCGAAGGGATCAGCTATCAGGCATCATTAGAACAAAAAAATCTTACCATAGGGAATGAAGGGGGAAGTGCAGAGTGGAGACCCAAAGCCCATTTGTCGGCCACTGGAGATCCCCTTGCATAGGAGTCTAGGGGAGGAGAGGAGTCAGTCAAGGTGCGATATAGCACCGATGAAACATACCACTTTCCTCTAGTTCCTAAATGCTTCCTCCCCACCCACCCACCCCCATCTGACTGTCATGCCTGGCTAGACCAGAGGATATACACTGCTACAGATGGGAACTGTAAACACAGGGAAACCGGGGCGGATGATTCCATCAGGACCAGTAGTGAGAGTAGTGATACTGGGAGGGTAGAGGAAAGGTGGGTGGGAAAGGGGGAACTGATTACAAGGATCTACATGTGACCTCCTCCCTGGGGAACACACAACAGAAAAGGGAGTGAAGGGATATGTTGGACAGGGCAAGATATGACAAAATAAAAATTTATAAATTATCAAGAGGTCATGAGGGAGGGGGGAACGGGGAAGGTGGGGAAAAAATGAGGAGCTGATGCCAGGGGCTTAAGTGGAGACCAAATGTTTTGAGAATGATGAGGGCAATGAATGTATAAATGTGCTTTGCACAATTGATGTATGTATGGATTGTGATAAGAGTTGTATGAGTTCCCAAAAAAATGATTTAAAAAAAAAGAGTGCATGAGTCCGTAATTTAAAAAAAAAAAGGGGGGGGGGAAGACAGCAGAGAATACTACAAACTGAAACATGTCTCTTATCTCTGAATAGTTTTCACCAAGCAACCATAGCAGCTCTGAGGGATGACTACAAATAATAAAAGCCAAACCCAGGAACCCAACTCATGGCAGATTAGAACTGCTCCCTGGGGTTTCTGAGGCTGGAACGCTTTGGGGGAACACAAAGCCTCCGAGGGAGTGGCTTGTGGGTACCAAAGGCTGACAGTGCGGTTAGCACCCAGGAAGGTATAACCAACGGTGACAGCAGGGCTTCTTGAGTGATGGCTCAGTATCTGAGAAAAGGAAAAGTCTTAAAAGAAAAAGCCCAGACCCAGGAACTTAAAAGGCCAGATTCTAACATCTGTGACACTGCAAAGAAGTCAGCCTTCAGGGGAAATAGCAGGTCTTGCCTGTAGCCAGCGCCTCCTCCTTTTTTCTGAAGATAGCTCGCAGCTGCTGAGGACGTCCTGTCCTGGTTAGATAAACTCTCTAGCTAGGATTGAACACGCTTCCATCGTTCCTTTTCTAAGATGGAAATATCACTCTTCTTGGAAATGGAATCTTCAGACCTATTATTGGCTTTTGCAAAATCTGAACTCTGCATTTCCCCTGAGGCTTCGCAAGTGGACAGTCAGGGCATGCTGAAACTTCTGTTTCCTACTACGGCACATGTGATTCAACTTTCTCCAATTTCTGCACGCAGGGTGGCTGAACTGGCTTGGCTTGGCACCGGGCACTACCCTACATTCAGGTAACGTGAGGTTACCCATTTCACAGGCATTACATGCACGTGTGGGGGAGTGCTAAACACATCCTCATCATTACCGAAATGAAATGATGCTGTTCTAAATCATCTGTTTTGGGTAAGACACTTGGTAGGCACTTTCTTTTAACTCATTAACCTTTACAACAACTTGAGAAAACCCAAACCAACTAGCATCAAGTCAATTCTACCTAGGGGTTGAAACTTTTACTTCTTTATGGCTTTATTGGCAAGAACTCAGTCTTTCTCCTCCAACGCGGTTGGTGGATTTGAACTGCTGACCATGAGGTTAGCTACACAATGCTTAATAAACTGCTACCAGAGTGCCTAATAACATGAGAAGTAGGTAATATTAGCCCATCTTACAGATAAGGGAAATTGAAACTAGAGCAGGTCAAAGTCCAAGTCCTCTGTCCTATCATCCAGCTTCATGCATCTTAATTTGTAACCTTAATGAATTAACAGTTATATTCCCCACCACCCATGTGATTTTCAACATGTCTCTTAGTTTGTTTTATTTTCCAGGTTGGAGCCACAAGTTTTACATGCATATGGGTCTATAGGATTCTAATTTCCTCTGAGTAGTTATAATTTTTTTAAAATGTATTGTGAATCGAGGTTTCTTGAGTAGCATATGAATGTATAGCAAGTGTGTGGTGGTATTTAGAAACCACCAAAATGTGTGTAGATATTTATGAAAAATTTACCCAAATAAATATATGAGCCCTTGTTGTTCTTTAAATCATTTTATTGGGGGCTCAAACAGCTCTTTCAAAATCCATCCATCCATCCATTGTGTCAAGCACATTTGTACATTTGTTGCCATCATCATTTTCAAAACATTTTATTTCTACTTGAGTCCTTGGTTTCAGCTCCTCATTTTTTTCCCTCCCTCTCCCACCCTCCCTCCCTCACAAACCCTTGATAATTTATAAATTACTATTATTTTTTCATTTATTACACTGACTGATGTCTCTCTTCACCCACTTTTCTGTTGTATGTCCCCAGGGAGGGGCTTATATGTAGATCATTGTGATAGGTTTTCTCTTTCTCCCCCCACCTTCCCCTTCCCCTCCTGGTATGGCTACTCTCATTGTTGGGTAATGTGCAATGGGTAACCTCCAGGTGTTATCTGTACTCATGTACATGCTCTGGTCTAGCTGGATTTGTAAGGTAGAATTGGGATCATGATAGTGGGGGTGGGGGAGGGCAGGAAGCATGAAAGAACTAAAGGAGAGTTTCAGGTTTCATCGGTGTACAATGAGCCCTTGTGTTAACTGCAATGAAGGAAAAATACAGGGTCTGAAACAGTTTTAGTTAGGGCGATGGGGAGAGAGTAGTTCAGGAAAGAGCTGAAAGTGACAATGGAACTGAGTTGTAAAGTTTATAAGTAGGAATAAAAGGAGAAGAGATCCTTAGAAGGAACCAGGAACCACAGGCCCAGAACAGGAAAAGCATGTACAAAGATTCTATAGTTGAGGGACAGCGGAACAGGTCAGTGAGTGCGAAGACCAGCAAAGAATGGGCAGGAGTTAGTAAGTCTCAAGGTCCCATCCAAAATACCTTAGGAAGTCCGGCGATCAAAAGATATAGCATTTGGGGTCTTAACGGCTTGAAGGTAAACAAGCGGCCATCTAGCTCAGATGCAACAAAGCCCACATGGAAGAAGCATACCAGCCTGTGTGATCACGAGGTGCCGAAGGGCTCAGTTATCAGGCATCAAAGAACAAAAAAATCATATAATTGTGTGCTCACCTCCATGATACGATCACTGAAGACAAATGGGTGCATAAGCAAATGTGGCAAAGAAAGCTGATGGTGCCCGGCTATCAAAAGATAGAGCATCATGGGGTATTAAAGGCCTGAAGGTAAACAAGGGGTCATCTAGCTCAGAAGCAACAAAGCCCACATGGAAGAAGCACACCAGCCTGTGCGATCATGAGGTGTTGAAGGGCTCAGGTATCAGGCATCATCAGAAGAGAAAATCTTATCATAGTCAATGAGGGTGTGTGTGTGTGTGGAGTGGAGACCCAAAGCCCATTAGTAGGCCACTGTACATCCCCTTACAGAAGGGTCTCTGGGAGGAGATGAGCCAGTCAGGGTGCAATGTAGCAATGATGAAACATACCACTTTCCTCTAGTTCCTAAATGCTTCCTCTCCCACCCCCACCCCCGCCACTATTGTGATTGCAACTCTGGCTAGACCAAAGGATGTACACTGGTACAGATAGGAACTGGAAACACAGGGAGTTCAGGACCAGGGGTGTGAGTGGTGATGCGGGGAGGGTAGAGGGACAATGGGTTGGAAAGAGGGACCCGATTATAAGGATCTACATGTGACCTCCTCCCTGGGGGATGGACAACAGAAAAGGGTGTGAAGGGAGACATCGACAGGGCAAGATACGACAAAATAATAACTTATAAATTATCAAGGGCTCATGAGGGAGTGGGGAACAGGGAGGTAGGGGGAAAAAAGAGGGCCTGATATCAAGGGCTTAAGTGGAGAGCAAACGTTTTGAAAATGATGAGGGCAATGAATGTACAGATGTGCTTTACACAATTGATGTATGTATGGATTGTGATAAGAATTGTGTGAGCCCCTAATAAAACGTTTAAAAAAAAAGAGGGGGAAAAAGGAAATGAGAATGGCAACATATGTACAAATGTGGTGGATGCAATTGATGTGTTGATTGTTCTAAGAGGTGTAAGAGCCCAAAATAATTTATTAAAATGAATGAATAAAAATGAAATTTCAACAAAAAATATAATAAATTCCAAATAAAAAGAAATTACACAGATTTGTAAAAGCCAAGCCAATCTTACAAGAAATAAAGGGAGTGCCTCATACAGAAAACCAACAATATCAGACAACACTACCCAGAGGGCAACATAGATATAAAAGTATCCAAAGTAAAGCCGACCTACAATACTGAATATATAGAAAGAGATATGAATTTGTAATTATGACATTTCAAGTAAAAAGGGAATATGCAAAGAACTTTCAAATGGAGAGAAAGTCAAGTATATTTAACTTGGATAAAGGGAAAAGCAACAATATGAGGCAGGTTGGAGAAAAAATTATGGAGGCAGAAGAACACTCTGGGAGGAGTACTAGAGTGAAGGGCAACATATCTCTGCAGTAACTATGATCTTTGAGGAGATGCATACCTAGACATGCAATCTGAAAGGGTGTGGGAGGGAGAGTGGGTGAATATCCGCCAATTTTTAGGGGTGACAGAGGACATTTGTCCGTGGGTAATTACCCATGCTGTGGATATGCATGTTGCGGAACCCACAGGGGAAAAAGTTATGGAAACTCGTTGTTTTTGTTGTTAGGTGCTGTCAACCACTTCCAACTCATAGTGACCCTCTGTCCAACCAAACAAAACACTGCCTGGTTCCTGCACCATCCTCACAACTGCTATGTTGGAGCTCATTGGTTTAGTCGCTGTGTCACTCCATCTTGTCAAGGGCCTTCCTCTTTTTTGCTGCCCTTCTGCTTTACTAAAGCATGATGTCCTTTTTGAGAGACCAGTCTCTCTCAATAACATGCGCAACGTCCCACTTCTAAGGAGCACTCTGGCTGTATTTCTTCAAAGATAAATTTGTTTATTCTTTCGGTAGTCCAGGAAACTTTCAATATTCTTCACTAGCACCGTAAATTAAATGCATCGGCTCTTCTTTGGTCTTCTTTATTCAATGTGCAATTTTACATATATATGAATGAGGCCATTGAAAAAACCAGGGCTTGAGTCAGGCACATCTTAGTCTTCCAAGTGGCATCATTGCTCTTCAACATTCTAAAGAGGTCTTCTGCAGCAGATTTACCCAATTCAAGGCTCTATTCAAACTGCTTCCAGGAGCACTGATTGTGGATCCAAGCAAGATTAAATTCTTGACAACTTCAATCTTTTCTCTGTTTATCATGATGTTACCTTCTGGCCCAGTTCTGGGAATCTGGGTTTTATTTATTTATTTTTAAGGAAGCTTATTGGTCTTTAAATGGCTCAAATTGCAAACAAATGAATCAGGTAGTGGCATCAGCCTAAGACAGGGGATACATCTTTGTCAGTTGGTTTCATAGCACCTCAGTACCCAGGAGAGGAAAGGTCTCAAAGCAAAGATATATTGCTAGTGGTTAGGATCCTGATTAAATAAGACTGCAGTGAGTACACAGTAGGCCGATAGGCCCCCACTGGGCCAGGGTTACAGGGGCAACTTTAATTCTGCACATAGCATAGCGTATGACAAGTATGAAATGAAAGATGTATATCTCAAGCCTTTGAATGACAAATACTTAACATGACAAGCCTGATGGAATATCTAATGAGATAAGCTCCCAAAATGCCCATTTCTGTTAACATTACATTCAGACTTGCTACCTGGAGTGTCTGAATACATCTCTGATCTGTTGAAAGTAGCACTCAACAACAACAAAAAGATACTTTGTTCAATCATCTGACTGAGTCCTATTTCAAAGAGAAAAGGAAATCTGAAAGTGGTCTATTTCCTATTGAAATGGTGTTACCAAATAATGTGCTGGAATTCTTCCAGTGGGAACAAAGGGCACACAATGATGACAGAGCACGCAGGCTTGAAGTTTGGTCTGTGTGTGCCAAACATATTTTCTGCATTATACCCAGGTTTGAATACTTAATGCTAACTTTAGGAAAACCTAGCTCTACTGTTCTTTATTCTGAACACAAACAACTAACTACAAACACTCCTAACAACTGCCCTATTGTCATATGTGAAATCATGAGTGCACATTTAGAAATTAATGGTGACAAGCTGGGATATATTACTAACCTACTTTAATTCAAAATGCATTAAAGCACTATGGATGTTTTGTCCGTGCATTTTCTCTGAGACAATGAAGAACTTGAACACTTCCAGGCTCACCACTTGCTGAAGGGGATTTCTAGGCACCAGCAGCTTAAAGAAATGAGTGTTCAGTGAAGCATAAGAGGTACTAAACTTTTGGGTAGTCTAAGATCATCTTATTATTTTCAGCTGGCTCTTTATTTTTACTTACCTAGTAGTTTATTAAAAACTCTGGAACCTTATTTTCAAGAACCAGAGGATGGCACACATTTTCAATTTAGACAGACTCCTAGAAGACTGTTATTGCTCAAGCATCTTCTATACAAAAGCTTTACTTCATAGGAGGCATATATTCTCTCACTAGAACACATGGGGCAATAGGTCCATGGAGTCAGGGAGGGCACCTCGAATAATATAACCGGTTATTTTTCGGTTTATTCGTGAAGGCATATTCAAAATTGCTCACATACAAGTTTACACCACTTCGCTAACTTAACCACCAGATAATGAATGCAGGTTCACAGATTAATTAGTTTCCGCTCAACAATATGCAACAACCAGGCCAATCCTTTGTTCTGTACTTTGCATAACAATAGTTTTTAAAGTGGTGCAGTTAAACTCTTATGTTCACAATTGCCATTTTTCAAGGCAGTAGAAGACCGAGACATCTTAAAATGATTTAAAAATTTTAAGATTTGTAATAAGCCAGAGGAAGTTCTCCCTTCCCTCATCCCCATCTCACCTCTGCATTTAACAGTTAAAGGAAAATTCCCCTTGAAACATAAGCTTGCTGACTACATTCAGGAATGTGATAAATGTTGGCAATTATGAAATAGGCTGAGTTTTTCTTCTACTTAAAAAAAATCATTTTATTGGGGGCTCTTCTAACAATCCATACATCCATTGTGTCAAGCACATTTGTACATATGTTCCCATCATCCTTTCCAACTCACTTTCTTTCTACTTGAGCCCTTGGTATCAGCTCATTTTTCCCTCCCTCCCCCACCTTCCCACCCTCCTGAACCCTCAATAAAGTATAAATTATTATTTTCATATCTGCTGTCACCTTTCACCAATGTTTCTGTTGTTCGTCACACTGGAGAGGGGGCTTATACATCGATCATTGTGATTGGTTCTCCCTTTCCCCTTGATGAAGCTGTTAGGGAGCTAGATTTAGGGGCAGGGAGGTTGTCCCTCCCATGCCTGAAAAGGCCCCTATAGAGGAGGTTGGAAAGAAATCACACAACCATTGAACACCTAACGAGGAACCCAAACTGAGCGTGCACAGACTATGACTCCATAGGCCCAGATAAAACCAAAACCTTGGGCACACCCACCTTCGGCACATCACAGGTGGGCCTAACTCAGCCAATGGAGTCAACCAGTACCTTCAACCACGCCTCCCCAGCAGAGGTGTTAAAAGCCAGCTGCAGGAAAGGCAATCTCTCTTTTGCTCTGGTCTTGCAGCTGGATGGAGGGCAAGGGCTTACCCGCTGCCTTGGCATGCCCCCTCAGGGCCCGGTCCAGGCCTGCTCAGGGGTCCACATGCACTTGGGCTCTTAGGCACTTGATCTCTTGGCCCCTGGGATTCCCGTCCAACACATGCGGGTGTTCTTTTCCACGTGTTTTTTTCGAGCACATGTGTAAACCCCAGTGCAGCTTCAGTGAGGCTTGACATGCTTTCCAGAAATAACCTGTACTCTTTCGCGACTGTAAAACTGTAAAGTCTTCCATTCCGTCGTAAAAACTCCCTTGGATTACAAAATGTGCTTCAGCGTGACTTCTTTCAGTGTGCGAAGCAAAGAACCGAGGTATTACCCACTCTAGAAACCTAAGTCACACTAATTTCTTTTATTTATTTTTACTAATTTCGTTTAAGTTACTTTAACCTTCACCGCTGTTTCATTTCATGCTTTTAGTGATGCATACTAATTTCCAAAACATTAATGTCAGCCAATTGAGCCTTCAGTGGCAATGTTTTTAAACTATTTATTAGTAAGGTCAAGATAAGAAAGGAGTTTGGGCTTGGATTATAAAATGCAGCATCTTTCTCTGGTGAGCTTGGCCAAGCCTTCCATCGTCTTTATTCCATTTTCTTTGCCGCCCTCCATTTTTCTGGCTCGAATTTCCCTCGTTCTATTAAAAACCACCTTGCCAACTTTAGCTCGCGCGGCAGACGTTTCCACGTGGTTAACATTCTACTGATCAGTCTGGTTTTTGCCTCTTCCACAGAGACCTGCCTTTTACCTTCTAGATCGGATTTGTTAGCAACCAGCAGAAATGGGACATTCTCATCTTCCTTTACTTTTAAACTCGGCTGTTGCTGAAGGGTTCCGTTCCTGTAACCGAGCAGGCACAGAGGAAACCGTCCCCACTTCGGAAGTCGTAATTGCCGCAGGGCCTCCAGCCCAGCGGGCTCCAAGGCATCCATCTGAACTTCCTTCCTGCTTGTCTGCTTTGGTGGCTGGCTGGCTCAGAGCGCCGCACAGACTCGTCGGACACGAACCGCCGTGTCAGAGTGGGCTTCCCCACACCACTTTGGGTAAGGCCGACGAACGCTTGGGCTGATCGGCGGCCATGTTTCCGTTGCAGTTTTCGCGGAAGGACGAATTAGAATGCGCGCGCCGGAAGCCGCGACTGCGCAGACTCCGGAAGCCGCGCCTGCGCAGACGCTTGTCTGGACCAAGGAACCCGGCGAGCCCGACATCGGTCGCTCCACTCTCAGGAGATCCACCCTCCTCGGGGTTTTCTTTCACACTGCGTGGCAATCCATCTTGAAGACTGCAATCCTTGATCTGCATCAGCAAGTGTTTCATGCCTTCCTCACTTTCAGCAAGCAAGGCTGTGGCATGCGGACATCACGGCTTGTTAATAAACCTCCTCAATCCTGGTGCAGTGTTCTTCTTAATGCAGTCCAGCTTCTAGGATTCTTTGCTCAACCTACAGATTGAACAACTATGGTGAGAGGACGCCACACGGATGCGTACCTCTCTCCATGTTAAGCCATGCAGCGTTCCCTGGTTCTCTTCAAATGACAGTTCAAAATCCATGTACAGGTTCAACATGAGCAAAATGAGTGTTCTGGAATTCACATTCTTCTCAATGCGCTCCATTTTTTGTTAGCATTCGTACAGTCCAATGCCTTTGCATAGCCAATAAAACACCAGTCAGCAAGTAAACTTCTTTTTGGTATTCTCTGCTTTGAACCAAGATCCACCTGACATCAGCAATGGTAGCCCTTGCCCCACATCTTTGGATGAATCTGGCCTACATTTCTGGATGCTCCTTATTAATGACCATTACTTTCTTCATGTAGAATGTCCTTGATGTCATCACGCAGCTCATCACGTCTTGTCATCAGTGCTCAATGTGTCAAATACGTTCTTGAGATGTTCTGGAAATACAGGTGGGATATATTCAAGGTCATATTTTGTCTCTCATGAACTTGTTTTCATTTTTCTTACATGTGAGCAATTCATGGTCTGTTTGGGCGACTGAAACTGAGTTTCTCCACCGTCTCCTCCCACAGATGTGTTCAATTTTTTTTTTCATATGTTTTTATTTATTTATTTTATTTTAACAATTTATTGGGGCTCATACAATTCTTTTCACAGTTCATACATATACATACATCAATTGTATAAAGCACATCTGTACAGTCTTTGCCCTAATCATTTTTTTCTCTTTTCTTCTTTTACATTTTATTAGGGACTCATACAACTCTTACCACAATCCATACATATACATACATCAATTGTATAAAGCACATCCATACATTAAGAAAAAGCTTTATATCAAGAACTAATTATATATCAAGACAACTCCTCAGCCCAGTCCAACTCAAGTCCATAAGTCTGAAACCAGTCCACGGCCCCTCTTCAGATTCACGAAGGCACATGCAATGATGCAGAATGCAGTCGGTGGGTGCAACGTCTTATGTATCCAATGGCAGTGGAGCATTTCCAGGGGTCTGGCAGGTCTCCGAATGGCTTGCCAACAGGAAGGTGAAGCATAGAGAGTGGCCTGCCTCCACAGAGCCATTGATCCCGGTGCCACCTCCAAATGAGGTCAATCAACCTGATTGACAGGCTGACCTCCACCCACACATATTTTTTATCTTCAAGTTGACATGAAATCACGTGAGATGTGTTCAATTTTATTTCTGTGGATTCCATCTGGAAAAGCCCATGTGCATCGTCACTATGCTGTTGAGAAGGCATTTGCTATGAGGAAGTTGGTGGTACAATTCTATCATGCCAGCTCCAGCTTCATTTCTGTCACCGAGACCATATTTTCCAACCACTGTGCCTTCCTCGTGGCTTCCAACTTTCACATTCCAATCACCAGTAACTACCAATGCATCTTGAGTGCATGTTGGGTCAGTTTCAGAATTGAGAAGTTGGTAACATTCAATTTCTTCATCGCTAACTTTAGTGGTCAGTGCATAAATTTAAAAAAATAGTTGTATTAACTGAATTTCCCTGTATGCATACAGATATTATTCCCATCACAGACAGCATTGTACTTCACAAGAGATCTTGAAATGTTCCTTTTGACAATAACTGTGATGTTACTCCTCTTGAACTTGTCATTCCTGGCATAGTCAACCATGGTTATTGTTGGATTCAAGATGGCCAATGCCAGTCTGATTCAGCTCACGAATGCCTACAATATCCATCGTTATGTGCTCCATTTCACCTTTGATGATGTCCAGTTTTCCCAGATCCATACTTCATACATTCCAAAGTTCCAGTTATTAATGGATGTTTGCAGCTGTTTCTGCTCATTTTGAGTTGTGCTCCATCATCAAATGAAGATCCTGAATGCTTTCCTCCATCCCCATCATTAAGGCCAACTCTACTTCGGGAGGGCAGCTCTTCTGCCCTCAGTCATGTTTTGCCTGCCTTCCACCCTGAGGGGCTCATTCATTGTCCAGCACTATTATCTGATAAAGTTACACTATTATTCATAAGGTTTTCAGAGGCCAATTTCTCAGAATTGTACAGTTACTTCTTTTCTTTCCCCCTGTTTAAAATTATTTTCAACAGTTTTATTAGCAAGTAATTTACATATCATATAATCCAAACGTTCAATCATATCAATCACTTTCACATAAATTTTAGGGCATTTTTCAGCCTGCTCTTAACCTGGAATTGCTGAAACCTATTCACCTTGGGCAACGGGCTTAGACATAATCAAGTACTTTGAGGGAATGAGTCATTGTACCCTAGAGCCCAGGACCATTGAGTTAGTCTGGGTACTTTAGAGAAACAAGTCCACAGAAACTCATGTATAAGAGAGAATTTTATATAAAGGTTAAGTGCGCATCAAAAGCACATCCCAACCCAGTGCTGCCCAAACCCACAAGTCCAACATTAACCCATATGTCCAACACTAGTCCACAAAGTCCTCCTCCATCTCACAAAACAGATTCAATGATGCCGACTGCAGGAGGAAAGCCAAGTCAGTGAATGTGTAAGCATCTCAGCGCTGGCAGGAGTCTCCATACGGGTGCTCCATACGGGTGCTCCAGAGCTGCATCGGGGTAGGTCCATGTGGTTTCTCCTCAGGAATGTCTTGCAGGAAGTGAGCCTTCCCAGTTGAAGCAGGGAACTGACTAAGACAGCTGCACACTGGTCTGACCATCAGAATGCAAGAGACCTGAGAACTAGAAAGGCAAGGCTTGCTGAGTCATTTATCCCTCTGCCCTTCAATTAACCCCACATGTGTTTATTGGCCAGGTTGACACAATAAACTACCTCAACCATTATCTGATCTCAGGAGACACCTAGGTCAACTGTCATGAGTCTGCAAAGACAATGTTCTATATCCTACAATAATCAACCACTTGAGACCAAAAGGCGGCATTTACCCAAAGGCAAAATTTAGAAGGGCTCACATAGAAAGTCGAATGGAAATAGGAAACAGGAAGTGGGATCAGTAATGTTATTATGTTCAGTCAGTGACGTGAAACAAACCCTGTGTGAATTACATGTAAAACGTATGATCGGCTCTGTAAACCGTCATCCCATTCATCATAACGGTTTTTAAACATGTAAAGAGGCGGTGCCAGAGCTGGGGTTCCCGACCACATTTGCCTTAATTAAACGACCACTGTGCTGAACTGTAAATGGGACACTTGTAACGTCCAGGACAAAACAAGA